>NC_133490.1:3434908-3437205 GCF_025370935.1 Choristoneura fumiferana | reverse complement strand
ATTCAGTTAACAAACGCTTAAGTGACATAGAAAATCTACTAACTCAATTAGTACAATCGGGAAATAATTCATTTGGTACATCAAGTTCAAATAAAAATACAGAAAAGAGATCTCTACCTGCCGGTAGAGACGAAGGAAGTAAAAAAAGGCGGAGTGATGGTGAAAACTTAGAATGCACTTTGTGTGATAAAAAATATCAAGTAGAATGGGCTCTTATCAGGCATTATAAGACCTACCACAAAGAGAAATCTCCGGGTAGATTGCATAAAGAAAATGTAGCAAAGAGAGATCCCATGAAAGCTAATCCTAATCAACCTGAACACGACGGTCAATCTCCAGCTAAATTGCATGAAGTAGATTTAGCAAAGAACTCTTTTATGAGAACAACTAATGCAAATGAAGCTGCAGAGTATATTTGTAAATTATGTGAACATGCTTTTAATAGTATTTCAGCCAGAAATAGCCACTACACTGCTAATCATCACATTAAAGATGAAAAGCTACTCTTTTCCCCTGATGGATCAGCCTTAGTTGAATCACCACTAGAAAATGAAATAAAAAAAAATCGTGAATATTTCAAGACAGTCCTTAAAAGAAACACGCCGTCTAGAGTTTGTAAGTTATGCGAAATAGAATTAGACCCAGCTGATTTGATATCACATTATGAAAGAGACCACAAAGTGATCCAGATATCTAAAGTCAAGATCTTAATACGGCTCAATAATACTGATATTGAGCAATTATGTCCTAATAAAAAATGCAACTATTGCTCTGATATATTCACTGATATAGACGCATTAGAGAACCATGTGGCGACAGAGCATAATATTTATTTTAATGTATGTCAAATTTGTAAAAAGAGAATTGAAAGGAAACTTTACAACAATCATGTAAGGAATGAGCATCCAGAGGTTTTTTTCAAAAAGCCTTCAACTGATAAAATAGACGTGAAAATAAGCCAAGCAACTGAAAAACCAGGGCCATCAAAGACGGTTAATGCTAGTCCCGTCAATTTTACGCCTCTAATGTACATGTGTGGTGCGTGCAACCTTGTAACTTCATCGTACGACAATGTCATAGCCCACAGTCAAGACCATATTCTTAAAAAATGTGTCAATAAAACCAAAACTGTGTGAAGCCTGCAATCTTGAATTTGATGTTGATTTTCCCATTCATGAAAAAATGCATTTAATCGACGCTGATTTAGATAGAGACTCATTCCAATTCGTTTTATATGACTATTGTAACCTAACAAATGTTAAATGGTTCAATATGTTCAATGCATTCACAAATTCTAAAGTAAATATAATAACGTCAGCTAGTATATATTTTTCAACACGTTGCATCCGCTTGAAGCTTTTAAAAGACTGCAGAGACGCTTCAGCCCCATTCACGCTTTTCAAGTGCTTAAAGTGTGAAAAATACGTTCATCCGAAATGTATTGAGTCACATATTGGACAGCGAAGCACGTGCATCAAGGAAAGTTCCGGCTACGAGTGTGTAAAGTGTAAAAAAATATTTCATACCTCAGAAGCGATGGATGAACATAAAGAAACCCACAATGTGCCTGAAAGTGATTCAAAGTACAGGACTGTGCTGTTCAATGATCCAGAAGATTTCGATTTTAACAAAGCTCTGTTAGAAAATGCTGGAAAGAGCATTCAAGTTGAAGAAGTTACTGATAATAATGATCCAAAAACACAAACACCTGCGCAAGTTCCGATTGCGGGCAGTGAGACAAAAAGGCAAACACTGAAGGAGTAGGAGATGAAGGGAATAAAGTAGGAAGTGAAAGTAAAATGTCAAACAACGCAAAAGATGAAAGAGAAATTGATATCTACAAGTGTGCTTGTGGACTGTGTTTTGAAAAGTTCGAATTCCTGTTAGAACACATGCGAAAGTGTTCTAATAATTCAACAAAAATTATAAAAATCTCCTGTATGACTTGTAAATTGGATTTTGACAGAGAAAACTTTAATTATCATTGTAAAGCGCACGATAATGGAATAACAACATTTAACGTTAAAAAGATTATTTTAGTTGACGAAGCGAAAATACATGCAAGTGGTACTATGTGAATGTGAAGAACTGTAGCAGCCCCATATGAAAAAAAAAAACATAATAATGATGATACTAATTGCATAAAAAAAAAAAAAAAATAATTTAAATAAATAAATATCACCAGACACTTGACACCAATTGTCCCAAACTAAGCAAAGCTTGTATTATGGTACTATGGATATTAGCCAAAACTTTACGACCATGAGAATTGAAATAGTAGATTGTAAGTACAACAA
>NC_133490.1:3363424-3428743 GCF_025370935.1 Choristoneura fumiferana | reverse complement strand
TGGAGTCTTTTTGCTATTTTTTATTTTAACTCCAAATTTGTCTACTTTCTAAGGGTATCCCGTGAAAACCATTATCGAAATACAAAACTTTTACCCCTGAGACATGCTGATGCACAGAAAAACCAGAAAAAGAGACCAGCGCTGGAATCGAACCCAGGTCCTCAGCAATCCGTGCTGCGTGCTTTAACCCTACACCACGCTGGACAGGAATTTAGACACGAATTTTCCTACGCATACATATCTCAGGTTGCTTATTTCTACTACGCTACTTATGCAGCAGCACTAGCGACATCTATGTTTTCGCTCTCAACGAGAGACGTCACATTCTATCGGAACCAACCGCTCACCCAGACAAAGAGATGTCGCTACTAAGCAATCAAAATTATGATTGGTTATTTGGAGTCTTTTTGTATTTTTATTTCAACTCCAAATTTGTTACTTTTACGGTATCCCGTGAAACCATATCGAAAATACAAACTGAGACATGGATGCACAGAAAAACCAGAAAAAGAGACCAGCGCTGGGAATCGAACCCAGGTCCTCAGCAATCCGTGCTGCGTGCTTTAACCCCTACACCACCGCTGGACAGGAATTTAGACACGAATTTTTCCTACGCATACATATCTCAGGTTGCTTATTTCTACTACGCTACTATGCAGCAGCACTAGCGACATCTATTTTTTCGCTCTCAACGAGAGACGTCACATTCTATCGGAACCAACCGCTCACCCAGACAAGAATGTCGCTACTAAGCAATCAAATTATGATTGGTTATTTGAGTCTTTTTGTATTTTTATTTCAACTCCAAATTTGTTACTTTTACGGGTATCCCGTGAAACCATATCGAAAATACAAACTGAGACATGGATGCACAGAAAAACCAGAAAAAGAGACCAGCGCTGGGAATCGAACCCAGGTCCTCAGCAATCCGTGCTGCGTGCTTAACCCCTACACCACCGCTGGACAGGAATTTAGACACGAATTTTTCCTACGCATACATATCTCAGGTTGCTTATTTCTACTACGCTACTTATGCAGCAGCACTAGCGACATCTATGTTTTTCGCTCTCAACGAGAGACGTCACATTCTATCGGAACCAACCGCTCACCCAGACAAGAGATGTCGCTACTAAGCAATCAAATTATGATTGGTTATTTGGAGTCTTTGTATTTTTTATTTCAACTCCAAATTTGTTACTTTTACGGGTATCCCGTGAAACCATATCGAAAATACAAACTGAGACATGGATGCACAGAAAAACCAGAAAAAGAGACCAGCGCTGGGAATCGAACCCAGGTCCTCAGCAATCCGTGCTGCGTGCTTTAACCCCTACACCACCGCTGGACAGGAATTTAGACACGAATTTTTCCTACGCATACATATCTCAGGTTGCTTATTTCTACTACGCTACTTATGCAGCAGCACTAGCGACATCTATGTTTTTCGCTCTCAACGAGAGACGTCACATTCTATCGGAACCAACCGCTCACCCAGACAAGAGATGTCGCTACTAAGCAATCAAATTATGATTGGTTATTTGGAGTCTTTTGTATTTTTTATTTCAACTCCAAATTTGTTACTTTTACGGGTATCCGTGAAACCATATCGAAAATACAAACTGAGACATGGATGCACAGAAAAACCAGAAAAAGAGACCAGCGCTGGGAATCGAACCCAGGTCCTCAGCAATCCGTGCTGCGTGCTTTAACCCCTACACCACCGCTGGACAGGAATTTAGACACGAATTTTTCCTACGCATACATATCTCAGGTTGCTTATTTCTACTACGCTACTTATGCAGCAGCACTAGCGACATCTATGTTTTTCGCTCTCAACGAGAGACGTCACATTCTATCGGAACCAACCGCTCACCCAGACAAGAGATGTCGCTACTAAGCAATCAAATTATGATTGGTTATTTGGAGTCTTTTTGTTTTTTTTATTTCAACTCCAAATTTGTTACTTTACGGGTATCCCGTGAAACCATATCGAAAATACAAACTGAGACATGGATGCACAGAAAAACCAGAAAAAGAGACCAGCGCTGGGAATCGAACCCAGGTCCTCAGCAATCCGTGCTGCGTGCTTTAACCCCTACACCACCGCTGGACAGGAATTTAGACACGAATTTTTCCTACGCATACATATCTCAGGTTGCTTATTTCTACTACGCTACTTATGCAGCAGCACTAGCGACATCTATGTTTTTCGCTCTCAACGAGAGACGTCACATTCTATCGGAACCAACCGCTCACCCAGACAAGAGATGTCGCTACTAACAATCAAATTATGATTGGTTATTTGGAGTCTTTTTGTATTTTTTATTTCAACTCCAAATTTGTTACTTTTACGGGTATCCCGTGAAACCATATCGAAAATACTATATATAGTGAAATAGTTGCTGCTGCATAAGTAGCGTAGTAGAAATAAGCAACCTGAGATATGTATGCGTAGGAAAAAATTCGTGTCTAAATTCCTGTCCAGCGGTGGTGTAGGGGTTAAAGCACGCAGCACGGATTGCTGAGGACCTGGGTTCGATTCCCAGCGCTGGTCTCTTTTCTGGTTTTTCTGTGCATCCATGTCTCAGTTTGTATTTTTCGATATGGTTTCACGGGATACCCGTAAAAGTAACAAATTTGGAGTTGGAATAAAAAATACAAAAAGACTCCAAATAACCAATCATAATTTGATTGCTTAGTAGCGACATCTCTTGTCTGGGTGAGCGGTTGGTTCCGATAGAATGTGACGTCTCTCGTTGAGAGCGAAAAACATAGATGTCGCTAGTGCTGCTGCATAAGTAGCGTAGTAGAAATAAGCAACCTGAGATATGTATGCGTAGGAAAAATTCGTGTCTAAATTCCTGTCCAGCGGTGGTGTAGGGGTTAAAGCACGCAGCACGGATTGCTGAGGACCTGGGTTCGATTCCCAGCGCTGGTCTCTTTTTCTGGTTTTTCTGTGCATCCATGTCTCAGTTTGTATTTTCGATATGGTTTCACGGGATACGTAAAAGTAACAAATTTGGAGTTGAAATAAAAAATACAAAAAGACTCCAAATAACCAATCATATTTGATTGCTTAGTAGCGACATCTCTTGTCTGGGTGAGCGGTTGGTTCCGATAGAATGTGACGTCTCTCGTTGAGAGCGAAAAACATAGATGTCGCTAGTGCTGCTGCATAAGTAGCGTAGTAGAAATAAGCAACCTGAGATATGTATGCGTAGGAAAAATTCGTGTCTAAATTCCTGTCCAGCGGTGGTGTAGGGGTTAAAGCACGCAGCACGGATTGCTGAGGACCTGGGTTCGATTCCCAGCGCTGGTCTCTTTTTCTGGTTTTTCTGTGCATCCATGTCTCAGTTTGTATTTTCGATATGGTTTCACGGGATACCCGTAAAAGTAACAAATTTGGAGTTGAAATAAAAAATACAAAAAGACTCCAAATAACCAATCATAATTTGATTGCTTAGTAGCGACATCTCTTGTCTGGGTGAGCGGTTGGTTCCGATAGAATGTGACGTCTCTCGTTGAGAGCGAAAAACATAGATGTCGCTAGTGCTGCTGCATAAGTAGCGTAGTAGAAATAAGCAACCTGAGATATGTATGCGTAGGAAAAATTCGTGTCTAAATTCCTGTCCAGCGGTGGTGTAGGGGTTAAAGCACGCAGCACGGATTGCTGAGGACCTGGGTTCGATTCCCAGCGCTGGTCTCTTTTTCTGGTTTTTCTGTGCATCCATGTCTCAGTTTGTATTTTCGATATGGTTTCACGGGATACCCGTAAAAGTAACAAATTTGGAGTTGAAATAAAAAATACAAAAAGACTCCAAATAACCAATCATAATTTGATTGCTTAGTAGCGACATCTCTTGTCTGGGTGAGCGGTTGGTTCCGATAGAATGTGACGTCTCTCGTTGAGAGCGAAAAACATAGATGTCGCTAGTGCTGCTGCATAAGTAGCGTAGTAGAAATAAGCAACCTGAGATATGTATGCGTAGGAAAAATTCGTGTCTAAATTCCTGTCCAGCGGTGGTGTAGGGGTTAAAGCACGCAGCACGGATTGCTGAGGACCTGGGTTCGATTCCCAGCGCTGGTCTCTTTTTCTGGTTTTTCTGTGCATCCATGTCTCAGTTTGTATTTTCGATATGGTTTCACGGGATACCCGTAAAAGTAACAAATTTGGAGTTGAAATAAAAAATACAAAAAGACTCCAAATAACCAATCATAATTTGATTGCTTAGTAGCGACATCTCTTGTCTGGGTGAGCGGTTGGTTCCGATAGAATGTGACGTCTCTCGTTGAGAGCGAAAAACATAGATGTCGCTAGTGCTGCTGCATAAGTAGCGTAGTAGAAATAAGCAACCTGAGATATGTATGCGTAGGAAAAAATTCGTGTCTAAATTCCTGTCCAGCGGTGGTGTAGGGTTAAAGCACGCAGCACGGATTGCTGAGGACCTGGGTTCGATTCCCAGCGCTGGTCTCTTTTTCTGGTTTTTCTGTGCATCCATGTCTCAGTTTGTATTTTCGATATAATTTTCGACCAGTCGATATAGACACGGGGTGAAGGAAACTATGAATGTGGTGGAACCTTTGTGCTATATATATGTCATATTAACGTTGCAAATCAGCCAAAATGTTTTTTTTTTACATAAAACTGACCGTGATTGACTGAACGTGATGTTAAGTGCAGATGAGGGGTTTATATCGACTGGTCGAAAATTACGTCAAAAAGAACTTTGGCAGATGTATGGAATGTCAATATGACATCAATAGCACAAAGGTTCCACTCTGGTACGCGATTCAGTTTCTTTTAAAGACACTATATTTACGTCTATGCAACAAAAGTGTTCTGTTCATACTCTACTCCATCTCTACATTAATAATAATAATAAATAATAAATATCACGGGACAATTCACACCAATTGACCTAGTCCCAAAGTAAGCTTAGCAAAGCTTGTGTTATGGGTACTAAGCAACGGATAAATATAATTATATAGATATAGATACATACTTAAATACATATTAAACACCAAGACCCGAGAGCAAACATTCGTATTTTTCATACAAATATCTGCCCCGACACGGGAATCGAACCCGGGACCTCAAGCTTCGTAGTCAGGTTCTCTAACCACTAGGCCATCTGGTCGTCTAAATTGTAAGAATACACATCACAAAAACCCAACCACCACCACACTACGTTTCGTACTCAGCCAGAGTTCATCATCAGAGCAATACAACCAGATGTCAGTCTAAATCTGACAAACTATCAAATCAAGCCAAGATCTACAGTGAGATAAGTTTACATCCACAATGAGCTAAGTTTGGCGCTGAAATAACCAACGCTATTGCGTTTACATTCGCTGTCGTTTTAAACTCGGCTTTAGGCATAATTGGAGCATTTGGCTCGCGATCACATTAACCTATCCATTACAGTAAATGCATTAAAAACAGTAGCACACAGGTGCCTTATTACACATCCTCCAAATCTTGCAACGACGCCTGTGTCACCCTCTATACAGTTATGTATACAGGGTGAAATTTTATGGACCGTTCAAATTTTGTATACTTGTTTAGACCATCAATCTGAACAACTTTCATTATGGAAGCAACTCTGAAATCACGAAAAAAAAACAGCTGTTTCATATAAAAGTTCGTTACCTATACTTGACCAAAATGTATGAAAGAGTTGATTTTTTTTCGTGATTTCAGAGTTACTCCCATAATGAAAGTTGTTCAGATTGATGGTCTGACCAAGTATACAAAATTTGAACAGTCCATAAAATTTCACCCTGTATAGTTTTTGCACTCATTTAGCTTCCGACCCGATCAAATAAAATTAAGTCGGTAAAAAATAACGATTAGTTCACTATACAATACCAATATCACACACGAAATTCGTCGATTATTTTAGTTCTTTAGCGAATTACTGTATTCCGGATTCTATCGCGCAAAGAAACTCCGATCATAACTCTCTCCATGACTTGCTGCGTGATTTTGACTCTCCCAGAAACCAACAGTCAAGGATAACAAACAAAATTTAAAAATAGCCCAAAACGCGTCAACAACTGTATACACTAGGAACTTGAGGCTTCAGAGCGTCGTTGTTTTAACTTTAGTAGGTACTGTTTTAATAATGTTTACTGTTAATGCCCCAGGGCAAAGATTAAACAGTTTGGCACAGTTTCGACTTTGCATTCGTTCCTGTATTACCGGCGATCGGGGACATTTGAAGGAAATATGGGAGCCGTGTATGTAGATGATACAATACTAAATACGATTCGTTACAAATGCAGGTATTTACTTATAAAACGTAAACTAGTTAAAACCGGACATCTATTACAAATGGGTACGTATCGAAAAACAAAGTTTAAAAAGATTAATGGACGAAATATGTCACTTGATATTGTGCAATTTTCTTAGAAATTGTCATCTTTACAGGATTTTTATAAGATAAACCGAACCTAACTTAAATCAATCTGTAGATTATGCGATGATAGAAGTTTGTATTATCAATAGTTTCACCGAAAATTATGTTAGGTCAAATGACCATTATGTATTTTGTCCATTATTCTTTATTAACTTTATTTATTTTGACACTTTACCATAACAGACAATGTGTCTCAAAATCGGCTGGACTGATCGTCAAACATAGCTAGGAACTATCGCATCGAAATCGGATTTGAGAGTTATGATGTCACAGACATACAGACAGCCAGTGCCGTCAAACATCCCCCTCTTTTGCGTTGGGGTTAAAAAAAGGCCGCAGGACATGTCGTCAGGGTATTTTAAGTAAGTATCTCGTATTCAGAAGAGATCTGGTGACGGTTTTCAATGTTAATTTCCCACTCAGAGCACAGCGAGAGTCCAAATGATTAAAATTTATGTCATCCGATACAGCAAATTGGATTCGTTGAAAATGCTATTATTCTTCAAAACAGTCGTTATTTTGACAGCTGCTGAATTGTACGCTTAATGGTTATTATCGATGTATCGTTAAATGACACAGAATGTTTATCATAGTGATTATTATGATTAACTAGCTTTTACACGTGAGTTCACTTAATTTAGAAATGAAATTTCGAGATTTTTATACATTCCCGCGGGGATTGCCATAGTATTACGTCATTGACAACGATACAAAATATAATACATGGCTGTATATCGACTGGTCGAAAACTGTTCGTCGTAATGTAATGATTGACATACCGAACTCTTTTTTTCTCTGAAACAGTGAGTTCTACAGGATGACCATTTAAAAATTTATGAAAAATGTACACAATACAATACAATTAGTCTACAATACAATTACTCTCTTAATGTACAGTTTCAGCGGGAAATAAAATGACTAACAATATATATCACAAACGTTACATTATGACATAAAGTAGGGATGTTGACACCATTAAAAAATAATTCGAAGACACGACTCCAGTAAAAAAACGCTTTATTTTAGCCCTGAAAACCAGATTAATTTTCGATTAACTGCAAAATTAGATTTTTTGTTGCTTTAAAACAAATAAATAGTTAGTTAATTGAGCTGGCGAACAAGTGCCGTCATATGTTGCTATTTCCATTCAAACCCTATGGGAGAATTGTGTTTTGACAGCTCATAAAAAGTACGTCAGTTGATTGTGGAGTCAACATTCCTATTATGGCAGTCGAAAAGGATCCCATAATACTTAGAAATATTTTTAATTGGGGTAGGTGTAGGTCCTAGACTCTAGGACCATAAGTAGACGACCTACGCCTACGGCTTATTATGAAGATGATGCTTTTTTATTGAATACTAAAAATCAGTACAATAAGTTTACAAAAAAAAACAGGGTAGACAATAGGCAGTCTTGTTGACCTTGCATGAAAACGACCATGCTTAAATTTCACATTTCTTTTTCACAACTATGATCGTACCCTTAATAATAATGAAAACATATTTTTTAAACCCATGCAATTGAAAGTAAAAAATTCAAAATCACAATCAATACATTATCACAGGGTTACTCAAAGTGGGGTACGCGAAACCCTGGGGGTTCGCTATTCGACGGTAGGGGGTTCGTGACAAGGTTTACGTGACTCCAAAAACCACCAGGCTGCAAGAAAGAAAGGTTTATTTTGGCTCCATGTAACACCTAAAAACTAAGACTAAAACTAGCACTAAAACTATGCAAGACTAGCAAGATGATTAAGATTGGTTTTTGGAGTCTTTGTATTTTTTATTTTTAGTTTCTCCAACAGTCAATATTTTGTTACACTTTTGGCTCAAACTTATGGCTCCACGTACCCCTGTTAAAGTTTCTAGACGATAGCGAACCCCTACCTCCCCCCCCCCCCTCCAAAGAAAGTAATAAAATTGACTGTTGGAGAAAGTAAGGTTATTTTTATTTCAATCATCATCATAATATAATGTATATTATTTATTTCAATAAAAGGTAACAAATATAGGTAAGAATCATCTTGCCAACGAAAATACAAACTGAAACAAACAACAACAAATAACAAACAAATAAGGAACAAATTTGGAGTTGAAATAAAAAATACAAAAAGACTCCAAAAACCAATCTTAATCATCTTGCTAGTCTTGCAGCCTGGTGGTTTTTGGAGTCACGTAAACCTTGTCGCGAACCCCCTACCGTCGAATAGCGAACCCCTAGGGGTTCGCGTACCCCACTTTGAGTAACCCTGAGTTACAGAAACACGTTACTTTTCGAGGCTTCCCTTAAAAAAAGCTTGGCTGCCGGTAACACTTACATAGATCGATAACTAGTGTCCCCGACAGATATATATCGTGTCGTTTTATGTCAATGAGGGCTATCGCGAATGAATTCGCCGCTAGAGGCGCTAGTGTAGCGTGAGGTTTCCGAAATGTCAAATCTCATAGTTTTTGGGTGAGCTACGCGAGTTTATTTATAATTAGAATAATTTTGTGAATATTTTGCATTATCTGAAATTAATTATGGCAATTATGCGTTACGGGGCTATGAATGTCTGGTTTTGAGACAGTTTTGTCTTTCGGAAACCTTTGTCCTCCCTTTTTTCCGAACAAAACGGGGACTATGCAACACTGTGGCATGCTCGATATTTTTATGCTACGGTTTAAAGGTGTATTAAATATGATTTTAATCTAAACTTTGTATTCACGCCCGTAATAACAGACTTTGAAAGCCATACTTAAAAACCTCACGCAACAGTGCGCCATCTAGTGAGACAAAAAACGATAGCTCTCATTCGCTCATCGATTAAAGCTGCACGTCATCGAAACGACTTATCGGTTATTTCGCTCACGGCGTTGTGTTGCTGGCGGGGACAAATAAATTGCAATACAAATTGAATCGGTGTTTTATTCAGATATTTTGAAATTATTTTGTGGAAAGGCGACATTTTGAATAATTTATCGAATCAGGCGTTAATTTGCAGAGATCCATATCAATGAACTATTAACAATGGCTGACACTCTTTACCGGCCCGGATAATACCGACCCTGTTTTTCGTGTACACCTCCTGTCAGTTTCTATGGGCGTGTACACAAAAAACAGGGCCGGTATTTCCATGTCGGTGTTATCGGGGCCGGGAAAGAGTGTCACGCTTAACAATTACTACGCTCACCCGCGGCCTTATGATAGCTACGTCTATGTAATAAATGTGTGTTCACGCAACTCCTTCAACTCCACACTGTTAGAACACACAAATCACACAAACCCAAAATCCACCACTACACTACACTGACGCGTTGTGAATTCAACCAGAGCTCATCTTCAGAGCAACACAACCGTTCACCATGCTGCCAGATGTTAAATATGAATACCATCAAAGACGTAAACGTCGTAAGATCGCGGGTGAGCAAAGTAATTGTTTATAGTTGGATGAAGCTATTTCAAAATGATGAGCCACATTTGTTGTTCCACTTAACAAAACAAAAAACAAAAATATTTCGTCCGTACTAGCAATCGTAAATCGTCTGTTGAAAGAAAACTGGTCTCAAAGACAGATAGCCCGTCCCACTCTTAAGTTAAAAGCTGCCCCAATAAATTTGTCCTCGGAGTTACGATACAGTTCGCGTTATAAAATATTCAGCGTCGATACGTTAACTGGTTAGAGAGGGACAAACTGTTCATTTTAATTAAAACTGCTCGTGTGGCGTGTCAGACCAGCAGGCGATCGTCAAGGAAGCGACGGACGACAGCTAGTGGAATCAGGTGCCATTAATTATTAGGTCAGATGATTAAAAGGGGAGGGGGGCTCGACGATGTCATATTTTTTTTCTTACAAGGGAGTCTTGAATTCAGAAGGTTTAAGGTAATACTTTGAAAAGCCAATGTTCATTATTACTTACCATAAAATAAAAACTATTAATAACCTACAAAACAAACATTATCAAAAATGTGTGGTGCGAGACAAGCCGCCTAAAAAGCTATTACTGCCTGCAGTTTTTAACCGACTTCAAAAAAGGATTAGGTTCTATGTTCCGATGTTTGTATTTTTTTTATATGTATGTTCACCGATTACTCAGTCAATTGTGGACCGATTTTCACAATTATTTTTTTTAATCAAAAGGGTATTCTTCTGAGGTGGTCCCATTGTCACCAAGTCAAGATCTGATGATGGGATCCTAGGGAAATCGAGGGCAAACCTCAAATTTTATAGGCACAACTATGGCGATTTTTGCATTTTTAGCATTAAGATGAGCATTTACATTCAGAAAGTATCATTTGGTAACCTGGACCTGATGAAGAAGACCGTGATGATCAATGGAACTCATCAAAGCTAAGTAATGCTCGCTCGTCTATAAACGATCATGATTAATATACCTAGATAAGCAACTAAAAAGAAGCTTTAGGTTAATGATTCTTTTGAACTGATATGATGCTGAAGCCAGAAGGTAGGCAACGGAACTCTGTTATAAAACAAAGCAACTAAGTCGTGTTTGGGCTTAATAGAATCGTTGTGAGATGTACTTTGGCTACGAATCACTAAAAAGTGAGAAATAAAGAATTTTTTTAACAAAAAAGTAAAACCGACTCCAAAAAAATAACAAAAAATGGAACCGACTACAAAACCCTTGAAAATATTTTTCTAGGTACGTACTAGCTCGAAGTCGGTGACTCAGCACGACCCAGCAGGTGGGATTAAATTAAAACCCATAGTATGTAAAAGAGGTAGACGACTATTGTCCCACTCCTGCTGGCTCGTGCTGAGGCACCGACTTCGAGCTAGTACCTACGTACTTACCTAGAAAAATATTTTCAAGGGTTTGTAGTCGGTTCCATTATTTGTTATTTTTTTTATTTTATTGGAGTCGGTTTTACTTTTTTGTTATTTTTTTGTCAAAAAAAATGTATTCCTGATTATCTTTTAACCAGTAAGAGTTAGGCTACTAGTGTTTCGAAGAAATTACATTCATTTAACTTGTTGAATAACATTGAAGTTAACAGAAATAAAAACATTGTATAGGTAGAATCACCGATCTACTGAAACTCGTTTACACCTCCGGTTCCCATAGAGCTTATGGGAACGGAAGCAATACCATGCCCTCGCATACCGCTCTGCTTTCAGAGCATGACATGAGTGCGTGTGAGCTAACTTTGGGGGCGGCAGACGTGAGCTTGCCTTCGAAATCCAAAAGCTTAATGGTTACTTGACCTGAAATCTATATTTCAGAACTTAATTATTATTATTATTATTTTGAAATTCATGACGGTGAAAGCATTCTACACTTCCACTGAACGTAGATATAGTTTAGACATAGTAAGTGTTTAGTTTTGTAACTAAGGACCCCATACATCCCTGTATTATTATTATTATTATTATTGTATTTTTTCTTTAATTGTATACTGTAGTGTTTAAGTTTTTTATTTGTAATTATATTATTATGAAAAAATGACTTTCTGCCAAGTTTCTTGCGGCGCATTCTTCTTGGCAATGATGGTCTTTCCGAAAGCGCTGGTAGTTTAAAAAATGACGTGTAAAAGTGCCCATTGCGGCCTATTTACTGAATAAATGATTTGAATTTGGTTCCGGTTTCGATCTCATGTCAACTAGGCAGTGTATTGAAACGCGCGTTTATGTACACAAGAATATGTCGCTATCTCAGCACAACCATTTAGTGTCACCACAATGTTGTCGTTTTCAACGGGTCGCTGAAATGGAGGATCTGTATAACATACGAGTACATCAGGGATGAAAGAATTTTTGAACTGTTAATGGGCCAAACGCAGAATGTTTAAATTCTTGGATCAACATGTCAGCCGAAAGCCGAAAGACGTCCACTGCTGGACATAGGCCTCCCCCAAGACTCTCCACTCAGACCGGTCTTGTGCTTTCCGCATCCACCGCGATCTTAAGCCGAGTTTAGACTTGCAAGAAAAATCGTGCAAGTTGCATTACATTGCGAGGCCGTAAAGCCAACGAGTTTGTAGTGGTCAATCGAGCGCCGCAATGTAATGCAACTTGCATGACTTCTTGCAAGTGTAAACTCTACTTTCACCAGGTTGTCGGTCCATCTTGTTGGAGGGCTACCGCGCTCGTCTCCAGTTCCACGGACGCGCGGCGGACCGAAATTTGCGGCGTTGTGAGCTACAGATTTCGCGAGATTTTCGAAACGTGTCTTATTAAAAATTTAGTTTATTGACGATTTTTTAGGGTTTTTGCACACTGCACTGCGTTCAAAACGCGCCGTCGATGCGCTTTTGTATCGACACAAACGCGATACGCACGCAAGTGGTGAAGCATATGGAAAGTAAAACGTGATATGAACGCGCCTTTCTAAAAGGTGCGTTTAAAACACGGTATGCAAAGGCTCTTAAGACTTTATGATACAATACAATGCTTCTTTGAACACTACAGAACAAAAACAGAACATAGAAAGAAAAATACAAGATAGTTACAGATAGTAAAAGGTTAGGTTAGGTTGATAACAAGTATTACATCTAGATTTAAATTAAAATGTACTATTCTTAAAAATAAATAGGGATCTGTGTATGTCAAGGGTATAAATATACGTTACCAAGACGTCAAAAATATCTATACACCTTTATGCGTATACATATTTTATATATGGCTATATATATATTTTTTTGCATTCGACTGTACTATGTACGTATGTATGCACATAAAACACAAAAATAATACAAAAAGAAAACAACAAAACAAAAGAGTACTAAGTCGAACTTATCCCTAAAAGGGATTTTTTCAAGCTAACCTAAACAGGAAAGGAAAACTTAAAGATAGGCGAACAGTAATTTATGCACAATGAGAAGAAAGGAACTACTCTGAATAAAGATAATAAACTGTTAGACAGACAGATGAAGTGAATCTTTGGCCATCGTATCTTGTCGGAAAAGTTCGTATATATATATATATCCTGCTTTCTCAACTAGCTCCGGTAAACTTCAGTAAGCTAGTTGAGACAGCAAGACAAAATACGACCTAAAAACATTCAATAGACCTGTAATGAAATTTTCGACTCTAAATTAAAAAAAAAAAGGCCAAGTGCGAGTCGGACTCGCGCACCGAGGGTTCCGTACAAACCTGTAGGTAGAAACTTTAAAATTGTTTAAAATGTTTTTATAATATGATGTAACTATAAATTTACGGTTTCCGCAATTTTTCCTTTATCTGTGCTATAAGACGTTGCTTCGTACCAAATTTCAAGATTCTGTTCACGGGCAGTACCCTGTAGGTTTTGATTCCCATGCGAGTTTCGAAAATTTGCAGAAATTTGCGGCATAAACGGCTGTATCTTTTGATTGCGTTGGCTTAGAAGTTGATTTTCTCACAGCTCCAAGGAACAGTAGACCTGAGTATTTGATATAAATTTCAGTTCGATACCTCCACGCGTTCCTAAGAAAAAGGGTCTTGACAGACGGACGGACGGACGGACAACAAAGTGATCCTATAAGTGTTCCGTTTTTTCCTTTCGAGGTACAGAACCCAAAAATGAAGCACAGGCAACCTTAAGCGCCACTCCGAGAGTATGAGATCAAATTCGCGGCAGCTAACTCAGTTATTTCGTCTTCTCGATGATCACATCACAAGTTAGGAGTGTCACAGAGACAATCTAATTTAGGTAATGTGGTTAAAAAGGCATCGTTTTGTGGAAGCCAGGACCCGCGACCGGCGGAGCGGTGAGCGTTTTCTTTAAAAACACACACACAAGAACGCGCGGTATTCACAAGTTACTGCCAAATATATTTTTTACTTCTCATGCATGCATTGTAAAAGAGAAAAGAAAAAAATTACAATTGACAAACTTTAAGATACTTGTACAAACGTTTAAGCAACGCCACATCATATTTAAATTTTCTAATAAATATATTATAAGGGCGAAGTAGGTTCGCTCGATTTGTTCTTAAAAAGCTATAAAACTCCAACATATTCATATTGTTCAAGTTTATCGGCAAAGCAACACGCTCGTAAAGCGACATAGTATAGTGTAAAAGGTACTATGAAATTCGAAGCTTCACATAAAATTTATAGATTCTTTATATGTTTACTAATCTTTATGCATTGGCAGTTTACAGCGATTGGAAGATTATATTATGTGTAAGAGTTTTCAAAGTTACTCACATTTAAAAAGGTGGATCTCAATTTGATTTTATCCTTTCTCATGTATGCTATTGAACCAACAGAATCGTGATCCAATGTGGAACCTTTTCATAGAAAAGCCATAGTGATGTTGCATTGCTTGACAAGAGAATTCACTATGATTATGACATTTAGACTCTGGCCAACGAAAGCTGTCCCAGAAAAACCGCGGCAAATTAAAAAAATGAGGCTGACAACACTTGCTGTACACTGATTAAACGATGTTGATACTTAGAAATTTATTTGAATTTCCAGATATTAAATTACACTCGAGACTTCAAGCTGCATCAACATTCATTATAGTAATGTGTGAAAGTTGATGATGCACTTTAGTATTCCCTTGGTACATTTTATGACCTTTGTCAGTGCCCATTTACGTACAGTCCAGATGCATACATTTTTGAACCCAGAATTTTAATTCTAACATAATCTTATAACATTTTCCATTTTGAGGATGATAGGAGGTTGAATTCAAAGATGGGCTAGAATGACAATATGACAATTATGTCAATCTCAAAAATTATACCTGATTGAAGTTTCGTAAAAAATGCGTGGACAGTTTTCGCTGGCCAGGGTCTATCGTTAGTGTTCTATGGTGGGCCAGGAATAAATAGGTTCAACTGTATGACCGTTAATTCTTACCCGTACGTCCATCGATTACAATGAGTGTGGCTAATGTATGTCCGAGTATTGCCTTAGAATGGAGTAAATTTTCAGACGGATTCGCGGGCAAAACCTAGTAGGTAATATTAAAAAAGCGAAAGCTGAACCGACTTAAATTAAATCTATCTATGTATAAATAAAAATGGATTGCCGAAATATATGTACGCGCATGACTTCCGAAAGACGGCACCGAATTAAAAAAATATTTTTTTTTGTTGTGTTCGTTTTTGTCAGGACAAGCTTTGTGCGTAACAAAATAATAAAAAAATGCTGGAACGGTGGTGGTGGGCAACAGCTAGTTTTGTGTAAACATAGTTTGAGACCGTGGAGTAGAAATTCAGCGGGTAAGCGATAAACTACCCAAGCAGCACGCAAGCGTTGCCGACATCAAATATACAGCACTATTAGAACTTAGAGTTCTACTGGTGATCCATAAAGGTGTCAAGAAAAGATTATTTACTTATAAAAGTGATTAAACCGTTATTATACAGCTAAAGCTGTACTAAGTTTTTATTAAATACTCCGTGTAAACTTAAAGCTTTAAAACAGAATATTTGAACTCCACTTTAAAACCCTATGCATTTTTTGACACTTCAATCTAATGTTATCCTTCAAGCTGCATAGAGGCTGTATTTTGCATGTGATCACTTACTTACTACAGCTATAAGTTATAAAATGGTATCACTTTATACTTGTTTCTGTATAATGGTATATTAAAACTACTTTCTAAAGCTTATTATTAATGCGTAACTGTACACTCTTGTCAGTGTAATAGTTTCATAACTTCTGTCAAATATGATTTTATAGAACTATAATAATAATGAATTCTGTAATACAGCTTTAATCTGTATTACTGTAAGGCTGTATAATTTATTTGCTGAAAACTGATGTACAGCCTATATAATAAAAATATTATATTATGACGACTATTAAAGGGTTAAAGCTGTGTAATGGAATCCAGAAAGTGCGTAGTAAAACCACGGAATCTATAATACTCTCCAGATATCTTTTATGCTGTATAAAATCTGTCGCCATTTTCGAACAAATAACAATAAAAGAAATATGACTTCTTACATTATTTTGAGTATTGCTGAAGTTATAGTTATGATTTTCAGATAAATAAATCATAAGTGATACCTGTTGTACAGTATTATTTAACAATCTTATGATTCTAACCTCAAAACCATAAACTTACTTACTTGTTTTGGTAATATTTCTCGTGAATTCTTCAGTATTTCGCGGCGCGTGAATATTTTTCCACAAAACTATGCACTATTTCCCAGTAAAAATAAATCGGCACGTTGAATCTACAATTATCACTACCTAAAGTCCAACATTTATTCTTGACTTATAACTTCACAGTAAATTGGCGGCCCACCATTATCATAACTAAAAAGAATAAGCGGTTGTTTTCATAAATTTCACATTGTAATTCTCATAAAAAACCAATGAAGAACTATTATCTTTTTAAGAAACTTATAAGAGAATAACTATATGCCTATGGTTTTCTTCAACATCATACTACAGCTCTTCTACAGCTATAGTACAGCCTATTTTTTAGCTATACAGCAACTATACAGCTATAATAACGCATAAGGCTGTATAACAAGGGGCCAATTTTACTTATAGAGGTTGTATAAGCGCTTATACAGCCCTTGTACAGCCTCACTATATAGCCTGTGGAATACAATAAAACTAAAATACAGCTTCTATACAGCCTGTCGTGCTGCTTGGGTAATTTTTCGCGAACGAAGTCGCGGGCAAAAGCAACTTACTAACAAAAAAACACGTTTATATTTCGCTTATAATAGGCTGTAGATTAACCCCAGCGAACTACAGGATGTTATTTGTTCTGCCATAAGTGTTTGTGCGCCTGACAAGCATAATTACGCTCTTTGACTGCGTCATATTAATCGCCATCAAACTCTCAAACGTCTTTGTGACTATGACTATCGCTAAATGGATTTACATCTCATACAGTTTCTGTCATATTCATGTAAACCTCATACAAATTTAAATCGTCTTGCGTTTCATTAGTGCTTTCGTTGTACATTGGGGGTTTAGTGTTGTGACACATGTGGTACAATTAACGTGTAAAATTATACGTCTTGTGCCATATATATATGGGACAATAAATAATCGTGCGAAAATTTATGAATTTAGTTCCTAGTGTAGAACCAAAGCCAAGTTGAATAAAGCATAAACTACTATTTTTTCCACATCCACTTTCACCTCCGCATCCGCCTCCGCTAACCTCTGCATCCGCGGAGGCGAAACTCGTCGCCTTCGCATCCGCCTCCGTCTCCGCTTAGAAGGCCTCCGTTACAACCCTAGTTAAAGTACATTGAGTGTGAAAGTTCTGAAAATGTATTCTAAGTACTAACGAGAGCCAGAATCTAAATTAGTTAAGTAACAAACCTCCGTTCCAGAGACTTCACAAAGAGGATTTTTTCTCCCCACTTCCAATCTAAAAAGTAAGTTCAAATGTAAAAGTAACAACACTTTACATTTACATAATAGTTTACTCATTAGAATGTAAAAACTTTTCCTTCCATTAAAACTCGACTAACTATCGCAAACAAATCCAATACAACTTGCAAAATCATTACAAATATTCTTCATTGTACTTATCCATCATAAACTCAGAACAAGCTGTATCATCCTCTTTTTATATGCACCCTGGTTTTAAGGGTCTGTCTTAGAGGAAGAAATCAAACGGAGCCGTCTGTCTAATGAACAAAAAAAATGTAATCTGACGTTACTTTGCGGAGGGCCATATCAATGAGCCAAAGTTGATAAACAGAGTCATAACACTCACACACAGTAACACTTAACTAATAAGGTTTTACTAACACAATTGTGTATGAGTCATAAAATTACTCAAATTAAATGAATTTTATTATTATTATCATTAACTGATTATACTCGTAGTTATAAAAAACACTGGAAGAAGCCGAAGCTGGGACTGGGGAAGCTGGAGAAGCCGTGGTGGCCTAGTGGTTTAACCTATCGCCTCTAAAGCAGAGGTTCGTGGTCTCAAACCCCGGCCCGCACCTCTGAGTTTATCGAAATACATTTGTTTTTTTTTATTCTACTGGATGGCAAACGAGCAAGTGGGTCTCCTGATGGTAAGAGATCACCACCGCTCATAAACATCTGCAACACCAGGGGTATTGCAGATGCGTTGCCGACCTAGAGGCCTAAGATGGGATACCTCAAGTGCCAGTAATTTCACCGGCTGTCTTACTCTCCACGCCGAAACACAACAGTGCAAGCACTGCTGCTTCACGGCAGGATTAGCGAGCAAGATGGTGGTAGCAATCCGGGCGGGCCTTGCACAAGGTCCTACCACCTGTAAACGTGTACTAACATTGTACTGTTCTGACAATGAAAATTGTACCTTATGGAAAATGCTAGTTACGCGGTATTGCAGTAGCAACGACGCTATGTCTAAAAAGTATCACCTGTCATATTTTCGCTTGTCGTATCTAAAAGTGCGCCAAAGGCATGACTCGCCTGGCCCGCCTAGATATCTAAAGCCGGCCCCCTCCAGTTATTTTAATACTCTAAGGTATACACGGCTAATCGTCTAGGGGGATATTACTCTGGGTGCGACGGGTAAAAAACAATGGGAGTTTGTTAATCTTACTTGCCAGCCTCTTTGGCGACAGCGCCATTAAGGCATGGGTGCATAGGGCAAGGCAAGTTACCATACAAATTGTCTTAGGCGCGGGGATTGTTACCGGTACCAAAAAAACGGTACAAAGCGTTATAAACCGGTATTTTCTATATTTACGGTTCCGGTCGATGACCGGTGGACGGTGGAGTAAGCGAGTTCTTGAGTGACGTCTAGGCAAACGTAGTGTAGGTGTAGGACGAACTACGGCCATGTGGAGTGACGATCTGCGAAAGGCTACTGGTAAAGGCTGGATGCATCGAGTCGAGGCCAGGACCCAATGGCGCTCATTCGGGGAGGCCTGTGTCCAGCAGTGGGCTGCTGTGGTGTAACGTTGTGTTTTCTTCCATGACTCGAACTGCCCGAAATCCGATTAATCTGGCAATTATTTTAATATATTTTTTTCAGCTGGCAACAGGAAGGAGGATTGTATTGACGGGGACATCTCTGATTGGAGCATTTAAGTAAATCATTTTGTAGGGATGTCAGTTCAGGAATTTTTATCATGTTTCAGGGGAAATATAATTAATTTCAGACATTGGTGAATAACATTTATTTAATTTACAATCAGTCGAATCTGATACAGAATCGAAAGCTAATAACATCTAGTGATAATTTGGCATAGTAAATGTTGTTCCCACAATTGGTGGGATTCGGGGGAAATTCTTAGGGGCTTTTCTTAGTCCAAGCTATGTTCACTCAGGCTTTGAGGAGGGCTGTACTGGAGTCTCCATTGTTTTTGACTTGGGCCTCCATCATGCGTGACCAGATATCATTTTCCATCGAAGAAGAGACGAGGGTGGCAGCCTCTATTGTGAATTATTGTGGCTTCTTTGGCGCAAACGCAGCCCATTTAAATTGTATTTTTGTGCAGCAAGTGAACTGTAAGTAAATTTGGTTACTGAAATATTGGTTAGATTTGCTTTAGTCCACGCGGCATTATTTCTCATCCATATGGTTAATTTCAGCAAACGATTCCTTGCATGCGGCTGAGGGTGGGAAGACCAGCGTCGAGTTAATCCTGGGCTACAGTTGATTTACTCCGGTAAGAATCATACAGATCACTTTACCTCTTTGCCACATGCTTTTGCCTTTTTGCAAGTGTCTAATCGAAGCAATTTCTTCTTCCTTCCAGCCGGTTAGGGTTAATAAGATTATTAAGTTTATTAGGATTATTCAGATAATTATTTTTCATCTTTCGTTTACTTACTACAGTAAAGTAATTTGTGGCATGATGATGCCAATGATTTGGGTTTAGACCTTGTCTTTTTGCACCTCCATTTGGGAGCTTAAGGTTTAGATAAACTCTAATTTCCGGGCTAGATATTCAATTCTGTATTCTGAGAACTAGTCAATTTTCTGTAGCATCATTGCCTTGGCTGTGCCTTCTGCAACTAGCTTTTGCCACGTCTTTTCTTCCGTTGCTGAGACCAGAAGACTGTTCTGCATCCTGTGGGACCCGCGCGGCCAGCTAAGGGTCAGCACATAGAGACGACGCCCAGAGCATCGCGCTTGTCTCACTCCAGTGGTCATCCTTCGGCTGCCGGACTGGTGTCACAGAGAGGTAGCTTCTGGCCAGGTCTGTAAAACATTTATAAATATGAATTAGGGAAGTATGATTTAAATTCAGTAGTTGAAAATTGAAATTGATGGCAAGTTTTGATTTCCTTAGGGACTAACACCATTAGGCTTAAATAAACTGTGAAACTAGCATATAAGAACCGCCTTCTGCATCACACCCGCTTGCGGCTGAGCTAAAATTATATTTGTAAATTGTCTGGTAATCTACTACAAGTGGTTTCACATATTTATATTACTTTACGCTGTATAGAGTCAAAAGTGCAATAAAGATTGTGTTTACATACTAACATTTTTCCTTTACATCCTTTAGATAGAGCCTAATTATTCAGAGCACGCCTCCAGACAATATTTAAGCATTTTCAGTGTAGCAACAGCTACTTTCAGTTTTATTCTGTCTTTCCGCATTGCCCCTTGGCTGTTACCCACACCGGGCTTGTTTTCAGTACGGCACAAGGTGGCAGTGGTGTGGGCTGATGATGATAATAACCGTCAATTTTCGTCGGGTACCTAAATATATTATGAAACCTGTACTACATTGCAGAAGTCTATATGATGATTAAAATAAAGATTATTATAACCTATGCGATAATGTCTACATTTTTCGGTTTTTGATAGTAAACGAATTGTTTCCAAATATAAATGGAGATGACAAGCCATTAGTACTACGCTCGTTTCAAAAATGCTAGTTAATTTTTTTAACAATGCAGTTTTAAGCTACTCTTTCAAATTATAAAAATGTTAAAACTTTTCCCCGTCACAAAGTAATTTTTGCTGTGTCACTTTTATGACGTTGGCATTGGTTTTATTAGATTAAAAAAGTTATGAAAGAACTGTATAATGAGAATTCAGCCAAACTAATTGCATTTTATGACGTTTAAAAAAAATGTCTTTATCAAATAGCTGGCAAACGAGCATGCGGGTCACGTGATGGTAATTGTGGTGGATTTCATATATTTTATTATTTATCCACATTTAAAAGTCGTAGTGGCCTAGTTGTTTGCTCGTAGGCTGAAATCCGAGCTCGCACCTAGGTTTTAAGAAATTCATGTACAAAATTAGATTTGATATTTACCATCAGCTTTAAGGTGAAGAAAAATATCGCGAGCTGCACAAAACATGCGAAGCAATTCATAAACTTGGTGTCTCAGGTTGAATGTAGCTGCTCTAGTGAAGAATAGAAACGACCGCATAACCAGGTAGTTTGAAAACTTGACTAATAAAGATTCGGATCCCGGGCTCGTACCCCCGTCCGGGCAGATTTTTGTATAAATAATACGAGTGTTTATTCTCTAGTCATGTACGTTTAATACGTATTATGTGAAACCTACATTTCACCAGTAGCTGGCATGCAAAATATAGAAGTAGAGCAATCAAATATAAAATAATCATAAAGCACACAAATTTTACGGAATTCGTTAAATTATAATTAAATACAAATACAAATCATTTATTGCGGACTTTTGAATCCATAGTGTTAAAAGTACAGCCATTAAATGTCACTGCAATGGATACATAATTATTTCCACAAAATAGTAAGGCCTAAATTAAATACTTATTTTTATTTATCACAACACAACACACAAAAGACAAATGTTGACAAATGTCAACAAATGACAAAAGTATAGATAAATAATTATAATCATTAATTATCATGGCAACTAATATTAATATTTTTTCACCAAATAGTAGAGCTTTTCTAAATACTAATTTTAGCTTTATTTTATTTATTCAAATGTGTATTTATCTATATAAATATAGCTTTCCGTTGCGTTGTATCCATAGTACAAGTTTTACTTAGTTTGGGAGTAGCTCAATTGGTGTTAATTGTCCCATGATATTCATGTAATCGTCTCAGTTGTCCCATCAATGGGACAACTCAATGGGACTAGTGGGATAGACGGCATTTATCTATTTTAGTGTTTGTTGTTTGTATGGCAGCCGGAATCAAGTTTGGCTTAAATCGGTAAATTTGAGCCCCCCAAAAGTCAGAGGGTGCAATATTTATGGGTAAGAGGTGCAAATGGAGGGGCGGAACTACTAATGCATTGATGGGGGCAAATAAGTATGGAAGTGACTTTTCCTTTTTTTTTTAATACCAACATCTTTGTGATAATCATCGTCCGTCTAAAAACGTCCACTGCCTTACATCATCGGCCGGAAGCCTACCCCTTAGAAAAACCACAATGAGAGAAAACTCGCCACTTGCATCCACCAGTTGCCTGCAACTCTCGCGATGTCGTCAGTCCACCTCGTTTTCCAGTTCAAAGAAAATGTTTAGGTAATCCTTGTAATGGTTAATTGTTTTCTCCACAAGAAAAGGCTTTACCTTCCTGTTGATTTAGAGATCCTCAAGCAAAATGTACCTATTAATGAATATATTTGTTTTGCGAACAGACTTTTGCGAATACTTGAAATTAACAGTGAAATCCTTCTAAAATTATATATTTGAATGTAAAAATGTTTATTATACGATAGGTTCACCTTTTAGGCAAAAACGACTGGACAAATTTGTATTAAATTTGATACTTATGTAAAGATCTCATGAGCAATGCCTAGTCGTCGTTGCTACTGCAATACCGCAAAAACTAGCTTTTTCCATAAGGTATAATTTTGTCTGTCAGAACAGTACTAACATTGTACTATTCTGACAATGAAAATTGTACCTTATGGAAAATGCTAGTTACGCGGTATTGCAGTAGCAACGAGGTAGTGTTTTTTTAACCGTCTTCAACGGAAAAGGAGGAGGTTCTATGTTCCAATGTATGCATGTTTGTTCTGATTATTATTATTGTTTCATTCCGATATTCTTAAGGGGTTGTTAGGTATAGATAGACAAAGAAACGTATAGCGTACCGGGGTGGAACATTTAGTGCTATTGATGACATGACATTTCGTACATTTGCCAAAGTTTTACAGCGAAACGAATTAGCGCCATACAGATTGACAAATGTGTTGATGTGACAGAGTAAAAAAAGTAACCAGCTACTTTTGATGCTGACCGTAACAACTCGGAATGCATAACTGCTAAGTCTGAAGTCATGAAAATTTTGATGGGATTGTCATCGTAAATAAATTTTGGGAATCCCATTGGAATTATCAAAAAAACACAAAAATAGAACTAAATTAGATATTTTGAGTAGAGTTGATCAGCTAAGCGATAAAACAATAGCAAAACTGATCTCACTGAAAACGACCGCAGAACTCGGACCTGTGAGCCCAGCTCACGCTTGACCCCTTTTAAATCCTCGTACTAATTGCCCCGGGAATACATACGGGGAAGCAATTAAGTTTAATGTACACTGAATCATTTAAGCGGAGATTATACCTGAGGCCTGTGCTGAGGCTGACGAATTACTAATGTACGCTAATACAGACGAAGCTTCCTTAATTCATTAGAGAAATGCGGAAAAAAATTGACATAAGATATAAGTAATTATTATTTACCTACCCGAAGAAGGGTTTTTTTTTCATATTACCTACGAAATTTAAATAACTAAATAAATATCGGGATTTTGTACTTTCGGTCATTTGAAAGTAGATATTTCGAGCTTCGGTGTATCGGTTACCGGCCGGCATGTTGTACTTTCGGTATTCTGAATTTCGATGTGTTAAGCGTCGATATTTCAACTGTAGGTAATATGATTTTTCGGTATTATAATACATGCTCAGACAAACACACAGCGGATACACATAGCGGTCAAACTCATAACACCCCTCTTTTTGCGTCGGGGGTTAACAAAATAGTCATATTTCGAATTGTCAATGTTGTTCTCTGCTATTCAACCACAGACATTAAAAAAAAACCTCCCTTAACGCCATCTATCGGCCAGTTGGTCTTATTCAAATCGGGAACACTAACGAGTTCTGAAGTATCGGAAAATGCGTAATAATGAGTGTTTCCGGCTCAAAAAAAAGGAATCGTTATAACGCCAAACATCGACGGAGGAACTCTTCGTTTCCGCCTCATAAAGCCAAAGAATTAGGGTTGCCACTAAAATAAAATAAAAATTGAACTTGAATGAAGGATTATTTGTAAAATAAATAAATATTACGGGACAATTGACGTTAATAGGGAATATTCTTGCAAATTTCTGCCATTTTTTACACATTTTTTTTCCTAAATGTTTATACGCGTAAAGCTAGCGTTCCTGAGAATAAAAGAATTTGATAGAAAGACAACAAAGTTATCCCAAGGGTTCCGTATTTTTCCTTTTAAGATCCTGAACTGTCAAAACAACCTCTTATCGAAGACGTCAATGAGCTTATGAAAGAAAGAAAAAAATCTTATATTGCCACAAAACACATTAAATAAGATTCCATACGAAATCTAAATCTAGTGGTTACAATTACAATGAAAACTTAGGGGCTGTTTCACCATCCATTGATTAGTGTTAACTGACGGTTAAATGTGATGCCGTCTCCGTCTATTCCAACAAAACAAATAGAGACGGCATCATATTTAACCGTCAGTTAACACTAATCAATGGATGGTGAAACAGCCCCTAAGTTTTCATTGTAATTGTAACCACTAGATTTAGATTTCGTATGGAATCTTATTTAATGTGTTTTGTGGCAATATAAGATTTTTTCTTTCTTTCATAAGCTCATTAACGGTGAAGCTATTAAGGAGCTTCTTTTTACATAAAACTGACCCGTGCTGACCCCTGTCTCACCAGCTCAAAAGTGCAGGATGAAGCCAAAGCTGTATCTCACTGGTTTAGTAATAGATAGTAACTTTAACCTTTAAACGCCCTAGATTGCATGTAATCAACAGTGATTTGTGTCTGCCGCGGCTGGGATTTGAACCCAGTGCGGCCGTGGAACGGAACGACTTGCAGTGTGCTGCGCGGGCGCCGCTACCGCTACGCCAAACGCAATCTCCAGGCGCGCGGCGAAACTAGCGAGCAAGTGTGTATTACCGTGCGGCGGGTGACTCATCGTGCTTCGCACGCGGCGCGCTGTAGCGAGCGCGGGGCCGGGCGGCCGGCGCCGGCGCTGTGACTGATCGTCGCATCTACATGGAACGGCCGGCGGCCGGCGCATCGCTGTTTTTCGCCTGATATTTTATATTTGCTTGCGTTCGGCTTTCTTCGATATTAATTTTAGTTGATAAATATATATAAGTATTTTTCCAATATAAAAATGAGTTGCCTTGGCTGTCATAAGCCCGTAGCGGCCTTAGAATTGCTCGCTTGTATGCTTTGTAAGGGAATTTACCATCACAACTGCGTTAATATGACCAGTCCTTATTATATGGCAAATCTACAAGAGCTAAAGAGATGCTGGCGGTGTCCTTCATGTAATAATATTACATCGCGAAGAAGAGGCGCTGAGGAAACTCCTGTTCGAGCCATTCATCAGAAAGTAATGAGCAAGCCCCTGATCGATGTGCACGGGCCGTCGCTTGTGAGGGCCCTCGATCTCAATATCACCTCGATTGCGGGCCCCGACCAAACCGCATTATCTAACGTCAATGATATGTCCTGCGATGAATCAATACTCGACATCACAAATGACTTTGAGGGTTCAAGTTTAACTCAAAATGAGCAAAGCAAAATATTAATTGCACCAAGAATCGCCAGTCATGATACCATTACTTACAAGGATTTTGCTGCTCTTCTTGATACAAAATTATCAGATATGAGAAGGGCGATAAATAGTGACATTAAGGCTGAAATTGCGAACCTTAGATCCGATTTCTCCAAAACCACGGAGTTATTAACTGCTCGGCTGTCCGCATTAGAGGGCGACGTTGTTGCGTTTGGGGAAAGGTTACACACCTTAGAGGCGGAGAACTCTTCCTTAAAGGCTGAAATAGCGAAGGTGAGGGACGCGGATGGAAAGACCTGCGAAACCGCGGCCATGGGTGACACAATCGCTGCGCTTAAGTGTGAGCTCAATGAACGGGACCAGCAGGCTTTACTGAATGACATTGAGATCTCTGGCGTACCCGAGACTAAGGGAGAGTCGACTGTGCATATCGTTGTAAGCATCGGTATGAAGCTGGGAGTGGTGATTGAGGACCGGGACATCGTTTTCGCGTCAAGGGTCGGTCCGTTGCACATACAGGATGACTCTGCTAGTAGCAAATTTACCTCTCGTCCGCGCCCTATTGTAGCGCGCCTGGTGCGGCGAGCCCTCCGTGATCAATTCATAAAAAGCTCGCGAGTACGACGCGGAACCACCACTGATGATCTTGGCTTGCCCGCGCATGAGTCGCGCAAATTGTTCATCAACGAGCGATTAACGAGGACTAACCGAATCATCTTCGGGAGGGCGAGGGATTTGGGTGGAAAGCTGAACTGGACGTATATTTGGACCAGGGATGGACGAATTCTGGCAAGGAAAATGGATAAGTCTAAGGTGTATCATATTCGAACGGAGAGTGATTTGTGTCGTGTTTTTGAGTCTGTTTCGCTTTCAGGAAATAATATGTAACATCAGTTTGCCTATTGTCCTCTTGCATGTGGAAAGACTATATTTTTGTTTTTGTACTTTATGGCATTTTGCATTTGCTGAAATGTACTCATCTGGTTATTATTTTGTTGTCATGAATACTTGCAATTTGAGCCATGTGATATGTTTTTGTGCCATTTTTATGTTTATGTTTGAGTTAATATGCCTGGATCCGGAACCGAAATTTGCCCAATTCATAGTTCACACTCTAATGTTATTTAATCGACTCTCGCTGCCTCGTTCACTTTTTGCCACTTTACTCGCTGTTCAATTAATTCCAAACATTGTTATTTGTCTTATATCTAGTGTTCTTTTTAAAATTATTCTTTCCCTCATAGTCACATGGCGATCGGTAAATTAAATAAAAAATATTTTAAGTTTGGAATTTTTAACGCTGGTTCTATTTGCAATCCTCGAAAGCATAGCGAGTTGATTGTGGCAATTGAGCGCCATGAACCTTGCTTGATAGCTATTAATGAAACATGGTTGCGGGCAGGAGAGGAGGCTCGGGCGCCGTCAATACCTGGTTATAAATTAAAGCACGTACCGCGTAAGCTTGGCACCCGTAAGGGCGGTGGTGGTATAGCTTTTTACATCAAGCAAGATATTAACGTTCAAATATGTAAATATCCTTCTGTGCCTGATGTTGAGCAGTTGTGGGTCAAGACAAAAGTTAATTCATTAGTTGTCATTGTCGGTACTGCTTACCGGCCGCCCTGGCTTAGCACTGAAGTCTTTTTAGATGCACTAAATAGCACTTTAACGTCCTTTTCTAAGTACGACTATATTATCCTTGGAGGAGATTTTAATATTAATCTTTTGGATGTCAACGATTCGAAAAGCAAACGTTTAAATGAATTTATTAATTACCACAATTTGCAAAACCATATTTCCCAGCCGACGCACTTCACCGATCACAGCTCCACTCTTATTGATCTCATTCTCACTGACGCTAAAGTTCATAGCGTCGAGATCGACCATGTAGCGGAGCTTGGTGGACACGCAATGATATTCGCGGAGTTGTACATCAAAAAAATAAAACCCTTACCGAGGACGGTACTTTGCAGATTTTTGAAGGACGTCGATAAGGCTGAATTCGATAAAGATTTAAATCTTGTTAATTGGGAGGATATATACACGTTACAAACAGTAGAAGAAAAGGTTGCCCTTTTCAACACATACATTCTTGATTTGTTTGACAAACATGCCCCGGTACGAAAATTTACTCTAAGATATAAGTCTAAACCATGGTTAACCACTACTGTCCGTTATATTATGAGTATTCGAAACAAAGCAAACAATAAATATCGTAAGAATAAAACACAAGCAAATAAAGAAAAGTACAAAATTTTAAAACACCTCGTAAATACCAGTCTATTTTATGAGAAGAAGGCCTTTTTTGAACAACATGTCAACTGCAATCTAAATAATCCTAAACTATTGTGGAAAAAACTTAAACAAAACGTAGCGAATTTCAATAAAAAACCAGAACTGCCTCAACACTTTAATAATCCTACTGTTATTAACAAAACTTTTATTGACGTGCCCGGTAGTAATGTCGTAGAATTATCCACTCTTACTTATTTTGAATATCATCGGCATAGTAACTCTAATTTCAAATTAGTCACTGTTTCTGAAAATGCTATAGCCAAAGTTTTACTTAGTCTACGATCGAACGCTTTAGGTCATGACGACATAAATTTTGACATGATTTTAATGACTCTTCCCCGCACTTTAAGCATTATTACTCATTTAATAAATTTTTCAATTCTCTGTTCCTATGTCCCGGAGGTATGGAAGACAGCTGTTGTTCGTCCGATACCTAAAGTTTCTGAACCCGTCGATATCAGAGATTTACGACCTATAAGTATTTTACCGTACATGTCCAAGGTTTTGGAAAAGGTGGTCTATAACCAGGTATCTGCATATCTAGAGTTGAACAATATTTTACCCGAATTGCAGTCGGGGTTCAGGAAAAAAAGAAGTACAACTACCGCCTTACATGACGTTGTTGATGAAGTCCTTGCTGCTCAAGACACCGGTTTTGGCACTATTTTGGTTCTCCTAGACTTCTCGCGTGCCTTTGACTGTATTAACGTTGATTTACTTCTTTCTAAGTTGCATTATTATGGCTTTGATAACCCAACAATTAAGTGGTTTCTTAGTTATTTTGAAAATCGACGTCAACTGGTTAAAATTCATCACATCGATGGTAATTGCTTGTCATCTGAATCCTGTGCTGTTACAAGAGGAGTGCCTCAAGGCTCAATTTTAGGCCCACTTTTGTTTATATTGTACAGCACTGATATTGTCCGATGTATAAAGCACTGCAAATTTCATCTTTACGCCGATGACCTTCAAATTTATCTTTCTTTTAGACCGGATGACACGAATAGTGCGGTTGTCAGAATAAATGAGGACCTTAAAAGGATAATTGACTGGTCGGATGCCAATTGCCTGGTGCTAAATCCGAACAAGTCCAAATATATATTGCTCGGTTCTAAGAAACAGGTATCCAAAGTACAGCTTTTAGATCCCAAAATAGCAATCGGAGACGTACATATCGGGCACGTGGACGAGGCACGTAGTCTGGGTCTAATTATTGACAAAAATCTGCGCTTCGAAAATCACGTGAATGAAATTGCTCGTACCAGTTTTTACCGATTAAAAGTGCTATATAATGTCCGTGATTTTCTAAGCGTAGAACTGAGAATCCGATTGTGTGAGGCTCTCATTCTATCTAAATTAGATTACTGTCTCACCGTGTATTGGCCTTGTCTTCTGGAGCGTTCGCGACGACTAATTCAAAGAGTACAAAACGCCTGCGCTAGGTTTTGTTTCAAGATACCGCATCGTACTCATGTTACTCCGTACTTCAATAATGCTAAAATTTTGAAAATGTCTAATCGTTATAATCTGTTGCTGTCTTGTTTGTTGTTTGACTGTTTAAAATTTAAAACTCCCAGTTACTTATATTCAAAGCTAAAATGGTCGCCCTCCAATCATAGAGCTAGAGCTTCGCGAGCCTTGGTGTTGAGCGTCTATCCGCATAAAACATGTGCGTTCCGGGGAAGTTTCAGGTACCAAGCAACAAAATGCTGGAACAATATACCTCCACCCATAAGAAATATTAAATCAAGACCAACTTTTCGCATCAAATATAAAAATCATCTGCTAACGCGTCAAATACAAACGTCCTGAACCTTCCTCGCTCATAAATAAAGTAATGTGTGTGAGTTTATCACTATTTTAATTTTTGGTTTGACATTCCGCATAGATTCTTTTCTATTAATTCTTCTCTATTCATTCTTCTCCCAATATCTAGTGTTCTTTTTCGAAAAAATTTCTTTTAAATTTGAATGTTTGGCATGTGGCAAAATTAAACTTCAAGCACGTTGGCACTATCTCAGGTTTCTGACAGAATATCAGCTCTGTGGCCACCCATAGCCGCAGTACATGCTGAGTCAGCGCCTATTCTCCACATCATCACATGGCTCTCTTAATTTGATAAATTAATCAATGTTTATTTAACTTTCGGAACTGTTGCATGTTAGTTATTAAGTCATTAATCATCATGTTAATTTGTATGTTGCTTTACAATTGTTTGTTATTTACTAAGCCGTGTATGTGTTGTGGAAATAAAGTTTTTTATCTATCTATCTATCTAATCCGGAAATATACAGACGATGGGAGCAAATTTCATTCCTCAGCCATCCATCCCTTTCCATTCTTTTTTTTTTAATGCAATGGCAACCCTGCAGCGTCGATTTTCATAAAGATTGTTTCTCAGTCCGGTAAACAAGGAAAGTTCTTCGACATCAAAAAGCGATTCGTTGAGATAAACACGCTTTTATTCTTTCAAAGCCACTCAGGGTCCTAGCCGGCAAAAGCAAGCTGCGAATAGCATATTCAAAGAGCTATGCTACTTTGCCTGTGACTATTGGATTTTTTTAATGCTGGCAACTCAGACAAAATAACTTTATTTTAAAAAAACTTTAATATGTCACTTTTGTCACAAGAGGCCGTGTTGTCTAACGCGCTGACGTTCGCTACCGCATTCGCCATCTCTTTCTACCCTCGTCTCACACCGTGTGACAGAAAGAAGTGGTGTAACGATTGTGAATCCAAGTGTGTTGACAATAAGGCTTAAGTTTTTTTTGCTACTTTTTGACTGTACTTGCATTTACATCCAACCTACATATGCAATAAAAAATCAGTTCAATCCGACCACTGGAAGTGGGTAAAAAAACCTTGTTTGAAAGATTTGACCCAACGAAAACAACAATAAACAGGGCAAAAGCTTGTAAAAACAAGGACAAGCTTGGGTTAAACTCGCATGGAAAGGGTTCCGCACATCTCTAGATATTAAACTATTTTCTTTATGTTACTTTAAATGCGATAGACTACTTAAAGGTTTTCATGTATCTATGTATAAGTATGTTTTATATGTCCAAAAATTACCTTTGTATTGCTAGTCAAAGTCCATCTTTATCCAATTTAGGCAATAGCAAGCTATGAATGTCGAAAGAACTACCAGAGAACAATCCAATAAGAAACGAATTTGTAAAATATCGAAAGACCTTCTAAACTTTACTAGAAATCGTATTGCTTTTCCCCTTCGCACAAAAACATCGTTCACAGATCAAACTGGAATAACTCAGGATTTGAATTAAACAATAGTCCAGAAGCTAGGAATGATTAAATTCCAATCAATATCTTTGTCTAAGGACTCTAAGGTGAAATTTGCGAATCGTAAGGGTTTGATGGAGGGAGAAATTGATAAAGGGCTGTTCTTAAATGAAAAAGGGTTTTGAAAACTGTTGCTGCCGTAACTAACTAAAAAAAAAATAAGACTGCCCTAAAAATTTAAATAAAAAGAAGAAAAGGAAAAAATAAGTCTAGTAGTTTACAACTCTGTTAAGCAACTTAAAGTTCAACAGTTGGGAGTCTGGATTCAAAAATGGTGACCAGCTCAAAATTTTCCAGTAATAAATAGGTCCCGACTGTTAAAGTAAGTAAGTATCTAGGTACTTAAGTTTTATGCAGTTCTAGACTACTTGACAGTAGTTGTTAGTTCTGACAGTGACGATATGTTTAAGATGTATTTATGTACCTATAATAACAATAAATGAATTTGAATTTGAGTTATTTTTTTTTAGTTTTTATGCTTTTTTAAAGCTTTTTTTAATTCCGTCGGGCTTTTTTATATCATACTTTTTTGATGTTCCTGTGAAAATGATAGCTTAGAAATGTCATAACATAACAAAGTCGGAATGGACTACAGTTTCAGTTGTGAGTGGATAGTTACAAATAAAAATAAACTACGCAGATTACTACGCAGCTGTAACCAAGGGGAACCAGGGGTAGTCATTAATAGAATACACGGTATCGTTAGGGGATCAATCGGGGAGTAAGGAAACAATTTAGCCCCATTGTTATTGTACTGTCTAAGCTCGCGCTCGCCTTGACGACTGAATTTAATGAGCATTCATGATTTCATCATCCCAGCCAGTATACGTTCTACTGCTGGGCAGAAGCCACCTCTCAAAATGAGAGGGCATGGACTGGACTGCAGTTCCCACGCGGGACTTCAGTCACACGGGGACGTATCTGAATATCGAAAGTTAATATATCTAATGTGAAAAGTCGGCTGTCAAAATATCCAAATTAGGTTAGGTTAGGTTCCATATTTTGACCGTCGATATTTTAACTATGGATATTTCAATTTTAGATATTCAGATACGTGCCCATATTGGCATTGATCACTTTTTTACAATGTGGTCTAATTCCAAAACCATTTCGAGGAATAGGTTTATTAAATGGTTTTATAAAATTTTAGTTAAAAATTACTTAATGACCGTGTGTATATTTGCAAAATAATGACCTTTGTTTGACTTTCATCGTAAATACACGTTAAGTAACTAAACCGCCTCATTATAATACTGCCAGGTGACAGTATTAGACACTAGGTAAACGCAGTGTTTAAGGCCATGGCAACTATGGTTAGCCTATAATTCCGGTAACCTATAAATAGGTTAAAAAATTTAAAACCCAACTAAAACCAAAATCCTTCAAATAGGTGTCTTAAATTCGCCTATTTAATGAAAAAAAAAAAAAATTTTTTTTGACACCAATGCCAATCGCTTCACAGTAGCTTCGCAGGTCATGCGTCGTCTTCCGATTCCTGGTCGAGTGAAGACCTTTCTCCCCCAGCTATCTGTTCTTCGAGCGATGTGGATGATTATTCAAATGTTTTAAGTAAGTACCCACTTTTAAGAATCTGGATATTTACACGCCGCAATAGCGATAAAATATGACATGTGATACCACTTGCTGTTATAATATATACTATGCCTACCATGTTCTGGGTGAATAAAAAAACAATTGTATATTTTCATTTGTATAATTTGTTTGTGGCCCGCCCATTGCCATTTCAACTTGTATTCTTCAAGCTATATCAGTGACTTTAGTTCATCGGCCGATTTCGATACTCCGGATTCTATCGCGGAAAGAAGCCCCAAGCATCTCTCCATCGCGCATTCCGTGACTCCGAGCCTCTCCAAGAGGCCAACAGTGAAGGACTATGTCTTCGAGCAGGTCATCACTGGCAAGACACACTGGTTGAAAATTCTAGTCTTTAATAATAATAATTAAGTTTCCCGAACGCTACCATTTAAATTGGACTCTCCGGGCGACCTCTTTGTTGAAGTTGGGTCTACCTAACTGGACAATTATTTCAAGAAGGTAAACAACATCGAGTGTATCTTACCAGTTAATATTAAATTAGAGAAAAAACGTTCTCTAGTGGACGTCCACCAACGAGATGGACGGATGACCTGGTTAAAGCCGCGGGTTCACGGTGGATGCAGGCCGCTGCCAACCGAAGCGACAGGAAGCCTATGGGAGAGGCTTATGTCCAACAGTGGACGTCCTACGGCTGAGATGATGATGAGCAAGGAGCGGAATTTCTCATAGCAAAAATCAAACGTCAAAGGAATTGAACATAAGTTTTATCGACTATCGATAAATATTTCAGTAATTAATAAAACAGGAAATAGTAGGTACTTTTAAAATAGCGCTTTTTAAGTTAGTTACAATTAAAATATAAAGAACTTGAGCTGCTTTAAATTAACTTCACGCAGTATATCGTTGAAGAATCTTCATTGTAAATAAGTAAGGGATGTTTTTAATCAATTTGTCAATCGTTATTCTTTTAGGATTAACCATTTTAATAACACGGGAATGACTAAGAAAAACTCAAGCGACATAAATGTCATAATATGTGACGTTGACGCGATTTATTTTATTTTAATGTGGAGATGAAAGTCGCTTATCAAAGAGGTCAAATGTTACAGAATAATTTTACAAGGCGATAACAAGAATAGTCGATTCGATAGCATCGATAACTGGGATAGTCGATAAAACTTATGTTCAATCCCTTTGATGTTTGATTTTTGCTATGATGATCTTTGATGATGAGAGAGAAAAAAGATAAATTATCAGGGCTTTTTTTGTTTCAAATGTGGCTTCACCTTGTTATTTTATTTTGTTATGGCAACTTGCACTTGTCCCATTTTTTACTTAACATACTAACATATCTGATATAGATTGAACTGACCACTGCATGATTGACCACACATTATGCATCATGATGCGGCTGGGTAATGTATGCAATTTATGCTAAGTGAATATTCAAGAACTTGGGCAGTTAAGTGTTCCATCTTCCAGGAACTGATCGATGTCTACGTTATAACTACGTTATACGATCGCGTTAACATTCCGTACCTAAACGCATCTGATATCAGTTGAAATAATCCTAATAATATTATAAATGCGAAATTTTTTTTGGAGTGTTTTTTCTGTGGCAGTAAATTAATGCGTTGAAATGGGCATCATTGGATCTAGAAAAAAAAACAAGAAGCTACTACTTTAGTAGTCAAAATACCACAAACGGGACTTATCACGCTATTATTACACAAGTAATATTTACCTCGACGTTTCGGCAACGTTACAGTTGCCGTGGTCACGAGTAGACTGAAGTGTGGGGTGTCAAGTCTGCCTAGCAGCGCGAGTTCTTCGAACTACCCGCACTTGATCACTAATAGTGCCGGCACTCGTATCACGAACTACCCGCACTTGGTCACTTTTATTAGTCACCCTATCACACCGACACACAACACTAACAACGTCCGATCGTCCCTCCGAACATTCATCCCGACGCCGACACTTATTAATAACAGGATTCCACGAAGATGAAAGCTTATACGAAGTCAGCGAAGGGTTGCCATAATAATAAATTAAAAAATATCATGGCACACTTAACACTAATTGACCTAGTTCCAAACTAAGCAAAGCTTGTGTTATGGGCACTGGGCAATGGATAAACAAAAACATACTTATATAGATATAGTTCTTAAATACATATTAAACACCCAAGGCTCAAGAACAAACGGGCACGTATCTGAATATCGAAAATTGAAATACGTGTAACGATAGTAAAAATATCGAATCTAACCTAACCTACTTTCGATATTTTGACCGTCGACTTCTTAACTTTAGATATATTCATTTTCGATACCTATTTAGATACGTCCGCAAACAGTATTTTTTATACAAAAATCTGCCTCTACCGGGGATCGAACCCAAGACAAGGAGCTACATAGTCAGGACTCTAACCACTGGGCTATTGTTTCATGCCCGACATTACGGCAATTAAATAAAAGCTTGTATAATATAAAGATTTGTAGATAAATTCATACGCGCGTCCGAACTTAGGGTTTATAACAATAATAAAATATTTCACTACATTTGTTATGAATAATTGATATTCAATAATCTGACAATAATACAATATTGAATTAAGGCATTATCTGATTGATAGATTCACAATACACGTGATAGAGTGGGGTTCATAGATTTGGGGGATATACAAATCATGGTTTGCGTGTTTTGTATTCGAAGGGTGAAGATCGGAGTACTAATAATGGCGCTACGATATAGAGTTGTCTTGTTCAATACTGTATCTCAATAACCAAACAAACCATATTAAATGATATTGTAACGGATAACTCACGTCTTAACGCCACCAACGTGTGAACGCTCTGATTTTATTCGTAGTGTGTGTGTTGCGGCAGCAGCCGGTTCGCGTGCTCCTGAGAGGAAGGGCTACGAAATAGCCCGAAACATGTCGAGCTAAATTCGGTTTAAGACGTGAGTTATCCGTGATAATAACATTTAATATGAGTGAGTCTCACGGTAGCTTCATGTTCAAAACCAAACAAACCTAGAAAAGCAAGACCTTTTTAATTTACTTTAATACTTTAAGCAAAGAAAAGTAAATTAAAAAGCTCTTGTAAAGTAAGAATTGCTTTCACGTAAACTGACCTAACCAACAAAAAGTTGGAAAGCCTCCGACATTGTCACTTCAAAGTTCAATATCTCAAAAACGGCTGAACCGATTTTGATAAAACATGTCTTAGAACCATCGCTAGATAACCTGCTTTCAAATCGGAGAGCTACGGTGCCACAGACAGACATACAGACACACATAGCGGTCAAACTTTTAACACCCCTCTTTTGCGTCGGGGGTAACAAATAGTTACACACACAGACGTACACGCACGCATCAATTTTCGCTGTTAAAATTTTAGTAGGTAATTACGTATAATACGTAGCTGTCATTTTGACAGATATTCCGCCATTATCTATTGCCGCCGCCGAGTTAACAACCATCAAAAAATACGTAGACACAGGGAAAAAACATATTCCGAAGTAAATTTACTTCCCTTGTTTGTTCTGATTTATTAAAATTTAATTCGGGAAGTTTCTCGTTACAAATTATTTTTCTCATTTCCTACGTTATCTGATATATTTTCCGTGAGATTTTTTATATGATAACATCATTTTGTTTTGTCATGATAAGTACCTACTTTAAGCTTAGTTGATATTTCTGACATGGCTTAATTGTTTTCATTGAGACGCATGTAAGTTACCAATCCGTAAGCCGTGGTGGCCTAGTGGTTTGACCCATCGCCTCTCAAGCAGAGGGTCGTGGGTTCAAACCCCGGCTCGCACCTCTGAGTTTTTCGAAATTCATGTGCGGAGTTACATTTGAAATTTACCACGAGCTTTGCGGTGAAGGAAAACATCGTGAGGAAACCTGCACAAACCTGCGAAGCAATTCAATGGTGTGTGTGAAGTTCCCAATCCGCACTGGGCCCGCGTGGGAACTATGGCCCAAGCCCTCTCATTCTGAGGGGAGGCCTGTGCCCTGCAGTGGGACGTATATAGGCTGGGATGATGATGATGAAGTTACCAATCCGCACCAGGTCGGTGAAGAAACTACGGTCCAAACACTATTCTGAGAGACCCTGTGCCCAGCAGTGGGACGTGCTAAGGCTGGGATGATGATGAAGACGCACGGTAGTGTGTCCGGGCAAAGTTCGAAAGAAAAGCGACGCTCGGTCGTTCAGGTAATTAGTGATTTCATGGTTCATCATCATCATCTCAGCCGTAGGACGTCCACTGTTGAACATAGGCCTCCCCCATAGACCTCCAGTTGCTTCGGTTGGCAGCGGCCTGCATCCACCGTATACCCGCGGCGTTAACCAGGTCATCCGTCCATCTTATTGGTGGACGTCCTACGCTGCGCTTGCCGATCCGCGGCCTCCACTCGAGAACTTTTCGGCCCCAACGGCCATCCGCTCTCCGTGCTATATGGCCCGCCCATTGCTACTTCAACGAGCTAATTCACTTGGCTATGTCGGTGACCCTTGTTCTTCTACGTATCTCCTCATTTCTGATTCGATCCCGTAGAGAAACCCCAAGCATAGCTCTCTCCATAGCTCGCTGAGCAACTCTGAGCCTATTTATAAGGCCTAAAGTAAAGCACCACGTCTCGGATCCATATGTCATCACTGGCAACACACATTGCTTAAAGACTTTCGTCTGATTTCATGGTTAATTAAATTAAGTAATCACGTTCCAAATTCTAGATTTCGTTGACAAAGCTTACCTTGATAGCCACAAGATTTTGTCGATACAAGTTGTAATTTCTTAAATGACAATGTGTAATCAATGACATACCTGAAACAAAATAATGTCTAATTAGTAAATCTTACTAATATTACAGATACGAAAGTAAGTGAGTGTTTGTGACCTACATGCAGGGCACAATTGGCAGCAGTGATAAAGTTTTAAGAATCTTTCCGAACACTCCATACTGTAGTGTATTTTTTGTGCCCGTGGACTCTCGCAACACGTGGGCTAGCACAGGTGCGTTTTAGGCCTTTTGAGAGACAGATAGGTTCGTTTTTTAAAGATCCCTAAGTTTGTACCGCTCCGGGAATGCTGTCCCAGGAAGCTGGTTCCATATTTTTGTATTTAGATCCATGGAAGTACAGCCCAAGCTTTCTCATTTTGTCGAGGGTTGACGAGATCTATCCATTATCAGCATCATCATCATCAGCCGGAAGACATCCACTGCTGAACAAACGCCTCCCCCTTAGAACGCCAACTAGCCATTTACATTTCATAGCTCCCCTAAGCTGCCTCTACAAAAGTATAAAACTACAAAATAATATTAACATACAACGAAACATAAATTGTAAAGTAAATTTTCACACGAATCGAATTATACAATGTGATAATTAATTCCAAAAGTTTCCGAGTTTATTGGATTTTAATTAACTTATATTAACTTTCTAGCGCCCCGCGCCCTTGGCGGGACCTCGCCAAACTTGGCGATACTTTGACACGCGATTTATTACTTTCTGCAAAGTTTTGTGTGCATTTATAAGTACAGAATTTGTTAAATTACAATGCCATGTTTGGGTACCGCAAAACATCAACAGCTATGTAAATTTGAGCCAACTTTACAAAAGTTTAAGGTTAAAAGATTTATAACAAAATCAGTTATTTTTATTTGCGTTAACTCTAGGAGTACAGCGTGATGTTCGGATAGACAAGTGGTTAGCGAATCTGACTACAAAGCTTGAGAACCCGGGTTCGATTCCATCGGGCCAGATTATAATGTACCATCAGCCAAATAAGTGGTCTATCAATTTTTAAACAAGTTCCTATCAAATGAATATGTCGCTAAAGTAGAACTTTCAAGTTGACAGACACGTCTATTGGCTTTATTGTTTTATGACATGCAAACGATTATCAACTTTAGGGTGGTAGACCACATATTTGGCTGATGGTACCTATGAAAAATACCGAATGTATGTGAGTGGGTACGTATCTGTTCGTTTAGTAGTAACCATGACTCTCTTACCCAAGCCCTCTTGTTCTGAGAGGAGGCCTGTGCCCAGCAGTGGGACGTATATAGGCTGGGATGGGATGACTCTCTTAACCACTTGTACTGTACATTTTGATGTGCTAACACTGCATATTTATGTAGATAGGTAACCTACCTAGAAATTAGTAGGTACAGAACCCTGAGTGCGCGACTCCGACTCGCACTTGACAGGATTTTTTTAATGTTGCTCATATTCGCCTGTTGCAATAAATTTCTTACTTCTTTCTATTGTAAAGGTTGAATGAAAGTAATCGCATGTTCCCACTTACTAGGAATGTATGTGGTGTTTAGTAATCACATTTTTTTTTATTCGACTGGATGGCAAACGAGCAAGTGGGTCTCCTGATAAACCACCAGGGGTATTGCAGATGCGTTGCCAACCTAGAGGCCTAAGATGGGATACCTCAAGTGCCAGTAATTTCACCGGCTGTCTTACTCTCCACGCCGAAACACAACAGTGCAAGCACTGCTGCTTCACGGCAGGATTAGCGAGCAAGATGGTGGTAGAAATCCGGGCGGACCTTTCACAAGGCCCTACCACCTGCAAACTCACATTAAAATGTATTCCATTTAAATAAACTTTGTAATATAATACTTTTGTATCCATTTTCATAAATCCGCCACCACCTCCCAGAATAACCCCAAACATTTTCCCATCAAAACATCAAAAGTATCAAGCGACACAGCCATTATAAAAACAGAAAGTCCACAGAAATTACATAAATTTGTCACGTAACGACTCTTTTGACTTTAAACAAGGCCCTTGTATCATCGATCAAACCTAAATTTGCCTGATACATGCATTAAAATCTCGTCGGATTTCGCCCATCGTCGTCTCTTAAAAACGTATTACCGGAGCCATAGACAAGAACAGCGCGGGCATTTTGCTGAAATTAACGCTGCATTTTATTTTCTATGAATTGAACATTGGTGTCTTAGCCACAAAAGCCTTTTGATTCGCAAGCTATGAATTGTGAGACTGGTCTTAAGGTAACGTATGAATGGACACGATAATTAATAAACTTTAACATATTTTTCGATTCATACTCATACAATTAAGATTAATAATTTAGGAGACACGGAGACAGTTGCGAACCCCTTTGGCGATCCTTGGCTTCAAATAGTGTATTTATTGCAGTTATATCAAAGGTAATCCCTAGCTTTAAATAGTGCATGTGCATTGTGCATTCCAAACTCAATCAAAGTCAATTGTAGGCCAAAAGTATACTACACAGAGGTTTTTCCATACCAGTGGTAGATTTTTTGACATTAATGAGTACTTTTTATAAAGCTTTTTTTAATTGAATAAATATACTTTGACTTACTTTGAATCTCAAACACAAACTATTGCAAAACTTAACGTATAGGTAGTAACAACCTCAGCTTGGCAGTGTTGAATTTTGATTTGTGCCGCAGGGATATGCGCGTGTTTGACATGGCTGATCTACTGTGTTAAATATTTCAACTGTGTAAAACTTTAGATGTAGTAACATAACCTCCTTGTTTACCTCGTTGAGTTTTATGCCAAACTAAGACTAAATTACTTACGAGATTGAGACACAATTATTCCATTTCCGACCCAAGAAAGTTCAAGAAAGTTCTCGAATGGAGACCGCGGGTCGCAAGCACAGCGTAGGACTATTAGGACTAGGAGGTCTATGGAGGAGGCTTATTATGTCCAACTGTGGACGTCCTACGCTTGATGTGATGTGATGATGATGAACTGTATCAAATCATAATCCCTACACGCATCTTATATAAACTTCAGTTGCATCGTTCAGCTGTCAACAATCATAACAGCGGTTTTTACCAAGCGCATTCCTTGTTTTATTACACCTCTGTGTCTGAACGAATTTGGTATGCATAAAACTTCAGTGAACAGATTCAGAGATACGTGAAAATTGCCCGGCTCTTTTGATACTATCGAAATTAATTGCAAAAAGTATTAAGTTTTTAAAATATACGCTCGGGTATGAGATTCGATCAATACTTTGGTTCCTGCGATATGTCGGTAATTTGTATGCGAAACTGGTTTAAAAATCATGATGAAAGCTGATAAAATATGATGGGGCTTACTCCATAATTTAACAAATCACTGATAACTGATATCAAGAGTTTTAAGTTAGAACTCATCATAGTGCAATAAAACGGATAACTCACGTCTTTAATCCAGTTTAGCTGGACATGTTTCGGGCTTATTCGAAGCCCTTCCTCTAGGAGCTCACGCCACGGTGGCACCTAACAACCTACCTAACCTAACCCAGTTGGTTTTGCCCTGACCGATCCCATCAAATTCGCTCACTTGATAAAATGATGCGAATTCATTTTATGTCAATTAAAGCTACAAGTTCAATTCTAAGGATTCATTATTATGCTAAATAAATCTTATGCTTTTTATTATTATGACAGTTCAATGTTATACACGATTGTGTTATGTGAATTCATATTATGACAATTAATGTTATGCGAAATAGGCACCCTCTGGCTCCGCTCCAGTTGAGAGGTAGCTTAAAGACGATCCAAAAATTGTACGGGACCCTCCCCAGCCGCTAGGGTGACAAGTTCAAATTAAACTTGGCATAGTCCTAGCGATTCCGCTGTGTTATTTATAATGACTTTTTACAGCCTTTAAGATGGCGGCTTAGGGTGTCCATACGTAATGGGGATTCGAGGACTTAGCAAAGTTGGGGGAAATTTATCATTCGAAAGTTGAGTTTTGGCGATACGTAGCGTTTTTGAGAGAAGCTTTTCAGTAGTGTCCTAAAAGAATCTATGTAATTAGTTCGTCATCGTCAGTTAGATTATTAGAAGATATTGGACAAGTATATAATTTTGTCGATAAAACAAAAATTATGAAGATATAGTTAACCGTCACGCAGCGCGAAACTTTTTTTTTAGATCGGCGTGGCTTCGCTCCTACTCCCAAAATTAGACGCGCTTTAATTTAATTTAATTTAATTTGATTTAATTTTGATTTATTTTTGACGAACGGATGGCCAAGGTGGTTAGAGAACCTGACTATACGAAGCTTGAGGTTCCGGTCGGGGCAGACATTTGTATGAATAATACGAATGTTTGTTCTCGGGTCTTGGATGTTCAATATGTATTTAAGTATATATTTGTATTTATCTATATAAGTATTTTTATCCGTTGCCTAGCATCCATAGTACAAGCTTTGCTTAGTTTGGGACTAGGTGAATTGGTGTCAAGTGTCCCATGATATTTATTATTATTTATTTATTTAAATTTAAATTTAAATTAATTTATACTTATTGATGTAAAATATGGATTACCAAAATGACCTGAAATAAATTACTTAATGTAATTTTTTCAATTTAATTTCGTATTTTTTTTTCATTGTAGAAAGAAAAAATACGCATCCCATGTTATCTGATAACCCAACTAACGGACTAAATATAATAATTTCTTTAGACAGGAAACTACTCAATTTATGGAAAGTAATCGTTAGTTCTTAAGCAACATTTTGGTTAACGCTTAACTTAAAGTAAGCCACAGCTTTGCCAAAAATCGATTTAAATCGGACTCTTTGAAACATCTGCACAACTTGTACAAACCTCTCCACATCTAAATAACCTGCATCAATATTACTGCACCACTATGTCAGTTTCAAAACCGCGTATATGCATTTGTACCTAACGCACATACGCTCTTTTAAAAAACAACATATTCCTATTTTGACCTAATGCCTACACACCGCACTATAAGTTCATTTAGAAGAAACGCAACTCTAACACCAAATGATAAGTATCATAGATAACGCAATATAATATGTAGTAACATGACCATAGTTTTATACATTCAGGACTTTCCAAATTCGACTTTAAGCTTCTGGAAATAGGTAAGTAAAAACCGCAGAATAGGGTGGTCGTGCGACCAATTAAAAATGTAGTCAGGGGGAGTATTATAGACTTTAGTGCTAGTGTAATAAAGATTGGCTGTGTGCAGTGTTTTGTTGGTACTGCATTTGGACTGACATCTGGCATGCATGCAGATTGTAGGTCAGATATTATTATTGGAGTATGAATTTAATGGTTATTATGAATGTTTTAAGTTTAATGGAGCATTAAGGGTTGATTTAATAGGGTTCGTTTTAAAGCATTATGTTATGGAAAATTATTATTTCGATTAAAACTAAGTGAAGTTTACTTTGTGCGATAGAGTCCGGAGTATTGAAATTCTAGAGTCGTCTATTATTTAAAGGATTATTTCATAAGGCGTTTTCGCCATTGATGAATTTTATAGAATGATATACTCGTAACATGGTGACAACACTGACAACTCCGTTTATTGAAAATTAAGAATAAGAATAAGAATTCGAGTAAGTATATTTTTCATGAATTTTTATACTTTTACCCAAGCAATCACTAATCATCTCTATTCTGTTCTCTCGTCTCTGTTCTGTTAACATCAGACTGTTAATAACAACATACTTATAACTCCAAATTATTAAAATACGTAACTTAAGTAACTACTAATACAAATCACCATCAAACTTGATTTTTCGAAGTTTTGTTTTACTTCCATAATACTGTGACTAGAAGTCTAGAACACATAAAAAAAACGGAAAAGAATTGCAGGAGCCGGGAATTGAGCCCGGGTCTTCGCCAGTCCGGGGTGCGCGATGTACCTACCCCTACACCACCTCCAAATTTTCATTTGACGGCAAAATTTCGAGACTGTTACGTAGATTGTTACGTGGTATTCCAATATAAATGTAAAATCGAATCTGAATATAGATTACCTGGTGCCGAGTTCAGCGTTCAAGTAACTGCATGTCAGATGTTAGACCAGACGTCAATGCGCACTGCATTTTAAGTTACTGAAGAGTCTCGATTCTCGTCATCATCATCATCATCCCAGCCTACGTATAGTCGAACCATTTGTTTCCTGACCCACCGTAGAACGTTTTCACAGTGAAATTCCCTTGTCAAGCAGAGCGTGTCACTGGACTTTTCTGCAAAATGCAGTTGGTTCGAGTGTACAGTCAAACCATTTGATTCCTGACCTATCGTAGAACGTTTTAATTTGCGGTACAGAACCCTTAAAATATTTAAAAAGTGTTTATTTTTTAGTCGTCCTAAAATGGAATCTAGAGACGTGGAAGCTTCCGACTTCATCAACAAGCGTTTGAGAATTCAATTCGAGTCTGAAGATGTTGAAGTGTTTTCGCGTAGAATGAAAAAGCAGAACTAACTTTAGAGTTAACAGTATTTTTCTTATCGGCAAGAATTGCACAAGTGGATAGAAGTATTCTGTTAAATGGTTTAACACAGTCCCCAGCGCATGCAATTTGCACCGACCATAGAAGTCATAAGAGAATAGAATAATATAGGAGAGGAACAAAAATTACAAGCGAGCTAAAAGCGCAAGACGCCTATTTTGACGATAAATATGCAGTAATCTACAAAGTAAATGTCAAAATATATTTCTTCAATTAAGCCACTTATCAACGTTGCTATTTGAAGTCCCCCAATGCGGATCAAAATTATTAATAAACATTCCTGTCCATGATACAATCATTAATTTTATGATACACCCTAGATATCAAACGTGTTCTTAATGATAAATTTCACTTTAGTATGAGTTTGATCAGTAATTAGCTTTAAGCTTTAAAGCATAAGACTTGAATCAGGGAGGGACAACGTTCAGGGAACTACTTATATCCGTGTAAACATCTACATACAAGATGTTCACAACACATTACAAACTCCAGTTAAACATGAAACGAAATAAACATAAAACCTGGAAACTCAGAGCAAAGCAGCACCCCTTTTCACACGTAACGGACAAAAGCCTAATATGAATTCAAAATTACTAAAGAGACCGCACAAATTCCGCCCAGAGTACGGGGACAGGGATTGAGTTTGTTAAAACAAACGTGAGCTCAGGCAGAAATTCACGAGCCACTTACCGTTCATATAATGGAAACAGCTTCACAAGTGTTGCTACAAACATTGTAAGGAAGGTGCGGGAGGCAGGAGAGGAGAGCGGGCAAGCCTTGCAAATACTTAAAGTGAACTTAAGTGATCTAAATAAGTAAGAAATAAATTATTTATTGCTACAAAAATGAATATTACATAAGATTCCACACAAGATCCAAGTTTCATTGTTTAAACTTTGGTGTTGTTCACTCATAACTATTATTAGTGTTGTATATCAGTGTGATGGGGTGATGACAAAAATCGCTGTCTAGTGCGGGTAGTTCGAGATATGGGTGCCGATACTAATGGTAATGAAGTGCGGGCAGTTCGAAAGACTTGCCCTGAATTGTAGTACTGTAAACCTTGCCTTGACTTTACACTCTTTACAGAAGCCTCCCACGACCCACTGGAATGTGGTCACATGAAAGTTAAAATCTTGTTAAAATCCTTTTCAGCAAGTCAAATGTGTCCATTCGAAAATAGTTTTCGCTATTCTCTCACTCCTTAAGCCTTACTGAGTATGCCTCAAGGCACCAACCTCCGTGTAATTCGATTTGGATAGATGTTACAAAGACCTCGGTCCTCCCTAACTGGCTTATCAGGCCTCCGGTATGTAAAGTAGATCTTGATCAGGGGTTGTTACGAGGTGGACATTTTGCGGTGTTTTTGACGGTTTCTTATTTGTTTTTGTTAACCCCGGGCTTCTGAAATAAGTGTTCTGTTAACAGAATTAGGACACTTTTTATTTAATGATCAAGAAAAATTTGTCTTGTGAGAGTTAGTCTGTATGGTATTTATTGTATGGGCTATGTAGCTATGTTGCTCAAAGCAAATGGTTTTATTATTAAAGGATCATTAAGGCGTACGAAAATGATTAATGAATATAATTTTGATTGATATATATTATAACTTAGGTATGTTGATGACATCCTTGATTGAAGTTCTAAGCTAAAGTTAGTTTAAACGCAGCTGGTAAACTAGTGGTAATAGTGGCTAAAATGAAAATACCTCATTTTTCTGCTGAACAGCAGAAGTGACATCATTTCTATTCTTACCACAAGAGTAGAAATATCTTTCCTCCCACTACACCGCTAGATCTTTTATAAATAAATTATTACGTCCAAGAAAACTTGCTAAGAAATACAGCCATACAAATTCAAGGCACATTTCTTGGAACGAAAGTTACGATTTTCATATGTGCCCCTTGGTACTGTACGACCAGGGCGCAAATGCACTCTGCGACTTAGACACATTTATTTACGGACTGAATATTTTAATTTTTATTTTCAACATCATGATTATTTATTCCAGTACTTAATATGAATTAAAAAAAAAAAAATCTTTCTTAAATTATTTTCCTGCGAAAGAAGACCTAGGCTGGTTGCATTTCCGCGCTAGACTTTGTTCAGACAAGATAAGGTACATAACCATAATTTATTAATCCACTAACTGGTGCCTGTGACTTAATTTACGAAGAATTTGCCTGTTGCTATCGTAGGCATGCAATATAGCACGGAGAACAGATGGCTGTTGAGGCCGAAGAGTTCTCGAATGGAGATCGCGGATGGGCAAGCGTAGCGTAGGACGTCCACCAACGAGATGGATGGTTGACCAGGTTAAAGCCCCAGGCAATTAAAGGTCTATGGGGGAGGCCTATGTCCAACAGTTGACGAAATGACGACCTACGGCTGATATGATGCCGATGATGAAAGAAAAGTTGTCGCCTAAGAAGCACACTTATCTTGCCTAGTAACTAAATATTCGTCTAGATTTTAAATTGATCGTTTCTTCTATTTTTTTAAATAGATTTCTAACCTAAACAAGCATGTAGCCTTAAAGAGCCCCAAAAGTGTCTCAAACAAAATTTGGAACACTATCAAACTCGACTTAAAGTCCCGTCCAATATCAAACTGTGCTCCCATCGTACACTCATTTGTATTAAAAGTTCCTGGAAATCCCGCGGGATGCCCGGGCTCTGACGCGGGACATCGGAGGTTACTTCACGTTTTTCCAACTTTACGAATTTACATGTTTAACCTACTTTAAAAAAGCTGTTCGAACGTTTCTTTAGGAAAGTTTGTATCTTGCGGGATCGCGCAGCGTGTTTGAATTGATGATGAATCTCAGGGCCTGTTTCACCACGGATTGATAAAATTTATACGGCAGATTAATGTGATGCCGTCCCTGTTTACTCGGACAAAACAAACAGAGACACCACGCATATCTGTCACTTTTTACCAATGAGTGGTGAGACAGGAGGTTTGGGTCAAAAGCTAAGCCCTCTTCATTCTCAGTAGAGAACCTCATGCCATTATGGTCTGAGAAACTCAGAACCGCAAACGCTTTCACCGCTTCTTTCCGCCAAACGGCACAGGATGAAGGTATAAAGAGACGATGAATGAGCACAAGAGTTTGCACGTTAGACAATACGGTCTCTGGTGATGGAGACAATGACGATGATCAACTTAATTTGACAGTACTAGATACGGCACGGGACATACTTGTTTACTAAAAACAATAAACAAACCCCAAAGCTAAACAAGAAACTCGAACGCATCAAAAAGAAATCACGTAACACCTCATAACTCGAACGGTATCGCGTGCGATTTACAAGAGACCCGAACAGCTCCAAGTTTGCGAATCGTTTTATAAGTAGCAGGACGCTCGATTCTGTTAAAAGTTAACGGGGCTGGTGCAAGACATGGGAATACTTCAATTCTAAAATCCAGACTGCCTAATGACAGTACAGGTACAGTACAATACAATAGGTAATTAAATTCACTGTAATTTCTATATATTACCTACCCGTGTATTTTTATAATCTTTCATCTTTATCTTTCACCTTTATTTATAATTATAATTGACTTTGTTTTACTAGCTTTATTAGTTATGGAATTCTGACATTATTTTTCTTTTGAAAAAAAAACTGTCTTCTTGGCAATGATGTCTTTCCGAAAACCCTTCTACTTATAGTACTTAGTAAGACATGTAAAGGAGCACTTTTTGTACTATTTAGTAAATAAGCGTTGTGACAAATTATGTCCGTTCATTTAATTTAATATCAAACTGGCTGTTGCGTGCGACGTCTGCGAAGAATTTGTTTATCGCTATAACTTCAGAACTTTGCATTTTGCGGGATAGAAACTAACCTATATCTAATTTATTGAATCAGGCGTTACTTTGCGGAGGTCCATATCAATGAACTAAAAGAATTTCCTTGCTCACCCGCGACCTTACGATAGCTAAGCTTATGCAAAATATACGTGTTCATGCAGTTCCTCCACCTCCACACTGTAAGAACACACACAAATCACACAAACCCATCTATCACCACCACCACACTACACTGACGCGTTTCGAACTCAACCAGAGCTTATCTTCAGAGTGACACAACCGTACACCATGCTACCAGTTGTTAGACATATTTTGCATAAGCTTAGCTATCGTAAGGTCGCGGGTGAGCAAGGAAATTCTTTTAGTTCATTAACCTATATTTTTCCCAGGGTCTTAAACTATCTCCATAGCAAATTTTAAGAAAATCGGTTCAGACAGGGTAACTTCTGCATTTCTAATATTAATAAGGCAGTGAAGATGAACGTATACCTACCTAGAAGACTTCCGTACAATATCTGCATCTACATCAGGCACGCTAACGCCTTGTATACCCGCTACCGCTTGCATTGTAAGCCATATGTCGAAGTTAGTCAGTTTGCACCCACCCAGAAGTGTCAACTCCTAGCAGATGGCGGATCTTTTTGTTCTCGTATACGACTTAATACTGTCATGTTGCTGTTATGCGACTGGATGTTGCCGAGTCTTCCGTATGTTGCGTGTCACAGCAGGACTTAGTTTTGGAAAGATTGCTATCAGGGTTGCCAGATTTTGAATTGATTTGTTATTTGGAAAATGATAACTGTGCGAAATAACAATAACTGCTGAAAAAACTGGTTTCTTTAGTAGAGTAAAGACCCCTTAGAATCTGTATAAAGTAAGAAATAATATCATCTACATAGCTCGAAGAATTTGAAAGTTGAAGTGGCATTAGGCATAAAGCAGGCCACGTCGCTCGACTAAAAGACGTTGGGTGACATAAGTACCAGATTGTACGATATTGCAAGTACTTGTTCATTGTAGCGTTCTACTTGCTCAACGATGGCTTCCGGCTGATGATGATGGATGAGTCTTGTTTCCTTTGGGAATCTCTCTTCCTCTAAGTTGCCATACTCTTAACAGAAAGGCCGTGATTGTCGGATGAAATGAAGTTCTGGAGTGAACATTCATGACGACTTTCTTAGGAAAATAGTGTGGAGATTAACTAGCCTTACCTTCCACACAGCTGTGCTGGAGTCTGGAGTTCGTAGTTGTTACAAATATAGAGTGCTGCTGCCCAGTCTTATATAATCCCTTAGCCACTTTTTACAACACACGGAAAGCTATAGGTCCATCAAATTCTAAAAGCAGATACGCCACGGATTTTCGATACCTATGTAATCCTAAAAACTACTGTTTTTATTAAACGGGTACGTAAACCAAATAATGAGTCAGCAAGTTCACGTTAAAAGGGTTCACGAGACGTGGCTCCGCATTAATTGTCCAAAAGCCAAAACGCTTGTTAAATTTCAAGCGAATCGGTAGTTTTAGGCCAGTGTTCTTTAGAATTTTAATCGCATTGCTGTTCATATTAAATATAATGACCCGGATAACTCACGTCTTAAATCGAGTTTAATATGAGTGAATCTCACGGTAGTTTCATGTTCAAAATCGCATTGCTGTTCATTTGTATTTACCTACATTACATCCTTAATTGTGTCTTTATTTGGTTTCTTTACCTCAAAAACATTACAGGGTCAATGAACTATTTAGTGTACCTACCTATGATATTCTGTCACGTAACTCAGGAGAAGTCAGCGATACTCTTTGTTAGAAAAATGTTTGCAACCTATACTGTTCGCATGTTTAGATGAGCCATGAAGGAATTGCCTTAAAACTTTCACAACTTCTCACTTTTTTAGACATTTACCCCATAAAAAGTTTATTGACCCTTTATTGAAATTTACCTATTTACCAACACCTTTATGGAGAAGGAAAAATGCAAATTAAGATTCTGAAAATAAATTCAATAATGTGTGTGAAATTCTCACTCAAGCTCAAAAGAGGTGACATTTACCCAGTAGTGGAACGTATATGGGCCGAGATGTCATAAAAGTAGTTTGCACTACGGCCTCTCGTGGGTTCAAACCCGGAATTGAGTTTTTCGCAATTTCCGCAGGTCACTAACTGTATTGGCGACATCGCGACATTTGCGGGCAACCGTGGACCCAGGTGGCAAAATCTTTTCCATTGTGGCGTTTTAAGGAGATTTGTTGAAGTGCTCAGTTTTCAGCTGATAATAATGATGAAAAACAACTCATGAATAAATTTCAAACACATCATTTTCAAATGCGAAAATTATTTATAATTAACATTTACAAATTAATCCACGCTCCGAAACAACTGATATCCATTACCTAACTAAGGAACTTATCTCAGATACTGATCTTCTTAATCTATATATAATGGGTTTACATGTCCCGATAGTAATTATGCTCGAGTGAAGTTTTCGACCATATTTTATGGTAGAGTGATCAGGGTGTGGCACAAGGCAGAAGTGAAAGCGTTGATGAAACTCATAAGAGGCAGCGATTTTATGGATTACCATGAATTCGCCGACAAACATTTAATCGAATGTCATTTCAAAGACAACGTTTCAAATATTTTCATTGCATTGATAATCAATTGCGTTGCACAGTTATTCATTACAAGTGATTTCAAGTTTAGTATTTTCATATATTCGATGTGTCCTTTCGTCTCTGTGCTTTCGTGGATGGATTAAGTCGCAGAACTACGTTTCATAATTTGTCATTTCGTACTTTTTAAACCACACAAGATACAGTTCGTAGAAAATAATTTATATTTGGATCACAGTTATGACCAAACCTAACCCAGTTTTCTGGTAGCAGTTCGTTTTTGTTGGGTCGCAGTTCTAACCTAACGTAACCTTCTTTACTTAAATTGACTTACTGACCGAAGTTGTTTTAATCTAGTCATTTAAATGTATACATTTTTTAAGTCGATCATATAAAATGTATTCTACCATCGGATGTCCAACTTTAACATCTAATTTAATCAAATCCGTCCATCTGCTTTAGCGCATAGAGTAAAAAATACCCACACGCACGGGTAATCAATAACTTTTGCATTTATATTATAACTTATAATATAAGTTATTCAGTTTATTGATTGTATTTGTTTCTTTATTTTGTGCAATGGAGAGTTTACACACAAACAAAAAAATGACTCGCAAAACTCTCTTTTTTCAATTATTTGTTTTATCAACTAAAAATGATGTACAAAAGACATAATATATCTAAACAGCTCTTCGCTTATGCCTTGCCCTGCGTCCCTAGCATGACGCGTAGGCGGGCCTAACGTCTCATAGACGTAAGCGGGCGTGGAGCTAATGCTCTTTTTGATTACAATTTTTTCAAATCATTTTTCTTTCCAAAATATATTTTGATTGTTAATTTTATGTATAGCCTTTTATGGTACAGTTTGATGCGATAGCTTTGTTGGGAGATCTTTATAGTTAGATAAGGAATCTATTCGTGGATATTATAGAATGAGATGTTGTATATATCGTCTTTATATATGTTTAATAAGCGTTTTACGTACTTATTCATTGAAATGAAACCAATACTTCCGCATAAGATTTCTATCAATCTTCTATCATCAACAACATAAACTAGAGATCAAAATCACGTTTATTCTTTAAGTAGGCCACAAAGGGGTCTTTTACATGTAACTTTTTTTAATACTAGCGCTTTCTGAAAGTCCGTCTGTCAGTCTGTCACACAGGCTTTACATCTAAACCATTTCTCAGTAAACGTCATAGTGACATCGCATTAATTAACAAGGAAAATCGTAATGACTTTTCTTTGAAAAGGTTCCATAGTGGCTCATGAGTTAAAGTGCTTGACCGTACAACTAAATGATTCAAATTATCACAATACAAGCATCTTGTTGATTCAAAGCCACGCAAATTGTATTTTTATAAACCGTTCTGTCATACAAATTGCCAGAACCGAAAGATGTAGGGGGTAACTTCTAGTTGTTATAGAAACTTGATATTAGATACGAAGGTAGCTCTTAAATACAGCGCAGCCATTCCCTATTGGGAAGCCGTGGTGGCCTAGTGGGGAAGAAGCCTTGGTGGCCTAGTGGTTTGACCTATCGCCTCTCAAACAGAGGGTCGTGGGTTCAAACCCCGGCTCGCACCTCTGAGTTTTTTGAAATTCATGTGCGGAATTACATTTGAAATTTACCACGAGCTTTGCGGTGAAGGAAAACATCGTGAGAAAACCTGCACAAACCTGCGAAGCAATTCAATGTCTGAAGTTCCCAATCCGCACTGGGCCCGCGTGGGAACTATGGCCCAAGCCCTCTTGTTCTGAGAGGAGGCCTGTGCCCAGCAGTGGGACGTATATAGGCTGGGATGATGAATCACTATTGAAGTTAGTAACCATCTAAAATGACCCAGCACTGCGTACTTGTTGCTTAGGAAGGGGGCTCTGCTAACAGTTGATGTTCATATATCCCTACAAATTTAAGGGAATCTTTAACATGCTAAGTCCCAAGAGGAAAGCGGTCAGACTTACATATACAGGACCGGATGTAACACTAGTGAGGGTTCCTTAGCAGCCCCTCGCATCTATCCGCTGCCAGCGACTCTCTTAAGGTCGTCCGTCCACCGTGCCTCAGGACCCTACACTACGTTTTCCCGTCCGTGGTCTCCATTCGAGGACTCGTCTGCTCCACCGTTCATCGGTCCTGCGACAGACGTGGCCAGCCCAACGCCACTTCAGCTAACTAATTCTTTGAGCAACGTTGGTTACTTTTGTTATTCGTCGGATAACGTGTCGTGTGCCCTTCTTTAGGCTGGCAACCAATAATCCACCTGATATATGCAGTTTTGCAGGTGGTAGGGCCTTGTGCAAGGTTCGCCCGGATTGCTACCACCATCTTGCTCGCTAATCCTGCCGTGAAGCAGCAGTACTTGCACTGTTGTGTTTCGGCGTGGAGAGTGAAATTACTGGCAGTTGAGGTATCCCATCTTAGACCTCTAGGTTGGCAACGCATCTGCAATCCCCCAGGTGTTGCAGGTGTCTATGGGCGGTGGTGTTCTCTTACCACCAGGAGACCCACTTGTTCGTTTTCCATCCAGGAGAATAAAAATGATGTATCTCTAGTTAATAACCTCTGACGCAAAAAGATATTATAAGTTTGATACTAATATCTGTCTGTCTGTGGCATCCGGGCATCGTAGCTCAAACGGATGGATCGATTTTGATGCGATTTTTTGCAAATGATAAATGGTCCAATTTCTTCGTTAGGTACAGTCAAGGAAATTAATTTACGTCCCATGGTGGAACCTTTACATAATCATTTTTGTCATGATTTCTTTAGCAGATGTATGGAATGTCAACATGACATTAGTACCACAAAAGATTCATCCTGGGTAGTCATTTAATTTCCTTGACTGTACGTACGTATTTTATCAGTCAGAATTTATCAGCTAGTGTTGAACCAGGCCCTAAATCGGTTAAAAACAATCGAAACGCCAACTCTCCAAGCATATCTCTTTCCCACCAATCTCTGCCTTGTCTCTGTACGTCCCCCTCCCCCCTCAACCCGGCTACTGGTCGCTAATGTCTAAATCTAAATCATACAAAAAAAAAACAAAGAACCTCCATACTAATGGCATCATCAGGCTTGCGTTCACATTATTAGTTCTATCTGAATCAAAGGCATACATTAGTGGGGACGGCGGCATGCAATTAAAAGTTAAGTAACCAAGAAATCATAAAAATACTTTTGTTAAGTTTCTGACGAGTTGTTTTCTGCGGTTTTTTTTATTTATTTATCGTAAGTAATTTGAAACTATGGCCCAAGCCCTCTAATTCTGGAGAAGGCCTGTTCCTAGCTGTGGGACGTTTGCAGGCTGGGATGATGATGAAGTATTTAATAAGCCTAGTGGTTCGACCTATGCCCTCTCAATATCGTGGGTTCGACGAGCCCCTCTGAGTTTTTCGGAATTTACTTGCTAAATTACATTTGAAATTAACCACGAGCATTTTTTTTATTCGATTGGATGGCAAACGAGCAAGTGAATCTCCTGATGGTAAGAGATCAGCACCGCCCACGAACATCTGCAACACCAGGGGTATAGCTGATGCGTTGCCAACCTAGAGGCCTAAGATGTAATACCTCAAGTGCCAGTAATTTCACCGGCTGTCTTACTCTCCACGCTGAATCACAACAGTGCAAACACTGCTGCTTCACGGTAGGATTAGCGAGCAAGATGGTGGTAGCAATCCGGGCGGACCTTGCACAAGGTCCTACCACCTGCAAAACAGTAAAGGAAAAATCGCGAGCAAACCTGCGAAGCAATACAATGGTGTGTGTAAAGTTCCCAATAGTTTGTGCAGAATTGCGAACAGAAAGAATCGCTACTGTACACAAATAACGACTGTGCACAATGGCGTATGTGGTGAAATACTATTGTGTGGAATTCAATTTGTGCAGAATTGCGAACAGGAAGAATCGCTACTGTACACAAATAACGACTGTGCAAGTGGCGTATGTGGTGAAATACTACTGTGTGGAATTCAATTTGTGCAGAATTGCGAACAGAAAGAATCGCTACTGTACACAAATAACGACTGTGCACAATGGCGTATGTGGTGAAATACTATCGTGTGGAATTCAGATTGTGCAGAATTGCGAACAGGATGAATCGCTACTGTACACAAATAATGACTGTGCACAATGGCGAAAGTGGTGAAATACTATTGTGTGGAATTCAGTTTGTCCAGAATTGCGAACAGGAAGAATCGATATTGGCATGAACATCGATCAATCCCTATCCATTATATTAACACTGTCTCATACTTCATACCGCATAACACCATCCCAGTAATAGTTTTGCATTTTTCACGGTAGCCACTGTGGAGTAATTTGGAGGCACACACTCACGCACACAACGTCATTATTCAACACCTGCGTTTTTGTTTCTCACAATTTGCCTTTATTTGTCGAGACGGAACACATTACAATAGTTCATTTGTTTATCGCGGGTCGAATTAAATTTTTGGAGGAAATTAACCTTGGGTCTTGAAGTATTTGGGGTTCATTTAATGGGTTAATTACAGGGTTATTACATGAAACAAAATATATGAACTTTTCACAATGCTTAGAATTTTATTTTTATATTATTATTAATCTTATTTATACTTTTGACGATTTCAATATAAATTCGTATAACTGACATTTACATATATAATGTAATATTATATTGAATGAATAAATAAACTAAACTAAACAAGACAGACAACCGCCACAATGTTTATCAATGGAGTTTTTATCTTTATTATTTGTACAATGTTAGACTTTTTGTAAGGAAATCTGTCTGGAAACCATCTACAGTATCTAAGGCAATGACGTTTCAAGTTCATAGAAGTGGTAGGTAGAAGCTGGAAGTTGCCTGGAGGTAGTTGCCTGTAGATATCTAATCCATTAAACATAACATAGGTACAAATAATAAATAAGATAGTCTAAGAAAGAGGTGCCCAGCTGGTCGATTATAAGACTAGTCCAGTCGATCGTGGCAATGCCAAGGCAAAAAAATATAAATACTGAACTATACTGATTCATTTAAGATTTCAAGAAGTATATAATTGGTAGATCGCACAGGGTTTCGTCAGTAAAAAGTAGTAGATCTTGGGTCTAATCAATTTGGTCGCCCCTGCTCTAAAGTATAAGACGTAAGGTGTCTAAGGTGAGGTGAGGGTAATAACGGTGGATGCAGGCGGCTGCCAACCGAAGCAACTAGAATTTTATGGAGGAGGCCTATGTCCAACAGTGGACATCTTACGGCTGTTATGATAATGATGATGAAGGTCTCTAAGGCTTTTGTCGATGCAAAGAACTTATCTGACGCATTATTAAACAAAACAAATTTCATAGATAATGTCGTTGTCGAGTATCGTTCAAGTCTAATGGCACTTTTTAAAATTAAAATTACTTGCTGATGTTGAACCAGCTCTCGCTTCTCCCGTTTTCCACCTACTTGGGTAAGTAATAAACACTTTGCAGTGCAACAGAGCAAATAACTGGAAACCCTTTGCACAAAACTGAAAACTGTAACAATTTTTACGCCCTGTTGGCCAGCGGAGAATGGAAGTTTCGAACGCATCCATCGAGCAATAACAGAGTATTGTAGAACTAAAATTTAATATTACTGGTTATTTGAAAGGATATGCAGTTAAAGATTATGAGGCGTGGGATTCTGGCGAGTTTACTGATCTCAGTTCTACGTTTTATGTTATACTATAAGCATATATATATTTACGGGGGGAGGGATTAGGCAGTTTGTGACACAGAAACAAAATATTTGGGAATTTCATAGCATTACGTGTGACAAAGGGGGTGCGGGTGTGGGGGGGGAGGGTTGCTTTAAACGGTCAAAATTGGTGTACTCATTGACGTACTTTATGGATGGCCCCAAACCTTTGCTCACTAGACTCTTCTGGTCGTGAGTTCGAATCCGATCTTGCACCTCTGAGTTTTTCGGAATTTCTGTGAGAAATTTACACGTGCAATTTACCATGAACATTTCAATAAAGGAAAACATTGTGAAGACTTTAGGTACATAAACATTTTTCATAGTTTACAAATTATTTATTCACTAGCCGTTACTCGCGACTCCCTCCGTCCGCGCAGGATTCGTTCAAAAAATAGTACTAAGATGTTTTAACGGTCCAGCATTATGCTGAGCTAGTGTCCGATTCGCAACCGAATGACACCTGTCCTTCGTGTTTTCTATTTGTATTAACATTGTTTGTGAATAAGTATTTTCTTTGTTCTAATTACGCATTACTAAATTGCAAGCTGCAGGTGTATATGCCAATTGCCATGCGTGATAATTTAGTGGTGTATGAATGAAGTCCCCAGTTTGCACTAGCCCCGCGTGAGACCTGATGATGCTGATGACGATAAAGTTGTTTGTATTACATAAAAGGATTACTCGTAAACTGTCAAGTGCAGCGGAGCGTTTTATAGTGAAGTATAAAATGCTAAAAGAAAATCTAATAGCAACTCTATTCTAGAACTTGCTCCCGGCAATCTTTTTAATTTAACTGGCGCTCTTTACCGCAAAAAACACTTCATAATCCGGGAGAATTACGCAAAATCTGTCCACATTACTTGTATATTTTATCTCTTTTTCTAAGTTGCTACAGTGGTCGTGGCCGTCAGTTAAGGATCAGTAGTGAACCTTCATGACAACTTTGTTGGGAAAGTAGTGTGCTGGTTTCCTCTGGCCTTCCACACCGCAGTGCTGGAGTCCGGAGTTCAAATTTGACAATGAAGAAAGCTGCCCATTCTCAAATCAAGTCCCTTAGTCACCTTTCGCGACGCCCACCCACGGGAAGAGACGGGTCCGTGTTAATCTAAATCCCGTAACTGCACGGGCATGTCCTAAAGGTATTCTTATCAAAATTCCACTTTTCAGATCCAAATGAAATATTGTCAATCGATCCAGCCAGACTTTCGACGCTAATAAGCTCTCAGTAGATTCAAATATCTTCAAAAAATATTATCATTGCATTTTCACAATCTATCCTTGAAGTCTCGCGACTCTTTGGTATTCCAAGAATTTCCTCGCAGATAAATTTGAGACATACTGAAACTAAAATTCCATTTTACAGCGAGTTTGTCTCGCACATGTGACCTCATTTGACATTCGATCTACGCGGTTGTATTTTAAACGAATTCTTGAGGCAGTATCGCGACTTTGAAATTTAAAGAATCTGAAGTAAGTACAATACAGTTCAGATCTAAACACAGTAGAGTGTCATACCCGAACACTTTATGTTAAGAAGGTTGCTTTTGAATTTTGACTTGTCTCTTCTGTTTCCGAAAGGCCTATGTAGACGACCCATTTATTAAAAAGTTTGCATACCTATACTGTCCAGCAACTGGCCACCAATAAAATTAGAAAGCAAGCAGGAAGGAGAAAAAAAAAGTAAAAGTCCTATCTTAGCCCTCGTCCGCGACGCGTTTCAAGTTTTCATTATTATAAAAAAATGATTTATCTTCAATAATTTACACCCCAAAGATCAATTCACAGTCTACAAGCCTCAGTCGAACTGGTTTGAGTTATAAAAACCGTGGCATGGCAACCTAACGAACTTGGATGACACTTCGGTTTTTTTGAGCGAAATTGTATTCGAAATTTATCAAGAGCCTTTGAAGCAGGAGCCTGTGAAGGACAACTTCACGATGAACCAACCACAAGAGCAGAGATTTAGTTCCATGTATATAGTATCTCCAGGAACATAATACATAATATCCTTGTATATATGCAACAAAACAAACAAAAATTAATCATAAAAGCAAATAAATCCTAACGACCCCACAAACAAAAAAACACCCCCGCGTTTATTCGCAGTAGATTCGTCAGGGTTTAAATATCTGATTAAATAATAAATGGTTTTTGTCACCCTTAAATCGACCCTTTGGGGCCACGTGTTCGTGGTCGTAAAAACTGGATGATTTAGCTTACATCAGTTCTGACCGCAGCGTTGCCTGTGTAGAGTAACCGAACCTAACAGAGTTCAAATACCGCCGACATTGTCAATTCCGAAGTTTGGATAAAGCTTTTGATTTAAAAAAAATATATTAGTAGTGTTTTCTGGGCGTATTTTGTGATTGCGATTGCGTTATACCGGGTGTGGCCTGTTATATGACAATATGAGCAAATAATTAAAACATAGATAATACTCCTCAAACTGTACAACATTAGTTCAGCGACTTTTAAAAATAATTAGTTTTTTAATTTTTATTACACTTTTAAGTTTATTCGAAGAAGCAATGTAAAGCAAAATTTTTGATGTTTGTAGCATGACAGGCGACGTCAGTTGGGTCCTAGGATGGCGTGTACATTGATAGCAGTATTTAATTTGTATGAAAAAAGGAAAATTCAAGGACTCCATTATTTTTAAAAGTCGCTGAACTAATGTTGTTGTTTGACGAGGACGATCTATGTTTTAATTTTTTGCTCGTATTACAGGCCACACCCGGTACAATACTACCCCCCTAGTCTACAAGAAACAAGGCAACAAGATGACTGATGGCTTTTAGTAAAATGAAACCTGTAAGTCACTTCTGTTAAAAAAAAAATCGCAATTTAAGCTTTATTTTCTTTGTTAAGAAAAAAAACAATGAATAAAAGTACTTCCAGCCTAAATTCTGATTAGATTTGTATAAATTTTACTACGGTTTTACGGCGGCCGGAGCGAGAGGGAAATTTGCAGGTTGCGGCGCCATTTCAGGTTACACGTTTACGATAGGCGCGTTTAAGAGATTCAGCGTACGCCGACCAGACATACAAATGAGTTGTTTCACAAGGCCTTAGGTATAAGTATCGAACAGTGTTAATCTATCACATCACAAAATAGGCACCGTTTCAAAAGTGTTTGGGCAACCTAACTCCTTTTTTTAGCCTAGAGCAAATTTGTGACCAGAAGGTATCCATCACCAAGGGTAGACATTTTTTTTAGTATTATTTGTAATCTTTCCGACGAATGTTTATGAGAAAAAGATAATTTTATTTATTCACAACACAAGATACAATAATATGATAGGAAACAAAATTAATAAAAACTACATAAATATACCTAACTAAAAAGAAAAACACCATCTAAGAGGCCCTCCTGCGGCATAGACCCCAAGACCCCACACACTGGCGGCATTACCTCTCTGTACAGTAAGAGAAATTCGCTGGAGAGGTAAGCGCCAGCTCTGGGGTCTCCTGAGGTCTCTATCAGCCGGAACGACAAGGCCCCCATGAAGGCCCTGACCCATTATCTCTACTGCGAGCGCCGCAAACTCATAGTCCTTTAAAAGAAAAGAGTATTTGCGGCGCTTGAGAACTTGGGCCTGGTCAGCTGCAGCTCCGGCTTGTGAGAGGGTTGCCTGAATGTGGGACAGCGCGAAAGTGTCGACACACGTTGCGTCCCACACCAGAGCCCTACCCAGCTTCCATGGCACCAGAGTAGCCTCGTCGGGGCGCTTGCCATCGTCTCTGGCCATGCCCACGGGTTCAACGATTGCGGGCACAGAGAGTTGAATGTTTTGACTCGGTACTTTTAATTACTTTTTCTCTTTTTTGTATTTTTTTCCTCTACTGAGTATGACATGGTTAACATTTGTTTCCTGACAGTTTTTGTAAAGCATGCCCTGCCTAGTGCAGCACTTAACCTCTCCGTTTGCGTGCCAATAATTGGCAAAATGTGTGCGACTACTTAATATACTAAGAACCACATTGTACCACATTTTATGCAAAAAAAAAACTGACTTTGACTTTCTCATAGGTATTACATACAATTGCTTGCTATGTAAATCTAATCGCCAAACTGATATGACGGTTTGTTTTCGAGAACGTGGTTATGGTGTGGTTATGGAGGTTTTACCCACTAAAACTGACGAGTTGTTCCTCCTTTGCCACCTAGTCGCCGACGTGACGGGTTTACGGTAGGTAGATGCAACCCACTTCATCCCCAAGAGACGGTTATCCGTTTCCAGATTCATCTTCTGATCTTACTCCAACCTCTAACGCGACTTTATGTAGTCGTACATACATTGGCAATTTTTTTTTTCATTTGTCCGGCAGCCGGTACCAGATCCGGTCGCCGTAAATCGGCCCGGTTTGTTCTCGTAATGCGGTTTTTATCGGCGGCTTCACTGTTATTCACGCTAAGACACTTCCAGTGATTGCGTTTCGTTTCTTCATTTCATTTGTGTTTTTTTTTACCCGACTGCAAGGAGAGGTATTGTTCTTTTTTATTTCACTTCCACTTCCACTTCCACTTGCACTTCCAATTGTTTATGCCATTTTCGATAAGTAGAACCACAGCATGAATATCGGGATGCTAGTGTAGGTTTATTTAATTCTAGGATCGATGTAATTTTTTCGCATTTTCTAATAATAAATAATACTTACGCATACGTTTTTATCAATAGAGTTTTCGAAAGGTTTTAGTGGATGTGTTAACGCCGTATATAACTGCAAGCAAGCGCTCGGGCATGCGATAAACACCGAGCGCCTCACTCGGCTTTACGACGTCGCACCTATCACACCTATGTACTTTTTATGTAATTTTTTTATTATATACTGTAAAGTTTGAGTCAAGTTTTAATCATCTCCTGATCTTCAACACGCACCCTTGCATCGAGATTGACGCCTCAACATTTGGCCTTACGATACCGGATTTATACCCAGCGACCACCGAAGGAGGTCAATAGCGATCAAGCAGTGTGCAAACAGCGAGATCAAAGGACAGCGCAGGCGATACGTGGCGGATTGCAAGTATTGTACTCAGATCAGGCCCAACTGTGCAACAACAATTAAAATTTCATAAACACGCAGACTACAAAGCGGATTTGCAAGTGTTCATACTCAGATCAGGCCTAGTTTAACTGCGTGGCACAAACGGTCGTCAAGAAGTTAATTAACGAAGGGTGATTCGTAAGCAGAAAGTGCCTATTTGCAGGAGGAAGTACCCAAAGGCCCACCTACGGAAACAAACCACAGTTTTAACTTAATCAAGAATTTACAACAAGAAGAATTAATTACTTCATCATCAAGCAGTCGTCGTCTGCAATCATTATTACAATACCTACGTGAGCACCGAGGAAGGCATAACTAATTGTGAGTTCGTTCCGATTTTTCACTTTGTGTCATTCCCAGTTGCATTAACGTTTAACATAATTGATTTCCTAGTCATATCATCATTAAAGTCATTCGTCAATAGATACGAGTACACATTGGTAAAATCATTTACCTTTGGAATGCCCCAACTTCAATCGTTTAGGTACAACCTTTAATTAGGTACCTAACGATTTATTAAGAGAAATATAATAATTAAATTCACTATTCATTAGTTCTTCTTTGTAACATTTTACCAAAATTTAAGGTAATTTCACGTAACTAGTCGTAACAAATTTCTAGTGCTTAATTGTATAAGTACAAAATCTAATTGCCTATCAATCAATTTCCATTTGATTCGTGTTTAGGTTTCATCTGCAAGTGGCTAATATTTATTTAATTCTGTGCTTAAAAGATTTACGGTGCTTTCCAGCAACGCAGCACAGTGTCGTACTGTGTCAGGCTTCTTGCGTGGCTGTAAGCGAGCGCTTCTCAGAGTCGTGCACGGTGTCTGCGCATGCACAGCGGCCAGCGCGCATTCCTCCGCCTTGAGAACAAAAGGCGACCCGGCGCATGTTTACTTGTTTCCTCGCATTTTGCCTACTTTTGCATTTATATATATTATATTTTTTGATTTAACTATCGCTTCACTTGCATATCTATTCGCGAAGTACCTATTACTTGCATTTTCATTCTTGGCACTAAGTATATAATGGATCTCAAAGGCTTAATTAGAGTGCGAGCTTCGTATAAATCCAAGCTTACGCAATTTAAATCATATTTAGAAGTCGTTCTAGTGCGAATCACTTAGTAACCTACAACTCAAAGAAATTAATATTCGTTTGTCTAAATTCGAGGAACTTTATGCATATTTCGACAGCACGCAGTCTGACATAGAACGTCTGTCTGAAATTCCAGACGACCAGTTTAAAGACGTAAGGATTTGAAGATCAGTACTACGCGGCCGTCGCCGGCGCTCGAGAGGTGTTGGACAGGCACAGCGGCGCTGCGGGCGGCGCCGACAGCCTCCAGTCGGCGGAGTCAGGTTCGAGGGCTGTCCTCACAGGTGGGCCAAGCTTAAAGTTACCCACTATCCAACTGCCAAGTTTTTCTGGTCGCTATCAAGATTGGCTCGAGTTCCATGATACCTATGCGTCATTAATTCATTCGAATAATTCAATACCCACGATTCATAAATTTCATTATTTGCGCGCAGCCTTAACCGATAGTGCTGCTTTAATTATCCGCTCCTTAGACTTTTCAGCGGATAACTATGAGGTTGCATGGTCGCTGTTATGCGATCGTTATAATAATAATAGATTACTGATAAACAATCATATCCAAGCCATTTTTAATATTGAACCCGTGATCAAAGAGTCTGCGCGAGCTCTCAGAAATATTATAGACATTGTTAATAAAAACCTCAGAGCTCTCGCTACGCTGAAGTTGCCTACCGATCATTGGGACGTGCTTGTGATCTACATGATTTCTAATAAGTTGGATCCTTTGACTAGACGTGAATGGGAGGAACACCGAAACACCATTAAAGATATTCCTACACTGAACGAGTTTCAAGATTCTGAAAATTCGTGCTGATTTATTGGAAACCATGGCAGAGTCACAGGCGCAGCAAAGGCGTCGTCATAGCGATGTTAGTCATGTTCGACCTAAAACCTTTGTCGCAAAACCAGCTAACCCCGCCTTCGTTTTCACGTTCATGCGCTCTGTGTAATAATAAACATGCCGTTTATCAGTGTCCAATATTTAAATCTTTAACTGTAGAAACACGTCTGCAAAGGCAAACAGTTTAAAGTTATGTCTCAATTGTTTACGACCTAGGCATCCAGACAAAAAGTGTCGGCTAGGTCCGTGCTTACAGTGCTCAAAGTGGCACAATTCACTATTACATACGGACGACCAATCGTCTCATGCCAGCGCTGACAGCTCTGGCGCTCCAGGCACAAGCACCGTACTGACTGCCTCCGCCGCCGAGCGGGGCGAGCACACTGATGACGACCAACCAAACGACAATATCGCTCTGTCGTCTACCACCGCTGATCACAGCAGCGTGCTGTGTCTACGGCACTCGTCGACGTCGCTGATCGCGATGGTAACAAAATCACTGTGCGCGCACTGTTGGACAACGGTAGTACTTGTTGCTTGATGACAGAGAAATTATTTCCAAGCTTAATTTACCTGCATATTCAACTTCAACTTCTGTTGAAGGATTAAATTGTCAGTCGTCACGCATCACAAACGGTGTGATGTAGCTATATCTTCTCGTCATGACAAATACGTAGTTGACATAAATTGCTTCATTGTACCTCAGATTACGCAACTTTTACCAGTTCGAAAGGTTGACTGTACATCACTAAATATTCCTCCTAATATTTTCTTAGCTGACCCAACATTCCATTTGCCATCAGAAATAGATTTGTTGTTAGGTGCTGAAATATTTGGAGTGTTTAGGTACACATAGAATTTCATTAGGTAAAATAAACCGTCTCTAAATAAGAGTAAATTTGTTATTTAGTGTCAGGTACGGTTCTGTCATGCAAAGGTAATAATAATAAACTACAGTCCATTGCAATTTTTTACAAAATACGCTGATGAGCTCAAAATCAATTAAATCAATTTTTGAGCTTGAAACAGTTCGAGCTCCAGATCATAACATTTTATCTAAAGATGACAATGCATGCGAAAGTCATTTTACACTGAACACAACCCGTCAGTCAGACGGGCGTTTTATAGTAAAAATTCCATTAAGGAATCTCCAGGGGATTAGGAGATCTTATGAACAGGCTTTAAGTCGATTTTTATGTTTAGAGCGCAGGTTTAAAACGCGATAACTAATTTAAAAATAAATATTGTGACTTATTTCGGAGTACATAAACTAGGTCATATGACCGAAAATAAGCACTAATTCGTGAGGAAACCTCTTACATTCTCCCTATCACGAGTGTTGCGAGAATGAGTCTCACGACTAAGCTCCGTGCTGTATTCGACGGATCAGCTGTGACGACTTCCGTTTGTCATTAAACAATATTCACATGTAGGTCCAACAGTTCAAGACGACCTCATTAGCATATTAATTAGATTTCGTCAGCATAAGATACGTAGTGAGTGCAGATATAGATAAATTTTATAGGCAGTGTTTTAATACATGATTCACAGCGCAAATTGCAACAAATACTGTGGCGTTTTAACCCCACAGAAGAATTAAAACATATAAATTAAACACAGTTACCTACGGAACTGCTTCCGCCCCCTATCTCGCGACCAGGTGTCTGGTACATGTTAGGCAAAGAATGCCTGACAGTGAAGTAA
>NC_133490.1:3361891-3363414 GCF_025370935.1 Choristoneura fumiferana | reverse complement strand
GGTTCCTTACTTTGTATATCATCATCATCATCATCTGCCGAGCCTGTGTTTTCATTTCATATATTTTAGGATCAAACCTTCTAGACCTATTCAGATTCATAGTCTTCTTATTCTATAGGTGGTTCTTAACCTGTGGTCCGCGGACCACTGGTGGTCCCTGGAAGAACTCGAAGTGGGCCGCGAAGCTATCAACAACGAATTGGCAAAACGACGCGCCAGTCAAGTAGCGGGAGCAAACGTTCATTCATTTACAATTTTAATTTTATCGTTTAATTTTACCTTCAAACAGTTGGTGGTCCCTGGCAAGACAGAAAGTTTGTCAAATGGTCCCTCCTGACTGTTAAGAACCGGTGAAATTACTGGCACTTGAGGTATTCCATCTTAGGCCTCTAGGTTGGCAACGTATCTGCAATACCCCTGGTGTTGCAGATGTTTATGGGCGGTGGTCATCTCTTACCATCAGGAGACCCTCTTGCTCGTTTGCCTTCCAGTCGTATAAAAAAAAAAAAAACCTTAGTTAGTTAGTATAGATAGATAGGGTGTAATGTAAAAGTACGTAACATATAAAACAGGTGTACCCAGATGGAAGGCGGCAGTTTCGCGAATCAATTCAGATCTCAATATATATGAGAGTTTTATCGGAAAAACAATCAGCGTAACGGCAAATTCGCTAGCGTGAGTAATAAAGTATCAAGTACGACATATTGTCCTACTTTAAAAAAAGTCTTATTTCAAAATTGATAATTATACTTCGTCAACTCTATTCTCAATTTTTTTCAAGGTTTTGTTTAGTTCACATATCTAATAGAGATATGAGCTTTTTACAAAGTAGGTACGATATAAGTATTACCAGTACAAGGCACAGGAGGCATTCCGCCATCGCCCTTCGAGTCGGCAAAGCATCGCATCCCTCTAATCAATATCATAGGAATGCGACCAGAGCGACTATTAAAACCAATATCGGACCTACATATACACCTAATGTAATTAACCGAGAAACATTAGAAACTGTCCATACAATACAATGTAATCTTATTTGAAGTTCAATATCTGCAGTAACTCATTTTTAACAATTAACTTTCTTACCGGCCGAGGTAGGACAATAAATGTACACGTACTTATAGCTTTTAAGTCACTGTTTGCTCACACTTCAGTACTTATTACGTTTATTGTGACAACGTTTAATAGTAGGTTGCGATAGAAATGGTTCAATTTACTAACAAGGTATTTTGCGAACAATTTCGACACCAAAACGTCATTTTTCAACCAAACGCAGCTCATACTGAATTAATGAACGGGTGTAGTTTTAACTTCAAGCACTAGTATAAAACTTCGGGAAACTTCAATACTCATGAATAATTTTGTACAAATAATGAGGACGTGGATCTCATTACTTATTTATGACTTGGGAAGCGCGAGACCATTGCGGCGGACTCCAGGTTTGTATCCAAAATAGCAACTGGCAATAGTAATCTACATGTCAAATAAGTAGTATCACATGTAGTTGAAACAAATTGATGAAA
>NC_133490.1:3325438-3354129 GCF_025370935.1 Choristoneura fumiferana | reverse complement strand
GGTACAATTACGTACATAGGAACGTATTTTTTTATGTAAAATTGTGATATGGCAACACTAATTTTTTTTCATTCAAATTTCAAATTTTGTACCAGCTATTGTGTGTGCAATTAATAAATTTATTCTATGTATTAGAAAAGCCTTATTTTTAATTCTATACATAGAGTTTGGTCCTTCGATATAGGTCAGTGACCGTCAGAATATTATTTTTCGAAGAAAAAGGTTTTAGTGACTTCAACTGAAGCGGCGGCCAAGTTGGTGGCTATTAGCACCAAAGCTATAAGGCGCGCCACAAAATTCTTCGGTGAAGAACTCAATAGTTCCGGTGTCTTCCGAAAAGTTTTCGGCGAAAACCACAAGAAGAAAAGAAACATTAAACTTGCATCTTTATTAAATTGCATCGATAAGTTTACTTCCTACGTCTGGTGAGCATCATCGTTTCCATCTACAGCATTGTGTGACACAGTGTCGCGGTTTCGCCGTATCGAGTGCAGCAGTCGCCCTCTCCGTGTTAAGCACCGTGTCAGCGTGTGTCGCCGTGCGTTGTGCATCGGAGCTCTTAATGACCGTTGTGTTTTTTCTTCGAGCCGGCCGGTAGATGTGAACTAATCTCCTAGTAGGCAGTGCATTTTTGGTTTAATCGTGTAATTTATGGTTATTTTGCAAATATTACTGTTGTAAATCAGTGTAATACATTGTATAAACGTTTTAATCAATCTACGACAATGTCGGAAGAATTGAAGCGGTTGATTGCGACCCGTGGTCAGTGCAAATCAACCATCACGAAAACGGAAAACTTTTTAAGCACCGTTAATCGAACCAACTGTGATTTTGAATTGTTAAAAATTAAAAAGCAGAGGTTAGAAGCTGCATTCAATCAATTTTGTGAGGTGAACGTTGAGGTTCAAATATTGGACCCCCTTGATAAAGAGGAATTTGATAAAATTGACGACAAATTTTGTATTTTGTTAGCAAGAATTAACACTTTGCTAGCTAGCAGTGGTAACCAACAAATTTCCTGTAACCAAGGTGGGCCTGAGCCGCACTTCCAAAGTTTGCCGAGAATAGTAATTAAATCCTTTAACGGGAACATGGGTGAGTACGAGCATTTTATAAATATGTTTAATTCCGTTGTTCATCCAAACCCTAAACTGTCACTATGTGACAAGTTGTATTATTTAGTTTCTTTTTTGGAAGGCGAGGCTCTCGATATCGTAAAGCACTTGCCTCTCACGAACGATAATTATCAACTAGCTTTGGATTTGCTCAAAAAGCGTTATGATAACAGGGCAAAGTTAATCACATACCACGTTAATCAAATATTAGACCTCCCACCGATAGCTAAATGTTCAAATTCTTCATTACATAACCTTGTTAACGTAGTCAAGCAGCATCTAGGAGCATTAAAGAACTTAGAGCAACCAACCCAACAGTGGGATAGTTTACTAGTCTGTGTATTGCAAAAAAAGTTAGACTTATACACTGTGCGCTCGTTCTATTTAGAAAGAGAGTCTGTAAATACCATGCCTACATTAGAGTCGCTTTTTGCATTTATAGAGAAAAAGGCGGCGGCTTTAGAGACGCTCGCGCATTCTCCTCCTTCTCAGCAGGGTGAGAGGGCGAGGAGGTCGTCGCTTGCCTCCGCCGTGGAGACGCGACACAATGGCAAACAGAAGATAAGGTGTAAGTACTGCAGTTCTCAAACTCATAGGTTATATGTGTGTCCTAAGTTCAAGTTGGCAAGTTCTGAAGAGAGAATTAATTTCATAAATAAAAATAAAAGTTTTTGCATAATATGTTTAAATGAACATGTGGGGAAATGTCGGTTCAATTTCAAATGTAGTATTTGTAGGGGTACCCACAATACTCTCTTACACCAAGAACCTACCCCAAATGCATCGCAAGCGTCTGATGAAGAAAGTGAGAAGGTCAATGAGTTTCCCAAGGTAGGCCTATTGTGTAACGATGCCAGGGACGTAATTCTACCTACCATATTGGTAAAAATTAAGAATAAGTATGATCAGTTTGTAACAGCTCGTGCTCTTTTAGATTCTGGAAGCCAAGTGTCCTTCGTTACTTCCTCTTTAGCTGATGTCATTCAATGCTTAAAAAATTCGGAAAAAAGTAACATTCACGGGATTTGTGGCCGCAGTAATACAATTAAGGAAGCGGCTACCTTTACGATAAACTCGTGTTTAAATAACTTTAAATTAAAGATTAATTGTTGTATTGTAGATAAAATTACAGACGACATGCCTCAATTTCACATACAAAGAAATAAATTAAAAATCCCTGAAAATGTGCAGTTAGCAGATAACAATTTTCATAAAAGTGCACCTATCTCTATTTTATTAGGATGTGATGTGTTTTTCCAGGCTCTGCACCATCATGTGAGGCCGCTTAATTTAAACGGACCATTCCTGGTCAACACTTATTTTGGTCACGTGATTGCGGGAGCGCTGCCTGTCCAGCATGCATCAATCAATAAAACAAGTTTGTTCACAACCAAGGTCAGTCAATCTGATTCTTTTTCAATGTCAGAGTACACAGAGATAAATAATAATTTGAAGAAGCTTTGGGAAGTTGAAAAGGTACCTGAAGTTTTTTCTGAAGCGAATACTGAGCATGAACTCGCAGAGATTTGTTTTAAGAAATGTGTAACTCTAAATAAAAGTAAATTTCAGGTTGCATTGCCATTAAAGCAACCTATATCAGAGCTTAACTTAGGAGACTCATTTTCCTACGCTTTGCAACGTTTTAAGAATTTAGAAAAAAGACTTATCAAGGATGAGGTACTTTATAAAAAATATAGGGAATTTATAAAAGACTATGTCGACCTTGGCCATGCTGAGGAATTTAATATTTCTAAGTATAACTTAGACACAGATGCAACTTATTTTTTGCCGCATCACCCTGTATTTAATGAAAATAGTAAAACTACAAAAATGAGAACTGTTTTTGATGGCAGTATGCAAACCAGGAACAAGATTTCATTAAACGATGTTCTATTAAATGGTCCAATTGTTCAAAATGAACTTTTCGATATCCTAATATTGTTTCGGTTTCCTAAGTACATATTAATTGCTGACATTAAGCAAATGTTCAGAATGATTCTCATTGATCCAAAATATAGATCTTTACAAAATATTCTCTGGCGTAGTGACGTAAATGCACCAATTTCGTGCCTTCAATTAAAAACCGTCACTTACGGTCTGAAAAGTAGCTCATTTCTAGCTACACGCTGCTTACTAGAGCTAGCACAAAGGTTCCAAGAACAGTTTCCATTGGCCGCGGACGTGCTGCGTTACCAAACATACGTTGATGATGTTCATACAGGGCATGATGATATTAACGTTTTGATGCAAATAAAAGAACAGTTAATTAAATTGTTAAATTTAGGTGGGTTTGAGCTACATAAATGGTGTGCTAATAACAGCCAATTATTAAATGATATACCCAGAAATAAACAAAGTCTTGATGAGAATATTGATCTGGATAAAGATGACGTGTATGTGAAAACCCTCGGATTGAAATATAACGTTAAGTCAGACGATTTCTTTATAAATTGTCCAGAAACTGAAATTCAGGAAACTTACACGAGGAGGCAAGTGCTTTCATTTATCAGTAAATTTTATGATCCATTGGGTCTAGTAGGTCCACTGTTTGTGGCTTCTAAAATTATCTTGCAGAAAATATGCTCATTGCATTTAGCATGGGATGATCAACTCCCATACGACTTAAATAACGAATGGAAAGAATTTGCTCAGAGCCTAATCGATATGTCTCAAATTAAAATTAATAGACACATAAATGTAAAAAATGTAGACAAACTTGAATTGGTAGGTTACGCAGATGCATCTATCAAAGCATATGGTTGCGCGTTGTACTTAAGAGTGCTTAATTTTGACGGCACAGTAACTGTAAATTTGCTCTGCGCCAAGTCAAGGATAAGTCCAATGAACAAAGAATTGACTATGCCTCGTCTTGAGCTAAACGCTGCTCTGCTATTAGCCATGTTTACCAGCAAATTGTATAATATTATGAGAATTAAGTATAACCTTGAAGTATATTTGTATGTAGATTCTATGATTGTCCTTGGGTGGCTCAACATGGAACCGATGAGATTACAGGCTTACGTAGCGAATAGAATTAAAAGAATTAACGATTTTACATCCGAATTTCATTGGCTCTATGTACCCACAAATCAAAACCCAGCAGACTGTATATCACGAGGTGTCCAGCCGCATTTGTTACAAAAAAATTCATTATGGTGGCATGGTCCAGAACCTCTACAACATAATTATTTTAAACATGTAAAAACAAATATACAAACAGATGTAACATTGCCAGAACTAAAGCTTAAATTACCTAAATTGTGTAATATTGCTAGTCCTGCGGAAGGTTTTAATTTCATGAAAAAATATTCTAATATTGATACCATAAAAAGAATAATGGCATATATAATTAGATTTTGTAAAAATTGTAGATCACAAAAGCAAGCTAGACATTTTGATAATCTCTCACCCACAGAATTAGACAGTGGCTTAAAAAACGTTATTAAAATCGATCAACATATGAACTACTCATCAGAGATTAATTCATTAAAATCAAATATTCCTCTCAAAGGGCAATTAAGCACTTTAAATCCATTTTTAGATAACAATGAAAACTTGCGTGTGGGTGGCAGATTGCAAAATTCTGCATTGCCCTACTCGCAGAGACATCCTATTATTTTGGTTAAAGGATCTCATATTACAAAATTGTTAATTTTAAAGGCCCACAAGGAGCTCCTGCATGCTAGCCAAAAGCTGATTTTGTCTCACCTAAATGCTGAATATTGGCTAATTAATGGTCTCAGAGAAGTGAAAGGAGTGATCCACAAATGTATAATTTGCTTTAAGCTTAGGGCAAAAAATGTAACGCAACTCATGGGATCACTACCTAAACAAAGGGTGCAGGTTGCACGTCCTTTCGAAAAAGTTGGCATTGATTACGCTGGCCCATTTAATGTAAAGCTCGCACGGGTTAGAAAGCCAGTTATTCTGAAAGGATACATCCTAATTTTTGTCTGTTTTGTTACGAAAGCAGTACATATAGAACTCGCTTCAGATTTGACTACTGAAAACTTTCTAAATTGTTTGAAAAGATTCATTTCACGCCGTAACAAACCCACTCAAATATTTTGTGACAATGCCAGCACATTCAGATGCGCTAATACTCAGTTACAAGAGCTATATAAGCTGCAGGCTTCCGATAGTCATCAAAATTCTGTATATAGATACACGTCAGATCAAGGAATCGATTTCAAATTCATTCCATCATATAGTCCTGTATTTGCGGGATTATGGGAAGCTGGCGTGAAAAGTTTTAAATATCACATAAAAAGGGTTGTAGGTAATAATATTCTAACTTATGAACAATTCAATACCATTTTGATTCAGATTGAGGGTATTTTAAATTCTCGCCCTCTCACAAACATGTCATCTGACCCTAATGACATGACATATCTTACTCCTGGACATTTTTTAACGGGAGCGCCACTAACATGCTTTCCTGAGAAGGATTTAACAGATGTGCCAGTTAACCGCTTGTCATTCTGGAATCAGTGTACTCATATCCAACAAAGTTTCTTCAAACAATGGTCAAAGCAATACTTAAATATGCTTCAAAGCCGACCGAAGTGGAAAACCGATCAAGCAAACTTAACTGTTGGCACACTTGTTATATTAAGGAATGCAAATGTATCCCCTTTAAGGTGGCCCATGGCCAGAATTGTAAATATTTATCCTGGAGGCGACGGTAAAGTGCGTGCTATAGATGTTAAGACGCCTTCCGGGCACATAATGCGCACCAGTGTTACCAAAGTGTCAGTTCTCCCTTTAAATGATTAAAAAAAATGCATTGTTATATCTGTATGATAATACAAATATAACAATGAATAATAATAATGTATTTTGTTTAATATATTATTGTATTTGTTTGTTATTAAATATCACGTACCTTATGTTCCTGCGCTGGCAGTTTATGTACAATTACGTACATAGGAACGTATTTTTTATGTAAACTTGTGATATGGCAACACTAACTTTCTTTCATTCAAATTTCAAATTTTGTACCAGCTATTGTGTGTGCATTTAATAAATTTATTCTATGTATTAGAAAAGCCTTATTTTTAATTCTATACAACACCACCTCCAAATTTTCATTTGACGGCAAAATTTCGAGACTGTTACGTAGATTGTTACGTGGTATTCCAATATAAATGTAAAATCGCATCTGAATATAGATTACCTGGTGCCGAGTTCAAAGTTCAAGTAACTGCACGTCAGATGTTAGACCAGACGTCAATGCGCACTGCATTTTAAGTTACTGAAGAGTCTCGATTCTCGTCGTCGTCATCATCATCATCATCATCATCCCAGCCTACGTATAGTCGAACCACTTGTTTCCTGACCCACCGTAGAACGTTTTCACAGTGAAATTCCCTTGTCAAGCAGAGCGTGTCACTGGACTTTTCTGCAAAATGCAGTTGGTTCGAGTGTACAGTCAAACCATTTGATTCCTGACCTATCGTAGAACCTTTTAATTTGTGGTATAGAACCTTAAAAATATTTAAAAAAGTGTTTATTTTTTAGTCATCCTAAAATGGAATCTAGAGACGTGGAAGCTTCAGACTTCATCAACAAGCGTTTGAGAATTCAATTCGAGTCTGAAGATGTTGAAGTGTTTTCGCGTAGAATGAAAAAGCAGAACTAACTTTAGAGTTAACAGTATTTTTCTTATCGGCTAGAATTGCACAAGTGGATAGAAGTATTCTGTTAAATGGTTTAACACAGTCCCCAGCGCATGCAATTTGCACCGACCATAGAAGTCATAAGAGAATAATATAGGAGAGGAACAAAAATTACAAGCGAGCTAAAAGCGCAAGACACCTATTTTGACGATAAATATGCAGTAATCTACAAACTAAATGTCAAAATATATTTCTTCAATTAAGGCAAGCACTTATCAATGTTGCTATTTGAAGTGTGGAATCGCCAATACAGATCAATATTATTAATAAACATCCCTGTCCATGATATAATCATTAATTTCATAATACACCCTAGATATCAAATGTTTTCTTGATGATATATTTCACTTTAGTATGCGTTTGATCAGTTTTATGAATTAAATTCTGGTTTTGTTCCGCGTATCTTGATTTTAAAGCAGCTCGATATTTCGGCACAGTTGCATGCGCCATGACCACGAGACCAAGGTACGCGGAACAAAACCCCAATTGAGTTCATAAAATTAGTAAAGACCGCGATAGTCTAAAATATTGTTTCGTTTGATCATTAATAAGCTTTAAAGCATGAGACTTGAATCAGGGAGGGACAACGTTCAGGGAACTACTTATATCCGTGTAAACATCTACATACAAGATGTTCGCAACACATTACAAACTCCAGTTAAACATGAAACGAAATAAACATAAAACCTGGAAACTCAGAGCAAAGCAGCACCCCTTTTCACACGTAACGGACAAAAGCCTAATATGAATTCAAAATTACTAAAGAGACCGCACAAATTCCGCCCAGAGTACGGGGACAGGGATTGAGTTTGTTAAAACAAACGTGAGCTCAGGCAGAAATTCACGAGCCACTTACCGTTCATATAATGGAAACAGCTTCACAAGTGTTGCTACAAACATTGTAAGGAAGGTGCGGGAGGCAGGAGAGGAGAGCGGGCAAGCCTCGCAAATACTGAAAGGGATCTAAATAAGAAAGAAAGAAATTATTTATTGCTACAAAAATGAATATTACTTAAATAAGATTCCACACAAGATCCAAGTTTCATTGTTTAAACTTTGGTGTTGTTCACTCATAACTATTATTAGTGTTGTATATCAGTGTGATGGGGTGATGACAAAATTTATTTATTTATTTATTCCAACAAAAATTACAGCATTACAGTAAACACCAATGCGCTGTAAAATTCAAACTATACGAACAAAAGACATAAAATACATTAAAAAAAACTATGAATAGCTGGGGAAAATCGCTGTCTAGTGCGGGTAGTTCGAGATATGGTGCCGATACTAATCGTAATGAAGTGCGGGCAGTTCGAAAGACTCGCCTGAATTGTAGTACTGTAAACCTGCCTTGACTTTAAACTCTTTACAGAAGCCTCCCACGACCCACTGGAATGTGGTCACATGAAAGTTAAAATCTTGTTAAAATCCTCTTCAGCAAGTCAAATGTGTCCATTCGAAAATAGCTTTTCGCTATTCTCTCACTCCTTAAGCCTTACTGAGTATGCCTCAAGGCACCAACCTCCGTGTAATTCGATTTGGATAGATGTTACAAAGACCTCGGTCCTCCCTAACTGGCTTATCAGGCCTCCGGTATGTAAAGTAGATCTTGATCAGGGGTTGTTACGAGGTGGACATTTTGCGGTGTTTTGACGGTTTCTTATTTGTTTTTGTTAACCCCGGCTTCTGAAATAAGTGTTTTGTTAACAGGATAGGACACTTTTGATGACATCCTTGATTGAAGTTCTAAGCTAAAGTTAGTTTAAACGCAGCTGGTAAACTAGTGGTAATAGTGGCTAAAATGAAAATTCCTCATTTAGCAGAAGTGACATCATTTCTATTCTTACCACAAGAGTAGAAATATTTTTCCTCCCACCCCACTACACCGCTAGATCTTTTATAAATAAGTTATTACGTCCAAGAAAACTTGCTAAGAAATACAGCCATACAAATTCAAGGCACATTTCTTGGAACGAAAGTTACGATTTTCATATGTGCCCCTTGGTACTGTACGACCAGGGCGCAAATGCACTCTGCGACTTAGACACATTTATTTACGGACTGAATATTTTTATTTTTATTTTCAACATCATGATTATTTATTCCAGTACTTAATATGAATTAAAAAAAAAAAACAATCTTTCTTAAATTATTTTCCTGCGAAAGAAGACCTAGGCTGGTTGCATTTCCGCGCTAGACTTTGTTCAGACAAGATAAGGTCCATAACCATAATTTATTAATCCACTAACTGGTGCCTGTGACTTAATTTACGAAGAATTTGCCTGTTGCTATCCTAGGCATGCAATATAGCACGGAGAACAGATGGCTGTTGAGGCCGAAAAGTTCTCGAATGGAGATCGCGGATGGGCAAGCGTAGCGTAGGACGTCCACCAACGAGATGGATGGTTGACCAGGTTAAAGCCCCAGGCAATTAAAGGTCTATGGGGGAGGCCTATGTCCAACAGTTGACGACCTACGGCTGATATGATGCCGATGATGAAAGAAAAGTTGTGGCCTAAGAAGCACACTTATCTTGCCTAGTAACTAAATATTCGTCTAGATTTTAAATTGATCGTTTCTTCTATTTTTCTAAATAGATTTCTAACCTAAACAAGCATGTAGCCTTAAAGAGCCCCAAAAGTGTCTAAACAAAATTTGGAACACTATCAAACTCGACTTAAAGTCCCGTCCAATATCAAACTGTGCTCCCATCGTACACTCATTTGTATTAAAAGTTCCTGGAAATCCCGCGGGACGCCCGGGCTCTGACGCGGGACATCGGAGGTTACTTCACGTTTTTCCAACTTTACGAATTTACATGTTTAACCTACTTTAAAAAAGCTGTTCGAACGTTTCTTTAGGAAAGTTTGTATCTTGCGGGATCGCGCAGCGTGTTTGAATTTATGATGAATCTCAGGGCCTGTTTCACCACGGATTGATAAAATTTATAAGGCAGATTAATGTGATGCCGTCCCTGTTTACTCGGACAAAACAAACAGAGACACCACGCATATCTGTCACTTTTTACCAATGAGTGGTGAGACAGGGGGTTTGGGTCAAAAGCTAAGCCCTCTTCATTCTCAGTAGAGAACCTCATGCCATTATGGTCTGAGAAACTCAGAACCGCAAACGCTTTCACCGCTTCTTTCCGTCAAACGGCACAGGATGAGGGTATAAAGAGACGATGAATGAGCACAAGAGTTTGCACGTTAGACAATACGGTCTCTGGTGATGGAGACAATGACGATGATCAACTTAATTTGACAGTACTAGATACGGCACGGGACATACTTGTTTACTAAAAACAATAAACAAACCCCAAAGCTAAACAAGAAACTCGAACGCATCAAAAAGAAATCACGTAACACCTCATAACTCGATCTCGAACGGTATCGCGTGCGATTTACAAGAGACCCGAACAGCTCCAAGTTTGCGAATCGTTTTATAAGTAGCAGGACGCTCGATTCTGTTAAAAGTTAACGGGGCTGGTGCAAGCCATGGGAATACTTCAATTCTAAAATCCAGACTGCCTAATGACAGTACAGGTACAGTACAATACAATAGGTAATTAAATTCACTGTAATTTCTATATATTACCTACCCGTGTATTTTTATAATCTTTCACCTTTATTTATATTTATAATTGACTTTGTTTTACTAGCTTTATTAGTTATGGAATTCTGACATTATTTTTCTTTTGAAAAAAAAAAACTGTCTTCTTGGCAATGATGTCTTTCCGAAAACCCTTCTACTTAAGTACTTAGTAAGACATGTAAAGGAGCACTTTTTGTACTATTTAGTAAAAAAGCGTTGTGACAAATTATGTCCGTTCATTTAATTTAACATCAAACTGGCTATAACTTCAGAACTTTGCATTTTGCGGGATAAAAACTAACCTATATCTTTTCCAGGGTCTTAAACTATCTCCATAGCAAATTTTAAGAAAATCGGTTCAAACAGGGTAACTTCTGCATTTCTAATATTAATAAGGCAGTGAAGATGAACGTATACCTACCTAGAAGACTTCCGTACAATATCTGCATCTACATCAGGCACGCTAACGCCTTGTATACCCGCTACCGCTTGCATTGTAAGCCATATGTCGAAGTTAGTCAGTTTGCACCCACCCAGAAGTGTCAACTCCTAGCAGATGGCGGATCTTTTTGTTCTCGTATACGACTTAATACTGTCATGTTGCTGTTATGCGACTGGATGTTGCCGAGTCTTCCGTATGTTGCGTGTCACAGCAGGACTTAGTTTTGGAAAGATTGCTATCAGGGTTGCCAGATTTTGAATTGATTTGTTATTTGGAAAATGATAACTGTGCGAAATAACAATAACTGCTGAAAAAACTGGTTTCTTTAGTAGAGTAAAGACCCCTTAGAATCTGTATAAAGTAAGAAATAATATCATCGACATAGCTCGAAGAATTTGAAAGTTGAAGTGGCATTAAGCATACAGCAGGCCACGTCGCTCGACTAAAAGACGTTGGGTGACATAAGTACCAGATTGTACGATATTGCAAGTAGTTGTTCATTGTAGCGTTCTACTTGCTCAATGATGGCTTTCGGCTGATGATGGTGGATGAGTCTTGTTTCCTTTGGGAATCTCTCTTCTTCTAAGTTGCCATACTCTTAACAGAAAGGCCGTGATTGTCGGATGAAATGAAGTAAATAGTGTGGAGATTAACTACCCTTACCTTCCACACAGCTGCGCTGGAGTCTGGAGTTCGTAGTTGTTACAAATATAGAGTGCTGGTGCTCAGTCTTATATCAGATCCCTTAGCCACTTTTTACAACACACAGAGAGCTATAGGTCCATCCAATTCTAAATACGGATACGCATACGCATACGCCACGGATTTTGGATACCTATGTAATCCTAAAAACTATTATTTTTATTAAACGAGTACGTAAACCAAATAATGAGTCAGCAAGTTCACGTTAAAAGGGTTCACGTGACGTGGCTCCGCATAAATTGTCCAAAAGCCAAAACGCTTAAATTTCAAGCGGAATCGGTAGTTTTAGGCCAGTGTTCTTTAGAATTTTAATCGCATTGCTGTTCATATTAAATATAATGACCCGGATAACTCACGTCTTAAATCGAGTTTAATATGAGTGAATCTCACGGTAGTTTCATGTTCAAAATCGCATTGCTGTTCATTTGTATTTACCTACATTACATCCTTAATTGTGTCTTTATTTGGTTTCTTTACCTCAAAAACATTACAGGGTCAATGAACTATTTAGTGTACCTACCTATGATATTCTGTCACGTAACTCAGGAGAAGTCAGCGATACTCTTTGTTAGAAAAATGTTTGCAACCTATACTGTTCGCATGCTTAGGAGATGAGCCATGAAGGAATTGCCTTAAAACTTTCACAACTCCTCACTTTTATAGACATTTACCCCATAAAATCATACTTTTAATAAGTAACTCAGGATACGTTACCATGGCAACAAGGTACACTATAAAAAGTTTATTGACCCTATATTGAAATTTGCCATTTACCACACCTTTATGGAGAAGGAAAAATGCAAATTAAGATTCTGAAAATAAATTCAATAATGTGTGTGAAATTCTCACTCAAGCTCAAAAGAGGTGACATTTACCCAGTAGTGGAACGTATATGGGCCGAGATGTCATAAAAGTAGTTTGCACTACGGCCTCTCGTGGGTTCAAACCCGGAATTGAGTTTTTCGCAATTTCCGCAGGTCACTAACTGTATTGGCGACATCGCGACATTTGCGGGCAACCGTGGACCCAGGTGGCAAAATCTTTTCCATTGTGGCGTTTTAAGGAGATTTGTTGAAGTGCAGACGTTTTTCAGCTGATAATAATGATGAAAAACAACTCATGAATAAATTTCAAACAAATCATTTTCAAATGCGAAAATTATTTATAATTAACATTTACAAATTAATCCACGCTCCGAAACAACTGATATCCATTACCTAACTAAGGAACTTATCTCAGATACTGATCTTCTTAATCTATATATAATGGGTTTACATGTCCCGATAGTAATTATGCTCGAGTGAAGTTTTCGACCATATTTTATGGTAGAGTGATCAGGGTGTGGCACAAGGCAGAAGTGAAAGCGTTGATGAAACTCATAAGAGGCAGCGATTTTATGGATTACCATGAATTCGCCGACAAACATTTAATCGAATGTCATTTCAAAGACAACGTTTCAAATATTTTCATTGCATTGATAATCAATTGCGTTGCACAGTTATTCATTACAAGTGATTTCAAGTTTAGTATTTTCATATATTCGATGTGTCCTTTCGTGGATGGATTAAGTCGCAGAACTACGTTTCATAATTTGTCATTTCGTACTTTTTAAGCCACACAAGATACAGTTCGTAGAAAATAATTTCTATTTGGATCACAGTTATGACCAAACCTAACCCAGTTTTCTGGTAGCAGTTCGTTTTTGTTGGGGTCGCAGTTCTAACCTAACGTAACCTTCTTTACTTAAATTTACTTACTGACCGAAGTTGTTTAAATCTAGTCATTTAAAATGTATACATTTTTTAAGTCGATCATATAAAATGTATTCTAATAAACCATGGGATGTCCAACTTTAACATCTAATTTAATCAAATCCGTCCACCTGCTTTAGCGCATAGAGTAAAAAATACCCACACGCACGGGTAATCACTAACTTTTGCATTTATATTATAACTTATATTATAAGTTATTCAGTTTATTGATTGTATTTGTTTCTTTATTTTGTGCAATGGAGAGTTTACACACAAACAAAAGTATTACTCGCAAAACTCTCTTTTTTCAATTATTTATTTTATCAACTAGAAATGATGTACAAAAGACATAATATATCTAAACAGCTCTTCGCTTATGCCTTGCCCTGCGTCCCTAGCATGACGTGTAGGCGGGCCTAACGTCTCATAGACGTAAGCGGGCGTGGAGCTAATGCTCTTTTTGATTACAATTTTTTCAAATCATTTTTCTTTCCAAAATATATTTTGATTGTTAATTTTATGTATAACCTTTTATGGTACAGTTTGATGCGATAGCTTTGTTGGGAGATCTTTATAGTTAGATAAGGAATCTATTCGTGGATATTACAGAATGAGATGTTGTAGATATCGTCTTTATATATGTTTAAAAAGCGTTTTACGTACTTTTTCATTGAAATGAAACCAATACTTTCGCATAAGATTTCTATCAATCTTCTATCATCAACAACATAAACTAGAGATCAAAATCACGTTTATTCTTTAAGTAGGGTCTTTTACATGTAACTTTTTTTTAATACTAGCGCTTTCTGAAAGTCCGTCTGTCAGTCTGTCACACAGGCTTTACATCTAAACCATTTCTCAGTAAACGTCATAGTGACATCGCATTAATTAACAAGGAAAATCGTAATGACTTTTCCTTTAAAAAGGTTCCATAGTGGCTTATGAGTTAAAGTGCTTGACCGTACAACTAAATGATTCAAATTATCACAATACAAGCATCTTGTTGATCCAAAGCCACGCAAATTGTATTTTTTAAACCGTTCTGTCATACAAATTGCCAGAACCGAAAGATGTAGGGGGTAACTTCTAGTTGTTATAGAAACTTGATATTAGATACGAAGGTAGCTCTTAAATACAGCGCAGCCATTCCCTATTGGGAAGCCGTGGTGGCCTAGTGGGGAAGCCTTGGTGGCCTAGTGGTTTGACCTATCGCCTCTCAAACAGAGGGTCGTGGGTTCAAACCCCGGCTCGCACCTCTGAGTTCAACTCAAATTCATGTGCGGAATTACATTTGAAATTTACCACGAGCTTTGCGGTGAAGGAAAACATCGTGAGGAAACCTGCACAAACCTGCGAAGCAATTCAATGGTGCGTGTGAAGTTCCCAATCCGCACTGGGCCCGCGTGGGAACTATGGCCCAAGCCCTCTTGTTCTGAGAGGAGGCCTGTGCCCAGCAGTGGGACGTATATAGGCTGGGATGATGAATCACTATTGAAGTTAGTAACCATCTAAAATGACCCAGCACTGCGTACTTGTTGCTTAGGAAGGGGGCTCTGCTAACAGTTGATGTTCATATATCCCTACAAATTTAAGGGAATCTTTAACATGCTAAGTCCCAAGAGGAAAGCGGTCAGACTTACATATACAGGACCGGATGTAACACTAGTGAGGGTTCCTTAGCAGCCCCTCGCATCTATCCGCTGCCAGCGACTCTCTAAGGTCGTCCGTCCACCGTGCCTCAGGACCCTACACTACGTTTTCCCGTCCGTGGTCTCCATTCGAGGACTCGTCTGCTCCACCGTTCATCGGTCCTGCGACAGACGTGGCCAGCCCAACGCCACTTCAGCGAACTAATTCTTTGAGCAACGTCGGTGACTTTTGTTATTCGTCGAATAACGTGTCGTGTGCCCTTCTTTAGGCTGGCAACCAATAATCCACCTGATATATGCAGTTTTGCAGGTGGTAGGGCCTTGTGCAAGGTTCGCCCGGATTGCTACCATACCACCATCTTGCTCGCTAATCCTGCCGTGAAGCAGCAGTACTTGCACTGTTGTGTTTCGGCGTGGAGAGTGAAATTACTGGCAGTAGGTTGGCAACGCATCTGCAATCCCCCAGGTGTTGCAGGTGTCTATGGGCGGTGGTGTTCTCTTACCACCAGGAGACCCACTTGTTCGTTTTCCATCCAGGAGAATAAAAATGATGTATCTCTAGTTAATAACCTCTGACGCAAAAAGATGTTATAAGTTTGATACTAATATCTGTCTGTCTGTGGCATCCGGGCATCGTAGCTCAAACGGATGGATCGATTTTGATGCGATTTTTTGCAAATGTTAAATGGTACAATTTCTTCGTTAGGTACTGTACTGACCCCACACTTCGTGTATTAAACTTTGTGAATTTATTTTAATCATGAGTAACCTCTTTGGGAAAATTTTTTGTTTGAAAGTTGAAAGCAGGAATGTCAGAAAGAAAAGAAGGATTCGGTTGTCAAGTGTGATGGAAAGAAAGATGTGCTAACCAAAATAAATAAAATTAAATGTGAATTCTTTGATAACGCAATGAAAAGGCCTAGAAATCCATATATTAACTTAAAGCGAATACTAAATAATGGAGTACGGAGTTTACAAATAGTTTCTGTGAAAATTAAATAAAATCTAGTTTGACAGCCGTGGTATAGTCGCATAGCGAGGTCCCTACGTATACGATTTCAAACTCCGAACAAAACATAACACACGGAGTTATAAGCAATGGTTGCTGCTGATGTGTTCAATGGATTACTATGCCTTATTGTTGTGATAGAAGTGTAAATAGGTGTCCAATAGTGCAAGGCTGTGTATGCTGCTGCCGTGAGTTATTTACAATTGTTTTTGCCCTTTAATATTATGAGTTTCAGCGGACTGAGTGGCTACGGGGAGGATAGTGACAGTTGCTGTCATCATGACGAGAGGAGGAGGGACTGGTTGAAGACTATGAAGATGCGCAAGCCTGGATGATGGCGTGTAAGTTGAATTTTAATTGAATTAAATAAATGTGATTTTATTGAAATATAATAATTATGAAAACGAAAGACAAATTACTCGAGATTTAATGGAATAGTAAACATTGCTTTTAACTAATTGCTCGAGCTTGCTCCGCGGTTAATATGCCCCAAAATACATAAAGCTTTGAATTGTGCGGTTCCTACAATAATATTTAATTTCATGCTGGCGCCGACGTCCAACGTGATGGAGATATCCTGGCTGGCTGTGTGGTGTGATGTGCAACGGGACGTGATTGGAGTATTGGCGTGCGGTCCGAGTGCTGATGGCGGTTCCTGGATGTCCCTAGCTAAGTCCTTTCCCTATCCTAGTAGGTAATGTGTGACGACGTAACATCGTAGGAACGGTGAAGAGTATGGCGGGATCCTACCATTGTTATTGTACTCTGATTTGATCTAACTTTACAATTTATCGAGAGGAGTAAAGTACAGTTGGTCATAATTATATCATGATCTCCACGTAATTTGACATTTGTTGACATAATTTTAAAAAATTGGAAAACAGCATTAAGACATAATGTCTATGACATTTTAATAGAATACCTTTTAAATTCAAATCGAAATGGGACCGCGACATTCTTGAGGCCTCATTGCAAATCGGTCTTTGGTTCTATACGAACGTATACAATAATTTTATAAATAATTTATCCGTGTTCTAAATTTTAAACATTCAAAATATAAAGAATAAATAACAATAGTCTAAATTCAAAATAACTAAATTTAAATATTTGAAATTTAGAAGTCAGATTTAAAAGAATCGAATCTATTCGAATACGAGTTACTATTATTCTGTTTCGCTGGTGATACGTTGTGCTACGAAGACATCGATTTGATGATTAAACTTAATAAATATTACCTTCAATTGATTTAAAAATATATTGCCATTGACTGTACCGGAACTACCACCATTACGTGAATATTATAGTGACAAGCTATTATTACGAAATAATCCGAAGCCTGTAAGTGATAAATAGATTATTATCCATTTTGGTAGATCTTAGAATCAAATATAGAGGCTCTAAGATTAACGTGATTGGGATATTAATATTTAGCTTCAACCTAATTTAATAATCCGCTTATATTTTCTCAGTGTTTCTTCCAATTTGTCCCTTCGTATTTGGCCTAACTTATCAAACAAATCTATTTGGAACTAGAATGGGGTTGTTTCACGGTCTCCATGGGAACTAACTTCATATCCGAACTCTCATCTATCCTATAACCTTACTAATTCTATTAAGGAGACTAGTAATGGAAATACAACTCATCACATCTATACTTATTATTGTACTCGGTTGACACTTATTGAATGAAGGTAAGCGCGTGACAGGCGTGAACTTTGTTCTAGTTGACTGAGTATTAATGGTCGGTATTGCGGGCAGTAACCCAAGACACGCTAGGATCTACAGACTATACAAACCATTATGGCTGATGCTTTACAATGGAGTCTGTAGATTATTCCAAATTGTGTTTGGGGATCGAGGTCTCCAAATACATGTGGTCACCAGGGGTCAACTTCACCTCTGGCCGCTGAATGTTGCTTCCTCTTTGTCGGACTAACCACCCGGCAACCCGGATTTCGGTCCGATGGGGTGCATACTTACTCACTTGGTAATAGGGCCAAAGTGGGGTTGCGGTTAACAATGTCCCGTGACTAAAAAGTGGCGTTGGGTGTCCTTGTGAGACATGTGGGGGGAAGGAGACCCTCGCTTCTGGTTGTGGACGTAAATTGTGAAGCGCACCATAATAACAAACATTATTTTGAGTTGTTCTTCCTGACACTAGTCTGTTAGGGAACGGGGAGTAGGAGACCGTAGGTGCGTAGGATAGTCACTCCGTGGAAATTATAGGCATTAATAAAAACCTGCTCCGGGAGTGACTATAACATTTTCAGTCCTCTTAGTCATTAGAAGACTAGAGACGTACGTAACTGACGAGCGACCTTAAATAATTTCCCACGTAAGGTGCCGGAGCAGGCCGCAGGGAGGTGACCAGCAAGAGGGCGAACCTCATGGATCACGGCGGAGGAGGGCCGGGTCGTCACGGAAAAAGCACCTCTTCTCTTAATAATATTATTAAGGAATATAAGCGTTACTAAGCAATTGTCATAATAACTTTAACTGTATAAAAAATTTAATCTTAGAGTCTTCATATTCCAACTCTCCTTTCTTTAAATATATATACTTATATATACAACGAGTAGTTCACTTAATTAGAGCCTAGGGCTACCGTGGATTCATACAACTTAGGGTTCTTACCAACAGACGATGGCCGTAATTATACTTAGATAAAAGTATATAAATAAAAATATAGTGTCTACCCTTATTGGGAACAGTACAAATTGGTGCCGTGACCAGGATATTGAGTCTCAAGTAACTGCTCGTTGAAAGAAAAAAAAAAAAAAAAAAAAAAAAATTTTTTTTGCTATTCATTGCTTCAAAATTGCAGGTTCGAGATGATCCAAACCGGCAAGGAGGCACGTACTAAACCGAAGGCTACCGGAGCAACACCAGGAATAGTTAAAAGGACGACACCTGCTACTGGTCATTCGGCTGCGGTGGCATTCACGATGAGGAGTATGCGGAGGACGATTGGACAATTACACTCAGAGATATCAGGACTGCAAGGGAGATTGCACGATGACCCGATATGGGATAAGGTTGGTAGAGCGAGTCCTCAATCCGCGATATACCCAGTGATAGATGGAAGGTTGGATAAGCCCAAATACCCCGGAAGGTACGACGTACATCCAGTTACCTTTATAGAAGACCTATTTTCATACTTAAGAAGATTGCCGACAAAAGAACATGTAGTCGATAATATTATAGGGTGTTTAGAAGGAGATGTCAGAAGGTGGGCGAGAATTTATAAGGATCGTTGGGACAACGAGGAAGATTTTAAAGCTGACTTCATGGATACTTATTGGGGAGAACCAGAACAAAATCAGTTAAGACGGAATATAGTGTGTGGGGTGTGGGAGAAAACTGCGTACAAGTCCATGATGGGGTATTTCATCTCATTAGCAGGACAAGCAAGGATGCTGAGCACACCCTTGATGGAAAGTCAATTGGTTAACGACTTGATGCGTCACTTTCCTAGGGAAGTACAATATGTTTGGAATATGAAGAAAGGAAACACGATAATTGAAGCCACAGAGTTCCTGAGGGATCTAGACAATGTAGATAAACAAGATCGTTGTTTGGAGAATAAGAATACCAGCCAACCTCTGTCAGGGGTGAAGCGAAGCATGGTTATGATGGTGAGACCAGAATCTGGGGGCAAAAGATCGAAGATTATTGCTAGCCTAGGAGTGAGTAAAGAGGAAGAAATGAAAAAGGGAACGGAAGGTAAATTAGATAGGCCAGGAGTAGGTTTTATCCCTGAAGACCCCAGAGCGTCAGCTACCGGCTATTTTCAACAAATTTCCTGATTTGTCTCCGAGGGTAGGAGGTTATCCTGTGATAAATGAACATATACAAAGCTTTATCACAGCGTCACTGTTTGATGAAGGAGTTTCCTTTGAAAGAGTAGGTCATAAAGTTAAGGCTGAAATTTGGATAGAGATTTTAGGGATTAGGACACGCTGTTTGATAGATACCGGGAGTGAGGTTAGTTGTATATCAGAGGAATTATTTGAATCGTTTCAGTTGAGAGGGAATACTAGATTTCCTTCATTACCGGTAAAACCTATACAGATAAAAGGGGCGGTAGGGCAAAAGAGCTTAAAAATACAACAATTATGTTCCATAGAGATAGCGATCCAAGGTGTAAGTTTCGATACAGGATTGTTAGTTGTACCTAGGTTGACTGTACCGGTAATCCTCGGGTTCGACTGGTTATTGTCAAATAAAGCTACTATTAAATTGCAGGACCCTAGTTCATTAGTCTTAGAGTTGGGGGGGGGGAGTATTACAGTGTCTTTCATTGATGAAGATCAAGTGATAGTAGATGTTAGGTCATTACAGGAAGAGAAGTTGTGGTACCCGAAAGTAATGTACGTAGGTATGCAAGGTAATAAGGAACTAGAAGGAAAATTTGAAGAAATTATTCAACTACAAGATAGGGATAATGAAATAAGAGATATTAAGAATAGATTGTTAGATCCAGAATTAGGAAAGACTAGTGACCGATTAGTGCGGACGGCCGATCGTTGTACAATAGTGGGTGGAATTTTGTATTTTAATAGACTGGGTAGTAAGAGCAAAGTATTGTATTTGCCAGAAATTTTACAAATGGAAATGTGTAGGCAGGTCCATTTAGAACTGGGACATTTGGGGGCGTTCAAAGTGATAAAATATTTGCAGGATAGATTTTATTGGTTGAGAATGGGGAAAACTGCTAAGAAAGTTGTTAGGAACTGTCATATTTGCCAATTGTCGAAAACAGATAATGTTAAGTATGTAAGAGAGAGCAAATCAATTATAGTCGATAATCCGGGGAGATTTAATTATGACAGATCTCTATGGGCCGATACCAGAGTCCGAAGGGGGTATTAAATACATATTCGTTGTGCAAGACTCTTTCTCAAAATATACAAAGTTGTACGGGTTAAGGGCTGCTACAGCTAAAGCAGTAGTGGCGAAAGTTCGAGATTTTACATTGACAATAAAACCAAAGACGGTCATGACTGGACGAGAAAGGCAGTTTATAGGAAACGTTTGGAAATTAGGTATGCGTAATATAGGGGTAAGGACGATCTACACTTCGATTAGGAATCCAAGGCCGACTGTAGCCGAATGTGTTAGTAAACAACTGAGGAGATTCTTTAGGATTTACGGTTCTGGACAGCGTAAAACCTGGGGACGTTGGTTGAAGAGAATTGAAGAACTATATAATAATGCTTTTCACTCAAGTACGGGTTCCACTCCTAATAAACTCCTATTCGGGAATTCAGTTTGATCACAAAAATTGTGTTTTAGTATTAGAGAGTTATATGGTTTTGGCTCAGATCAACTAAAGGTAAAGATGGAGCGCGGTCAGATGCCCGGTGAGTCCGGTCTTATAAACAATGTGTCTTAGGTTTTATTTGATCTGAGGGTTATAGTAACTTGTTGTCAGTTTTGTGTTGACATGTGAATAGGGAACTTGCTTATAGTTGTGAAAGGGATAAATAATTTCAAGAACAATATTGAGTTGTAAAATATTGTAATAATTTTAGATTATTATTAAGGTGGTTTAGAATGCGGATAAAATTGGATGTATTGATTTGTAGAATTATTAAACGTTACTGAAAATATTTTGGTGTTTGATTGTAATTAGAAGTTAGTTATAGGGAAGTATAGTCTGGGGGAGGTAGATGGGGTGAGGTAATTGAATAGCTATTGACAGTTGAATGAATGATCATTAGGGATAGGGAGGTTAACGTGTTATGAGTTGGGACAGAATAGATGATGAACTAAGTATACAGGGTGTGTGTAACTGAGGTATGGACGAAATATACAGGGTGTGGAAATGTGATTGCGCTTAAAATAAATTAACTTTATGAATATTTTATGATGAGTATAGAATTAAATCTCGATTTAATAGAATGAAATAGAGATTTAAGGGGGGGAATTGTACTGACCCCACACTTCGTGTATTAAACTTTGTGAATTTATTTTAATCATGAGTAACCTCTTTGGGAAAATTTTTTGTTTGAAAGTTGAAAGCAGGAATGTCAGAAAGAAAAGGGGATTCGGTTGTCAAGTGTGATGGAAAGAAAATATGTGCTAACCAAAATAAATAAAATTAAATGTGAATTCTTTGATAACGCAATGAAAAGGCCTAGAAATCCATATATTAACTTAAAGCGAATACTAAATAATGGAGTACGGAGTTTACAAATAGTTTCTGTGAAAATTAAATAAAATCTAGTTTGACAGCCGTGGTATAGTCGCATAGCGAGGTCCCTACGTATACGATTTCAAACTCCGAACAAAACATAACACACGGAGTTATAAGCAATGGTTGCTGCTGATGTGTTCAATGGATTACTATGCCTTATTGTTGTGATAGAAGTGTAAATAGGTGTCCAATAGTGCAAGGCTGTGTATGCTGCTGCCGTGAGTTATTTACAATTGTTTTTGCCCTTTAATATTATGAGTTTCAGCGGACTGAGTGGCTACGGGGAGGATAGTGACAGTTGCTGTCATCATGACGAGAGGAGGAGGGACTGGTTGAAGACTATGAAGATGCGCAAGCCTGGATGATGGCGTGTAAGTTGAATTTTAATTGAATTAAATAAATGTGATTTTATTGAAATATAATAATTATGAAAACGAAAGACAAATTACTCGAGATTTAATGGAATAGTAAACATTGCTTTTAACTAATTGCTCGAGCTTGCTCCGCGGTTAATATGCCCCAAAATACATAAAGCTTTGAATTGTGCGGTTCCTACAATAATATTTAATTTCATGCTGGCGCCGACGTCCAACGTGATGGAGATATCCTGGCTGGCTGTGTGGTGTGATGTGCAACGGGACGTGATTGGAGTATTGGCGTGCGGTCCGAGTGCTGATGGCGGTTCCTGGATGTCCCTAGCTAAGTCCTTTCCCTATCCTAGTAGGTAATGTGTGACGACGTAACATCGTAGGAACGGTGAAGAGTATGGCGGGATCCTACCATTGTTATTGTACTCTGATTTGATCTAACTTTACAATTTATCGAGAGGAGTAAAGTACAGTTGGTCATAATTATATCATGATCTCACGTAATTTGACATTTGTTGACATAATTTTAAAAATTAGAAAACAGCATTAAGACATAATGTCTATGACATTTTAATAGAATACCTTTTAATTTCAAATCGAAATGGGACCGCGACATTCTTGAGGCCTCATTGCAAATCGGTCTTTGGTTCTATACGAACGTATACAATAATTTTATAAATAATTTATCCGTGTTCTAAATTTTAAACATTCGAAATATAAAGAACAAATAACAGTGGTCTAAATTCAAAATACCTAAATTTAAATATTTGAAATTTAGAAGTCAGATTTAAAAGAATCGAATCTATTCGAATACGAGTTACTATTATTCTGTTTCGCTGGTGATACGTTGTGCTACGAAGACATCGATTTGATGATTAAACTTAATAAATATTACCTTCAATTGATTTAAAATATATTGCCATTGACTGTACCGGAACTACCACCATTACGTGAATATTATAGTGACAAGCTATTATGACGAAATAATCCGAAGCCTGTAAGTGATAAATAGATTATTATCCATTTTGGTAGATCTTAGAATCAAATATAGAGGCTCTAAGATTAACGTGATTGGGATATTAATATTTAGCTTCAACGTTTAATTATTTATATATTAGCTTCAACCTAATTTATAACCGCTTATATTTTCTCAGTGTTTCTTCAATTTGTCCCTTCGTATTTGGCCTAACTTATCAATAAATCTATTTGGAACTAGAATGGGGTTGTTTCACGATCTCCATGGGAACTAACTTCATATCCGAACTCTCATCTATCCTATAACCTTACTAATTCTATTAAGGAGACTAGTAATGGAAATACAACTCATCACATCTATACTTATTATTGTACTCGGTTGACACTTATTGAATGAAGGTAAGCGCGTGACAGGCGTGAACTTTGTTCTAGTTGACTGAGTATTAATGGTCGGTATTGCGGGCAGTAACCCAAGACACGCTAGGATCTACAGACTATACAAACCATTATGGCTGATGCTTTACAATGGAGTCTGTAGATTATTCCAAATTGTGTTTGGGGATCGAGGTCTCCAAATACATGTGGTCACCAGGGGTCAACTTCACCTCTGGCCGCTGAATGTTGCTTCCTCTTTGTCGGACTAACCACCCGGCAACCCGGATTTCGGTCCGATGGGGTGCATACTTACTCACTTGGTAATAGGGCCAAAGTGGGGTTGCGGTTAACAATGTCCCGTGACTAAAAAGTGGCGTTGGGTGTCCTTGTGAGACATGTGGGGGAAGGAGACCCTCGCTTCTGGTAGTGGACGTAAATTGTGAAGCGCACCATAATAACAAACATTATTTTGAGTTGTTCTTCCTGACGCTAGTCTGTTAGGGAACGGGGAGTAGGAGACCGTAGGTGCGTAGGATAGTCACTCCGTGGAAATTATAGGCATTAATAAAAACCTGCTCCGGGAGTGACTATAACATTTTCAGTCCTCTTAGCCATTAGAAGACTAGAGACGTACGTAACTGACGAGCGACCTTAAATAATTTCCCACGTAAGGTGCCGGAGCAGGCCGCAGGGAGGTGACCAGCAAGAGGGCGAACCTCATGGATCACGGCGGAGGAGGGGCCGGGTCGTCACGGAAAAAGCACCTCTTCTCTTAATAATATTATTAAGGAATATAAGCGTTACTAAGCAATTGTCATAATAACCTTAACTGTATAAAAATTTAATCTTAGAGTCTTCATATTCCAACTCTCCTTTCTTTAAATATATATACTTATATATATACAACGAGTAGTTCACTTAATTAGAGCCTAGGGCTACCGTGGATTCATACAACTTAGGGTCCTTACCAACAGACGATGGCCGTAATTATACTTAGATAAAAGTATATAAATAAAAATATAGTGTCTGCCCTTATTGGGAACAGTACAGTACAGTCCAGAAATTAATTTACGTTCCATGGTGAACCTTTACATAATCTTTTTGTATGATTTCTTTTAGCAGATGTAATGGAATTGTCAACATGACATTAGTATCACAAAAGATTCATCCTGGGTATTCATTAATTCTTGACTGTACGTACACGTATTTTATCAGTCAGAATTTATCAGCTAGTGTTGAACCAGGCCCCTAAATCGGTTAAAAACAATCGAAACGCCAACTCTCCAAGCATATCTCTTCCCACCAATCTCTGCCTTGTCTCTGTACGTCCCCCTCCCCCCTCAACCCGGCTACTGGTCGCTAATGTCTAAATCTAAATCATACAAAAAAAAACAAAGAACCTCCATACTAATGGCATCATCAGGCTTGCGTTCACATTATTAGTTCTATCTGAATCAAAGGCATACATTAGTGGGGACGGCGGCATGCAATTAAAAGTTAAGTAACCAAGAAATCATAAAAATACTTTTGTTAAGTTTCTGACGAGTTGTTTTCTGCGGTTTTTTTTATTTATTTATCGTATGTAATTTGAAATTTGGCCCAAGCCCTCTTATTCTGGAGAAGGCCTGTTCCTAGCTCTGGGACGTTTGCAGGCTGGGATGATGGTGAAGTATTTAATAAGCCTAGTGGTTCGACCTATGCCCTTTCAATATCGTGGGTTCGAGCCCCTCTGAGTTTTTCGGAATGTACTTGCTAAATTACATTTGAAATTAACCACGAGCATTTTTTTTGTATTCGATTGGATGGCAAACGAGCAAGTGAATCTCCTGATGGTAAGAGATCAGCACCGCCCACAAACATCTACAACACCAGGGGTATAGCAGATGCGTTGCCAACCTAGAGGCCTAAGATGTAATACCTCAAGTGCCAGTAATTTCACTGGCTGTCTTAGTGGAGAGTAAGACTGTGGAGACGCTGAAACACTACAGTGCAAACACTGCTGCTTCACGGTAGGATTAGCGAGCAAGATGGTGGTAGCAATCCGGGCGGACCTTGCACAAGGTCCTACCACCTGCAAAACAGTAAAGGAAAAATCGCGAGCAAACCTGCGAAGCAATACAAGTGGTGTTGTAAAGTTCCATAGTTTGTGCAGAATTGCGAACAGAAAGAATCGCTACTGTACACAAATAACGACTGTGCACAATGGCGTATGTGGTGAAATACTATCGTGTGGAATTCAGATTGTGCAGAATTGCGAACAGGATGAATCGCTACTGTACACAAATAATGATTGTGCACAATGGCGTATGTGTTTGAAATACTATTGTGTGAATGCAATTTGTGCAGAATTGCGAACAGGAGAATCGCTACTGTACACAAATAACGACTGTGCACAATGGCGTTATGTGGATGTAATACTATTGTTGTGTGGATGCAATTTGTGCAGAATGCGAACAGAGAATCGATATTGGCATGAACAACGATCAATCCCTATCCATTATATAACACTGTCTCATACTTCATACCGCATAACACCATCCCAGTAATAGTTTTGCATTTTTCACGGTAGCCACTGTGGAGTAATTTGGAGGCACACACTCACGCACACAACGTCATTATTCAACACCTGCGTTTTTGTTTCTCACAATTTGCCTTTTATTTGTCGAGACGGAACACATTACAATAGTTCATTTGTTTATCGCGGGTCGAATTAAATTTTTGGAGGAAATTAACTTTGGGTCTGAAGTATTTGGGGTTCATTTAATGGGTTAATTACAGGGTTATTACATGAAACAAAATATATGAACCTTTCACAATGCTTAGAATTTTATTTTTATATTATTATTAATTTTATTTATACTTTTGACGATTTCAATATAAATTCGTATAACTGACATTTATATATATAATGTAATATTATATTGAATGAATAAATAAAATAAACTAAACAAGACAGACAACTGCCACAATGTTTATCAATGGAGTTTTTATCTTTATTATTTGTACAATGTTAGACTTTTTGTAAGTAAATCTGTCTGGAAACCATCTACAGTATCTAAGGCAATGACGTTTCAAGTTCATAGAAGTGGTAGGGAGTAGCTGGAAGTTGCCTGGAGGTAGTTGCTTGTAGATATCTTATCCATTAGACATAACATAGGTACAAATAATAAATAAGAGGTGCCCAGCTGGTCGATTATAAGACTAGTCCAGTCGATCGTGGCAATGCCAAGGCAAAAAAATATAAATACTGAACTATAATGATTCATTTAAGATTTCAAGAAGTATATAATTGGTAGATCGCACAGGGTTTCGTCAGTAAAAAGTAGTAGATCTTGGGTCTAATCAAGTTGGTCGCCTCTGGTCTAAAGTATAAGACGTAAGGTGTCTAAGGTGAGGTGAGGGTAATTACGGTGGATGCAGGCCGCTGGCAACCGAAGCAACTAGAATTTTATGGAGGAGGCCTATGTCCAACAGTGGACATCTTACGGCTGTTATGATAATGATGATGAAGGTCTCTAAGGCTTTTGTCGATGCAAAGAACTTATCTGACGCATTATTAAACAAAACAAAGTTCATAGATAATGTCGTTGTCGAGTATCGTTCAAGTCCAATGGCACTTTTTAAAATTAAAATTACTTGCTGATGTTGAACCAGCTCTCGCTTCTCCCGTTTTCCACCTACTTGGGTAAGTAATAAACACTTTGCAGTGCAACAGAGCAAATAACTGGAAACCCTTTGCACAAAACTGAAAACTGTAACAATTTTTACGCCCTGTTGGCCAGCGGAGAATGGAAGTTTCGAACGCATCCATCGAGCAATAACAGAGTATTGTAGAACTAAAATTTAATATTACTGGTTATTTGAAAGGATATGCAGTTAAAGATTATGAGGCGTGGGATTCTGGCGAGTTTACTGATCTCAGTTCTACGTTTTATGTTATACTATAAGCATATATATATTTACGGGGGGAGGGATTAGGCAGTTTGTGACACAGAAACAAAATATTTGGGAATTTCATAGCATTACGTGTGACAAAGGGGGTGCGGGTGTGGGGGGGGAGGGTTGCTTTAAACGGTCAAAATTGGTGTACTCATTGACGTACTTTATGGATGGCCCCAAACCTTTGCTCACTAGACTCTTCTGGTCGTGAGTTCGAATCCGATCTTGCACCTCTGAGTTTTTCGGAATTTCTGTGAGAAATTTACACGTGCAATTTACCATGAACATTTCAATAAAGGAAAACATTGTTACGACTTTAGGTACATAAACATTTTTCATAGTTTACAAATTATTTATTCACTAGCCGTTACTCGCGACTCCCTCCGTCCGCGCAGGATTCGTTCAAAAAAATTGTACTAAGATGTTTTAACGCTCCAGCATTATGCTGAGCTAGTGTCCGATTCGCAACCGAATGACACCTGTCCTTCGTGTTTTCTATTTGTATTAACATTGTTGAGTCTTATGTTGTTGTGAATAAGTATTTTCTTTGTTCTAATTACACATTACTAAATTGCAAGCTGCAGGTGTATATGCCAATTGCCATGCGTGATAATTTAGTGGTGTATGAATGAAGTCCCCAGTTCGCACTAGCCTCGCGTGAGACCTGATGATGCTGATGACGATAAAGTTGTTTGTATTACATAAAAGGATAACTCGTAAACTGTCAAGTGCAGCGGAGCGTTTTATAGTGAAGTATAAAATGCTAAAAGAAAATCTAATAGCAACTCTATTCTAGAACTTGCTCCCGGCAATCTTTTTAATTTAACTGGCGCTCTTTACCGCAAAAAACACTTCATAATCGGGAGAATTACGCAAAATCTGTCCACATTACTTG
>NC_133490.1:3075878-3324140 GCF_025370935.1 Choristoneura fumiferana | reverse complement strand
CTTCAATAATTTACACCCCAAAGATCAATTCACAGTCTACAAGCCTCAGTCGAACTGGTTTGAGTTATAAAAACCGTGGCATGGCAACCTAACGAACTTTGATGACACTTCGGTTTTTTTGAGCGAAATTGTATTCGAAATTTATCAAGAGCGTTTGAAGCAGGAGCCTGTGAAGGACAACTTCACGATGAACCAACCACAAGAGCACAGATTTAGTTCCATGTATATAGTATCTCCAGGAACATAATACATAATATCCTTGTATATATGCAAAACAAACAAAAATTAATCATAAAAGCAAATAAATCCTAACGACCCCACAACAAAAAAACACCCCCGCGTTTATTCGCAGTAGATTCGTCAGGGTTTAAATATCTGATTAAATAATAAATGGTTTTTGTCACCCTTAAATCGACCCATTGGGGCCACGTGTTCGTGGTCGTAAAAACTGGATGATTTAGCTTACATCAGTTCTGACCGCAGCGTTGCCTGTGTAGAGTACCCGAACCTAACCGAGTTCAAATACCGCCGACATTGTCAATTCCGAAGTTTGGATAAAGCTTTTGATTTAAAAAAAAAATATTAGTAGTGTTTTCTGGGCGTATTTTGTGATTGCGATTGCGTTATACCGGGTGTGGCCTGTTATATGACAATATGAGCAAATAATTAAAACATAGATAATACTCCTCAAACTGTACAACATTAGTTCAGCTACTTTTAAAAATAATTAGTTTTTTAATTTTTATTACACTTTTAAGTTTATTCGAAGAAGCAATGTAAAGCAAAATTTTTGATGTTTGTAGCATGACAGGCGACGTCAGTTGGGTCCTAGGATGGCGTGTACATTGATAGCAGTATTTAATTTGTATGAAAAAAGGAAAATTCAAGGACTCCATTATTTTTAAAAGTCGCTGAACTAATGTTGTTGTTTGACGAGGACGATCTATGTTTTAATTTTTTGCTCGTATTACAGGCCACACCCGGTACAATACTACCCCCCTAGTCTACAAGAAACAAGGCAACAAGATGACTGATGGCTTTTAGTAAAATGAAACCTGTAAGTCACTTCTGTTAAAAAAAAAATCGCAATTTAAGCTTTATTTTCTTTGTTAAGAAAAAAAAACAATGAATAAAAGTACTTCCAGCCTAAATTCTGATTAGATTTGTATAAATTTTACTACGGTTTTACGGCGGCCGGAGCGAGAGGGAAATTTGCAGGTTGCGGCGCCATTTCAGGTTACACGTTTACGATAGGCGCGTTTAAGAGATTCAGCGTACGCCGACCAGACATACAAATGAGTTGTTTCACAAGGCCTTAGGTATAAGTATCGAACAGTGTTAATCTATCACATCACAAAATAGGCACCGTTTCAAAAGTGTTTGGGCAACCTTCTTCCTTTATTAGCCTAGAGCAAATTTGTGACCAGAAGGTATCCATCACCAAGGGTAGACATTTTTTTTAGTATTATTTGTAATCTTTCCGACGAATGTTTATGAGAAAAAGATAATTTTATTTATTCACAACACAAGATACAATAATATGATAGGAAACAAAATTAATAAAAACTACATAAATATACCTAACTATAAAAAGAAAACACTATCTAAGAGGCCCTCCTGCGGCTTAGACCCCAAGACCCCAACACACTGGCGGCATTACCTCTCTGTACAGTCAGAGAAATTCGCTGGGAGAGGTAAGCGCCAGCTCTGGGGTCTCCTGAGGTCTCTATCAGCCGGGACGACAAGGCCCCTATGAAGGCCCTGACCCATTATCTCTACTGCGAGCGCCGCAAACTCATGGTCTTTAAAAGAGAAGAGTATTTGCGGCGCTTGAGAACTTGGGCCTGGTCAGCTGCAGCTCCGGCTTGTGAGTGGGTTGCCTGAATGTGGGACAGCGCGAAAGTGTCGACACACGTTGCGTCCCACACCAGAGCCCTACCCAGCTTCCATGGCACCAGAGTAGCCCCGTCGGGGCGCTTGCTATCGTCTCTGGCCATGCCCACGGGTTCAACGATTGCGGGCACAGAGAGTTGAATGTTTTGACTCGGTATTTTTTAATTACTTTTTTCTCTTTTTTGTATTTTTTTCCTCTACTGAGTATGACATGGTTAACATTTGTTTCCTGACAGTTTTTGTAAAGCATGCCCTGCCTAGTGCAGCACTTAACCTCTCCGTTTGCGTGCCAATAATTGGCAAAATGTGTGCGACTACTTAATATACTAAGAACCACATTGTACCACATTTTATGCAAAAAAAAAGCTGACTTTGACTTTCTCATAGGTATTACATACAATTGCTTGCTATGTAAATCTAATCGCCAAACTGATATGACGGTTTGTTTTCGAGAACGTGGTTATGGTGTGGTTATGGAGGTTTTACCCACTAAAACTGACGAGTTGTTCCTCCTTTGCCACCTAGTCGCCGACGTGACGGGTTTACGGTAGGTAGATGCAACCCACTTCATCCCCAAGAGACGGTTATCCGTTTCCAGATTCATCTTCTGATCTTACTCCAACCTCTAACGCGACTTTATGTAGTCGTACATACATTGGCAATTTTTTTTTTCATTTGTCCGGCAGCCGGTACCAGATCCGGTCGCCGTAATCGGCCCGGTTTGTTCTCGTAATGCGGTTTTATCGGCGGCTTCACTGTTATTCACGCTAAGACACTTCCAGTGATTGCGTTTCGTTTCTTCATTTCATTTGTGTTTTTTTTTACCCGACTGCAAGGAGAGGGTCTTTTTTATTTCACTTCCACTTCCACTTCCACTTGCACTTCCAATTGTTTATGCCATTTTCGATAAGTAGAACCACAGCATGAATATCGGGATGCTATAGTGTAGGTTTATTTAATTCTAGGATCGATGTAATTTTTTCGCATTTTCTAATAATAAATAATACTTACGCATACGTTTTACCAATAGAGTTTTCGAAAGGTTTTAGTGGATGTGTTAACGCCGTATAAACTGCAAGCAAAGCGCTCGGGCATGCGATAACACCGAGCGCCTCACTCGGCTTTACGACGTCGCACCTATCACACCTATGTACTTTTTATGTAATTTTTTTATTATATACTGTAAAGTTTGAGTCAAGTTTAATCATCTCCTGATCTTCAACACGCACCCTTGCATCGAGATTGACGCCTCAACATTTGGCCTTACGATACCGGATTTATACCCAGCGACCACCGAAGGAGGTCAATTAGCGATCAAGCAGTGTGCAAACAGCGAGATCAAAGGACAGCGCAGGCGATACGTGGCGGATTTGCAAGTATTGTACTCAGATCAGGCCCAACTGTGCAACAACAATTAAAATTTCATAAACCACGCAGACTACAAGCAGCGGATTTGCAAGTGTTCATACTCAGATCAGGCCTAGTTTAACTGCGTGGCACAAACGGTCGTCAAGAAGTTAATTAACGAAGGGTGATTCGTAAGCAGAAAGTGCCTATTTGCAGGAGTGAAGTACCCCAAAGGGCCCACCTACGGAAACAAACCACAGTTTTAACTTAATCAAGAAATTTACAACAAGAAGAATTAATTACTTCATCATCAAGCAGTCGTCGTCTGCAATCATTATTACAATACCTACGTGAGCACCGAGGAAGGCATAACTAATTGTGAGTTCGTTCCGATTTTTCACTTTGTGTCCATTCCCAGTTGCATTTAACGTTTAACATAATTGATTTCCTAGTCATTATCATCATTAAAGTCATTCGTCAATAGATACGAGTACCTACATTGGTAAAATCATTTACCTTTGGAATGCCCCAACTTCAATCGTTTAGGTACAACCTTTAATTAGGTACCTAACGAAATTTATTAAGAGAAATATAATAATTAAATTCACTATTCATTAGTTCTTCTTTGTAACATTTTACCAAAATTTAAGGTAATTTCACGTAACTAGTCGTAACAAATTTCTAGTGCTTAATTGTATAAGTACAAAATCTAATTGCCTATCAATCAATTTCCATTTGATTCGTGTTTAGGTTTCATCTGCAAGTGGCTAATATTTTATTTAATTTCTGTGCTTAAAAGACGATTTACGGTGCTTTCCAGCAACGCAGCACAGTGTCGTACTGTGTCAGGCTTCTTGCGTGGCTGTAAGCGAGCGCTTCTCAGAGTCGTGCACGGTGTCTGCGCATGCACAGCGGCCAGCGCGCATTCCTCCGCCTTGAGAACAAAAGGCGACCCGGCGCATGTTTACTTGTTTCCTCGCATTTTGCCTACTTTTTGCATTTATAATATTATATTTTTTGATTTAACTATCGCTTCACTTGCATATCTATTCGCGAAGTACCTATTACTTGCATTTTCATTCTTGGCACTAAGTATATAATGGATCTCAAAGGCTTAATTAGAGTGCGAGCTTCGTATAAATCCAAGCTTACGCAATTTAAATCATATTTAGAAGTCGTTCTAAGTTGCGAATCACTTAGTAACCTACAACTCAAAGAAATTAATATTCGTTTGTCTAAATTCGAGGAACTTTATGCATATTTCGACAGCACGCAGTCTGACATAGAACGTCTGTCTGAAATTCCAGACGACCAGTTTAAAGAACGTAAGGAATTTGAAGATCAGTACTACGCGGCCGTCGCCGGCGCTCGAGAGGTGTTGGACAGGCACAGCGGCGCTGCGGGCGGCGCCGACAGCCTCCAGTCGGCGGAGTCAGGTTCGAGGGCTGTCCTTACAGGTGGGCCAAGCTTAAAGTTACCCACTATCCAACTGCCAAGTTTTTCTGGTCGCTATCAAGATTGGCTCGAGTTCCATGATACCTATGCGTCATTAATTCATTCGAATAATTCAATACCCACGATTCATAAATTTCATTATTTGCGCGCAGCCTTAACCGATAGTGCTGCTTTAATTATCCGCTCCTTAGACTTTTCAGCGGATAACTATGAGGTTGCATGGTCGCTGTTATGCGATCGTTATAAATAATAATAGATTACTGATAAACAATCATATCCAAGCCATTTTTAATATTGAACCCGTGATCAAAGAGTCTGCGCGAGCTCTCAGAAATATTATAGACATTGTTAATAAAAACCTCAGAGCTCTCGCTACGCTGAAGTTGCCTACCGATCATTGGGACGTGCTTGTGATCTACATGATTTCTAATAAGTTGGATCCTTTGACTAGACGTGAATGGGAGGAACACCGAAACACCATTAAAGATATTCCTACACTGAACGAGTTTCAAGGATTCCTGAAAAATCGTGCTGATTTATTGGAAACCATGGCAGAGTCACAGGCGCAGCAAAGGCGTCGTCATAGCGATGTTAGTCATGTTCGACCTAAAACCTTTGTCGCAAACCAGCTAACCCCGCCTTCGTTTTCACGTTCATGCGCTCTGTGTAATAATAAACATGCCGTTTATCAGTGTCCAATATTTAAATCTTTAACTGTAGAAACACGTCTGCAAAAGGCAAACAGTTTAAAGTTATGTCTCAATTGTTTACGACCTAGGCATCCAGACAAAAAGTGTCGGCTAGGTCCGTGCTTACAGTGCTCAAAGTGGCACAATTCACTATTACATACGGACGACCAATCGTCTCATGCCAGCGCTGACAGCTCTGGCGCTCCAGGCACAAGCTCCGTACTGACTGCCTCCGCCGCCGAGCGGGGCGAGCACACTGATGACGACCACCAAACGACAATATCGCTCTGTCGTCTACCACCGCTGATCACAGCAGCGTGCTGTTGTCTACGGCACTCGTCGACGTCGCTGATCGCGATGGTAACAAAATCACTGTGCGCGCACTGTTGGACAACGGTAGTACTTGTTGCTTGATGACAGAGAAATTATATTCCAAGCTTAATTTACCTGCATATTCAACTTCAACTTCTGTTGAAGGATTAAATTGTCAGTCGTCACGCATCACAAAACGGTGTGATGTAGCTATATCTTCTCGTCATGACAAATACGTAGTTGACATAAATTGCTTCATTGTACCTCAGATTACGCAACTTTTACCAGTTCGAAAGGTTGACTGTACATCACTAAATATTCCTCCTAATATTTTCTTAGCTGACCCAACATTCCATTTGCCATCAGAAATAGATTTGTTGTTAGGTGCTGAAATATTTGGAGTGTTTTAGGTACACATAGAATTTCATTAGGTAAAAATAAACCGTCTCTAAATAAGAGTAAATTTGGTTATTTAGTGTCAGGTACGGTTCTGTCATGCAAAGGTAATAATAATAATACTACAGTCCATTGCAATTTTTTACAAAATACCGCTGATAATGAGCTTCAAAATCAATTAAATCAATTTTTTGAGCTTGAACCAGTTCGAGCTCCAGATCATAACATTTTATCTAAAGATGACAATGCATGCGAAAGTCATTTTACACTGAACACAACCCGTCAGTCAGACGGGCGTTTTATAGTAAAAATTCCATTAAAGGAAACCTCCAGGGGTATTAGGAGATTCTTATGAACAGGCTTTAAGTCGATTTTTATGTTTAGAGCGCAGGTTTAAACGCGATACTAACTTTAAAAATAAATATTGTGACTTTATTTCGGAGTACATTAAACTAGGTCATATGACCGAAAATAAGCACTTTAATCGTGAGGAAACCTCTTACATTCTCCCTCATCACGGAGTGTTGCGAGAAATGAGTCTCACGACTAAGCTCCGTGCTGTATTCGACGGATCAGCTGTGACGACTTCCGGTTTGTCACTGAACAATATTCAACATGTAGGTCCAACAGTTCAAGACGACCTCATTAGCATATTAATTCGATTTCGTCAGCATAGATACGTAGTGAGTGCAGATATAGATAAATTTTATAGGCAGTGTTTAATACATGATTCACAGCGCAATTTGCAACAAATACTGTGGCGTTTTAACCCCACAGAAGAATTAAAAACATATAAATTAAACACAGTTACCTACGGAACTGCTTCCGCCCCCTATCTCGCGACCAGGTGTCTGGTACAGTTAGGCAAAGAATGCGCTGACAGTGAAGTAGCTAGTGCTATCCTACATGATTTTTACATAGATGACCTGATTTCAGGTCATGATTCTGAAGATAGATTAATTCAAATATCGATGGCAGCAAGTAAAAGAAGACATCTACGAAATTGCTATTTTACAGGAGAGCGTATTTAGTAAAAAATAATGACTACTTGAGATTAATGGACCGATTAACATGAATTTTTCTATGATGCATTAAAATAATGTCTTTGTTGATTGTTTAACAGATTTTATTTCTGTACCATTATTTTAATGAATAATTGTAGATGTCTTTTTTTACATTGAAAGAGCTTAAACGTAGAGGAAGACATCTGCCTGATATCCGTTTATGCGTTGTAATGAAACAAACGCCTATTCCGTTATAAAAATCGAATAAGCTAAGGTAAGAATCTCCAGTAAAACTTAGAGGAGTGTTTAAGATAATCTAAACAATATGCAACGAGTATTCACTCTTTTTTTGATAAAATTTTGTAGATGTCTTTATTTACTTTGCATTAATAATTTTATTCATATTATTAAACGAGTTATCTACCACTCAACTTCATCGCTGTCTATCATATAAATTAATTTATTTCGTTTCAAAAACACGCAAAATATGTGTTAAAATAAAATTACAATTTTGTTTTATTTTTGTTTATTCATAATTGTTTTTTCGTACTCAAAAGCTAAGTTATTTTTATAGTTTTACACTACTATATTAAATAAATCAACAGTACCTAGGTACAAGTAATAAAATTAGAAAATATATACCAAAAACAAAACAATATAAACTGTAAAAAATAAAACAGTATGTACTATAATCTTAATACTAAAAACAATATAATGCTATAATGAATGTGGATAATTCAAAAATTGTCATCAATGGCCGCACTGATCAGAGGCCCGTCATCGTTAGTGGAAATCTTCTTGATGTTGTTTCGGAGTACACAATTACCTTCGCCAGATTTTGCAGTTAAGGTACCAACACATGCTAGTTACTAGCACGAAAGCATGCTACTATTGAGCAAATGCTACCTACTAGCTTGTATGCATAGGGACGTGCTACTATTAAGCATGCTTTTTCTGTGTTATACAGGTACAGCCGGTTCTAGCATGCTTATAAGCATGCTTATTAGCATGCTAGTAACGAGCATAATGTAACAGTAGCCTTAGGTATAAACAACTTTGAGAAGGAGGCCAGAGGAGGATTCAGCTGGGCTGGGCAGCATTTGGAAAATTATGTCGAGTTTTCTCGTCAATTATACCGTAATGCCTGAAAACGAAAGTTTTTAACCAGTGCGTCCTACCCGTCATGACATACCTACGGAGCTGAAACGTGGCTCTGCGAGCTATGGACCGAACTATGCTCAGAGTTTTTCTGAAGGATAAAACCCGCAACGAGACTATCCGACACAGAACTAAGGTCATCGACATAGCTCCTAGAATAAGCAAGTGGCAGTGGGCTGGTCATATCTGTTGAAGCACCGACAACCGCTGAAGTTATTGAGTCTCGGCAAACGTAGTGTAAGACGCCCTCCGACCAGATAGAGAGACGATCGGCGAAAGGCTGCTGGTAGAAGCTGGATGCGTCTAGCCGAGGACAGGACGCAATGGCGGTTTGTGGGGGAGGCCTATGTCCGGACTGCTATTGGCTGATGATGAATAGTATAATCGATATCCTACTACTTCTACCTATTAGGAAAAAACAGATTGCTCGTCATCATCAGTCAAGATCTGTTCAGGCGTGTTGTATCCAAAAAGCGGTAAGCTGCAAGCAATAGAAACTTGAGTACTGACTTAGGTTGTTTAAGAATTTTAATTCATTTTCTTTAAAAAAATAAAAACAAGTGTACGAAACCAATGTTAAAAGTACTACGTAAGTGTTTAAATATTTTAAGAAAAAAAAACAAATAATTTCCTCATAGAAATTAGAAATAATAAATTTGTAGATTGAGACATATGCAAAAAGTATGACGTATAAACGGACAAGTGGCATATGTCCGTGTTTACGTCAGGCCGTAACCTCAAAAGAAATCTCATTACTAGCGCTAATATTGCAACAATTATCACTATAATATAACATGATTGTTTCACAGGTCCTCACTTTCGTAGGTATCTTGCATTGTTTTCTTAAAATTTGACAAATCCGAATGTGACAGGTGACTGATGACTTTATTGACGTTTCAAGCATCCTGTCAAACCTCCGAAGTAAAAGGGGATAAATTCAAATGTCCGTTTCTACTGCGATGTTTTTTAAAAAGCTGGTGTAGATGTTTTCTTTTACGTGCCAAATTTTCTTCATTATTTTGAAATTTGAAATATTTTTTTAACAGTCTTGTAGATATGGTTGAAATAAGTTATTTTTTGTAAAAAAAGCATTTTTGAAAAAATGTAGTTGTCCGTATCTACTTTGCTGCCATCGATATGTAACACACTTACAAATGTACTTCACAGCGGTCAGTTTCATTTACGTAAATGGCGCTCCAATAATTCTTACCTACTTAATCAGATTCAAGGTCAAAATTCTAGTGATGAATTGCTTAAAATAAATAAAAATGAATATTCTAAAACCTTAGGTTTGCTTTGGTCCAGTACAGAGGATAATTTAACATTTTCAGTTGACGTTAATACGTTTCCTAACCCGATTAGCAAACGCAATATCTTATCGACAATCGCAAAGATCTTTGATCCACTAGGATTAATAAACCCTATTGTTTTACAAGCTAAAATAATTTTACAAAGGTTGTGGGCAACTAAAGTGTCATGGGACGAACCTTTATCTTCTGAATTTCAGTCAGATTGGGCAAATTTCGTAAAACATTTGCACGAATTAAATAATATATAATCCCACGACGCGTTTTATGCCTATCACCCATAAAAATAGAAATTCATGCTTTTAGCGATGCATCTATTCAGGCATATTCAGCATGCATCTATATTCGTTCGATTTCACAGAATGGAGAGGTCTCTGTACATTTAATTATGGCCAAAAGCAAAGTGGCCCCACCTAAGCCTACGACAATCCCACGGTTGGAGCTATGTGGAGCCCTTTTATCAGCTTGTCTAGTTGACAAGGTAAAAACAGCCTTGCGCTTAAATATTGATAGCTGTTATTACTGGTGCGATTCCACCATAGTACTCGGTTGGATTAATTCACCGAAATTAACTTTAAAATCTTTTGTTTTAAACCGCATCAACGAAATAACGGAAAATACGGATCCTAGCTCATGGCACTATGTGCCAACTGAATTAAATCCCGCCGATATCGGGTCTAGAGGGTTTATACCTTCACAATTAAACCAGTCAAATATTTGGTGGTTTGGACCTGATTATTTATTATTAAATAAAGAACATTGGCCTAAAAAACCAACTCATAAAGTTGACAACTTACCAGAAACTAAAATTGTATGCCACGTCTCATTAACAGAACAAGTGCAATTGGAAGAGATGAATACTTTTGTGACTAAATATTCTAGCTTCGAAAAATTACGTCGAATATTAGCTTATGTTCATAGATTTATCTTTAACTGTCGTTATCCAAACAACAAATTTACGAACTATTTAAAATTTTCGGAGTTAAATTCATCAGTTAACTCATTATGTGTAATCGTGCAAAAAGAAATGTTTAAAAATGAATACAATGTACTTAAAAATAATAATCAGTTGCCCTTAAAAAATAAATTAATAAATGTAAATCCTTTTTTACATACAGACAATTTAATAAGAGTGGGTGGTCGATTATCTAATTCTAACTATGACTATGACACAAAACACCCCATTATACTGCACGCATCTCATCATGTCACTAAACTTTTATTTGAGTATTATCACAAACTACTGCTTCACGCGGGTCCGCAGCTTTTACTTGCCACAATACGACATAAATATTGGCCTATTGGTGGACGCAACCTTGCTCGAAAAACCGTTCACAATTGTATAACTTGCTGTCGATTCGCAGGTAAAAGTGTACAGCCCATTATGGGTAATCTACCTGAACAACGTGTTCACATTGACTATCCTTTTATTAATACAGCTGTTGATTATGCTGGTCCTATTTTGATAGCGAACAGAAAGGGAAGAGGATGTCAGTTGATTAAATCCTACGTATGCGTATTTGTATGCTTGGCTGTAAGGGCAGTTCACATCGAGCTTGTTACCGAGTTAAGTTCACAGGCTTTCATTGCCGCCTTGAACAGATTCATTGCCCGCAGAGGCAAACCTGCCAACATTTTCTCGGACAATGCTTCTAATTTCGTAGGGACTTCTAATGAACTCGCTCGTTTATTAAAATCATCTTCGCTGGAAATAAGTAAATATGCGTCGGAGAACTCCATAAATTTTCAGTTTTCACCAGCTTACAGCCCCCATTTTAACGGTTTAGCCGAGGGTTCCGTGAAATCTATTAAGCATCATTTGAAGAGAGTATTGGCCCTTGCAAATTTAACATACGAGGAAATGAATACATTACTCGTCCAAATCGAATCAATCCTCAATTCTCGGCCTCTGACGCCTTTATCATCAGACCCCAGAGACTTAGTTCCCCTAACTCCAGCTCATTTTTTGATCGGACGAACTCTGATGATGTTGCCATCGCCTCAGGTCAACGACTCCACAGTCTCCGTTTCACGATACATGAGGACGCAGCAGTTAAAGACTCATTTCTGGAGTAGATACTATAAAGAGTACATTTCAGAACTCCAGAAGAGACAAAAATGGCACAAGGATGGCCGGCGCCTCAAACTTGGCGAGATGGTGGTTGTAAAGGACGACCGCCTGCCCCCCAACCGCTGGCTGCTCGGCCGCGTCACCGGCCTACACCCTGGCTCCGACGGCGTGCCACGCGTCGCCGATGTGTACACCACCTCCGGACTCTACGAAGAGCCTTTAATCGACTCTGCCCACTGCCGATTTTGGAAACTTCCGTTCCCAAGGGGGAGCATGTTAACGCCGTATAAACTGCAAGCAAAGCGCTCGGGCATGCGATAAACACCGAGCGCCTCACTCGGCTTTACGACGTCGCACCTATCACACCTATGTACTTTTTATGATTTTTTTATTATATACTGTAAAGTTTGAGTCAAGTTTTAATCATCTCCTGATCTTCAACACGCACCCTTGCATCGAGATTGACGCCTCAACAGATGATACGCAATAACAATAAAATTGATTGAAAATACAAACTGAAATATAAATGCACAGAAAAACCAGAAAAATAAGACCAGCACTGGGAATCGAACCCAGGTCCTCGGCATTCCGTGCCACGTGCTATACCGCTACACCACTGCTGGACAAAGGTACAGACACGAATTTCCCCTATACACCACATATCTCAGCTTGTTTGTTTCTTATTTAGCCACTTAAGCAGTGACGCTAGCGACATCTATACCGTAGCCCTCATCGAGAAACTTTCGGCACTCCATTGGAACTAACCGCTCACCCGGACAATCAATTTAAGTAGGTTTTACGGGATGACCGTAAAAGTAAAAATTTGGAATTGAAATTAAAAAATACAAAAAGATTCCAAAAAACCAATCTTAATAAAATTTATTCCTTTTTGAAACACTCTTTCTGAAATAACATATTTTTTGGGCAATAAGCAGTGCTGCAGACTAAGCTAGGAAAAAAAAATGTTTTCTTATTAAATAACTAAGTCGGTAGAACATACGCGAAGAAAAAATACAAAATGGTTGAAAGAGAACCTTTATTTTTCATACAAAATGGTTGCGATATTTAAGTATTTTATGGCCATACATATGGGCATATTTAATTTGTACTCTTTTTTGTCCGTACCGTACGCTAGAACTAATTTACAATTTTTATTATAACAATTACACAAAATTATACACAAATTTCTCTTTAATTACAGTTTAACTGGAGCGCAAATCCATTGTCTCGTTTAAATTAACTAATTATTAATTTACCGCTTTGCTGTCAAAGACGTTTCTCGAAGTTCTCACCGTGTGTTACCGCTTTATGATTTCGCTGTGTTGGCAGCAACGCTTTCGGCGGTGAATTTGGCGGATTCGAAATTGGAATTGTAACGTTTGACTATTGAGTGGCTTAGTGTTGCCAGTGTATGTAGGTAAACTGGTTGTGTAATTGGTAAATTTGAAAAGTGGTTGATGTTAAAATATCATTTCATGTGATATGTGAAATAAATGTGCTTTCTCTTCGTCTCGTCGTTAAAATATATCGAAAACTAATGTATTTCTTTGCATTTTAACTCTTTTTTCCATGGAAATCTTGTCCTGACAATAAAATTACAAACAACAAGTGTAAATATAGTATAATTAACCAAATAGACGAAGCCGTTCTGAAATGATGCGCTTTTATACATTGGGCAATTTATTTTTGTGTATAATATATTTGAATAAACAAACACGAAACAAAGTCGCCACTGCCTGCCCATACAAAACTTTCACGTTTGAACACACACCGTTAGAAAGATTTAAACCACCATGCGCAAAATCCATGATGAAAACTGAAAACATCATAAGCAAACGCATATTTTATTTATCCAAACGCCGTCAAAATCGGCATGTATAATAATGCATGAGGATAATTTTAAACGCGTTCATAATTGAAACAGAGTTGCTGTTACATTTTTGATGAGGCTCTCCGTGCGGGAACGTAAAATATTCAGGAAAGCGGGGTAGTTTCCAAGTTTAGCCGTAAGGAGTATTGATGTGACTTACGTGGTTTATTCAGAAGAAATACCCGCAGAAACCTATTATGTAAAGCTTTATTTTTAACCGAATACAAAATAGATTCTCTGTGCTTCTGAATATGTTTCTTTTTTTAAGATACTTTTAATAAATTGTATCGCAAAATCGTTAAATCGGCAATAAATTATACTTTAATTAGCATTTAAAGTTGAAAAATGTTTGTGCTACATACAAGGTACAACACAGTTTATACGAGAAATTTTGAATATTTTTTTACGAACACTTACTGATTTAGTTAAGAGTTTTTTTTATAATTAATTTTGTGGCATATGAGGAATTAACCTGACTGTTAATGGCGCCCGCAACACCTGATTGCCAATGCATTGCCAGCCTTAAGGGAAGGTTAGCAGCCTAGAGTACTTCTTGTGTCAGTAATTTCACCAGCTTTCTTACAATCTACGATGGAACACAGCAGCGCAAGTACTGCTACTTGCCAGCAGGATCAGCAAATAAGATGATACATTTTTAGTAAGTAAATTATAATTGAAGCCCATACTGACGACATTAAAAATCTTTATAGTCTTAAACAACAAACAATCTTTAGTATTAACACACAATTCCACAGTCCAAACCGTCAAAAAGCGACATTATCTCCCCAAAACTGGGCTGAAACTCCCTCGGTTTGTTCTCAAATTTATTTCACGCTGGCAACATTACGTTGGCGGTAATCGCTGCTTTGTTGTGCCACATATATCTGAAGCAATGTATGTTCCACTAGCTCTTACCAAAACGGTTAAAGCTCAGGTTTGGGAGACATATTTTTATTGTGTACTACTGAGTTCGGTTGCAAATCAAATTTAATGCGGAAATAGAATAAGACGTAATAGTCTCAGTATACTAATTATTAACATTATATTAATACTTTTAAACGAGCAATTCTTGTGGGTATGTTTAGTTATTTATTTCAGGGATTCTCGGGTAAAATTTGCTGTATGCGGGTTTTTGGGGCAAACAAATTGATCCAGCCTCGTCTTTATTATAGTAAAACGCGTGTATTCAAGTTTTATCTCGAACATAGCTCGGTCACTCAAATACCTACGTAGGTACGTACGTACTCCTATAATGAGGGCTATCGTTTTTTGCCTCACTAGATGGCGCACTGTTGCGTGAGGTTTTTAAGTATGGCTTTCAAAGTCTGTTATTACGGGCGTGAAAACAAAGTTTAGATTAAAATCATATTTAATACACCTTAAAACCGTATCATAAAAATATCGAGCATGCCACAGTGTTGCATAGTCCCCGTTTTGTTCGGAAAAAAGGGAGAACAAAGGTTTCCGAAAGACAAAACTGTCTCAAAACACAGACACTCATTGCCCCGGAACGCATATTTGCCATAATTAATTTCAGATATTGCAAAATATTCACAAAATTATTCTAATTATAAATAAACCCGCGTAGCTCATCCAAAAATTATGAGATTTGACATTTCGGAGACCTCACGCTACACTAGCGCCTCTAGTGGCGAATTCATACGCGATAGCCCTCATTAAAAAGAGATGTTTGCGATTTATGTTCAAACTAACGAATAATTATTTTTTGCAGGCCGCAGGTTGACAGTTCCTGTTATAAGTCATTGCAAAATCTACCGTTATTCCCGTTCCCGTATCTAAAATCTAACGTATGCGTTAAACAAAAACTAGAGTTATAACACATTTGAGCCCACGATAACGCATTAAGGTGCCGAAAACTGGTTCAAACACACTTAAGTGGACGACATAAGGTTCATGATCGTCTAGCCCGCCCACGCGATGCGTGACTAGCATGTACTTACGATATTCTAGGGTTGTCAACTTTTTTTTTAAGTTTCTGTATATAATTTCTATTTTACTACTCCTAATACTATTCTGGCGTACATTTAAGAGTCTTTGCAATGTTTTGTATTGTAAGTATTGTTTTAATACAAGCTTTTTTTCTGACTGTACTCGTTTTTGACTATACATACATAGCTATCCAACTTACATACGAGTATGTATACCAAATTTCGACTACCGGAAGTGGGTCAAATTTGGCTTCCAAGATTTGACCCAAACAAATAAATAAACGGTGAATAAAAGCTTGTAAGAATACATGTAGAGGTGGAAATATACAGCTAACTTGCACCGGCTTAGGTCTAAGTTGGAGTTACTTTATGAAAAGGGTCTGTAAGAAAATTTAAGCTTTTCAGGACTGTTGCTGATCCAGTCGGAACTTTTTTGCGTACCTAATAACGAGTTTGTCAGTATTTCATTGGAGAAAGAAAGATCTCTATGAACAGAAGCGTAACAGAAATACTATATTAATTATTTTTATAAAAATTCGCAAGACTTTTCTTGTTTTCTGGCTTTTTATCGATAGCTTCACAATCGACGTGGAAATGTTCGTAAAATTATTTATAAAACACAGAACTTTTTTGTAATTACCAGTTTTACTTGAAAAAAAAAATTACAAAATTTCTTATTTTTTTTTATTTGTAGTTTATTTCATACAATACACACGATGATAAGAAATTTCATTTTAACCCATGGCATAAAAATGTTGCTTAATTTAAAAATATCTACTTTTTACCTCTACCTAAAACGCATTTGAAGCAAAAATAGTTACCATATTTTTGTATTCTATTTTGTACTTTCAAAAATACATGGCATAAGTTTAAATAGAGCTGGCAACCCTAAGGTCGCATCCATTTGACACGTGCTTGGCCTGCCGGACCGAGATGTTCAAGATATTCAGAAGAAAATGATGTTTGGATTAAAAATGTGTCATAGCGACGTGACAGCAATGGCCGATGGAAAGAGACGCAGTTGTACGTTAGAAAGAGATGCTAATTTAAAAGGCTTAGTTAAGAAATGAAGACTAAGTCTTTTGAGCTAAGGGTATCTACAGACTATAGTGGGTATATAAGTGACATCATCTCATCTGTCCACCACCAACGAGATGGACGGATGACCTGGTCAAGCTTAACCTAACTTAGCATAACTTTGGGGGCGGCAGACGTGAGCTTGCCTTCGGAATCCAAAAGCTTAATAGTTACTTGACCTGAAATGTATATTTAAGTTTTTTTTTTAATTTATGACGGTGGAAGCATGCTAAACTTTCACTGAACGTAGATATACTTAGCGTTTAGTTTTGTAACTAACGGACCCCATACATCCCCGTAATATTATTTTGTTTTTAACCCCCGACGCAAAAAGAGGGGTATTATAAGTTTGACCGCTATGTGTGTTTTTAGGTATTTTATTTGTAATTATTTTATTTTGAAAAAAATGTCTTTCTGCAAAGTTTCTTGCGGCGCATTCTTCTTGGCAATGATGGTCTTTCCGAAAGCGCTGGTAGTTTAAAAAAATACGTGTAAAAGTGCCCATTGCGGCCTATTTACTGAATAAATGATTTGAAATTTGAAGCAGCTACCAACCGAAGCAACTGGAGGTCTATGTGAGACTTATCTAGGCCTAAGAATGGACGTCCTACGGCCGATATGGTGATGTATTTCAAATCCCACGATATTTCTCATACCACTCAGATGACCGGATAGCCCTGTGGTTCGATCCCCGATATTTTTATAAAAAAATGCTAATGTTTGTTCCCGAGTCTTGGATGTCTATGTATCTAAGTATGTATCTATAGCTATTCAAGTATGTTTATCCATAACATAAGCTTTGCTTACTTTTGGGTCTAGGTCAAATTAGTGTCGTGTTATTTATTTAGTAAAGTGGTCTTGAACCCTGGTTAGAAGACTTCTCAAATATGTTGCCCGGTTCTAAAAGGTCTGCATTACCTGAAACAAGTAAAGATTATTTTAATTTAGCTTAGGAAAAAATTTAATCACAATTTTATCACATTAAAGACTGCCTAAAATTTTTAAATGTCATACATTAACCCTAACAGACAAAATCTGTAAGTAACTGGAATTAATCGTCCCCAGATTCGTAGAAAACTTTCTATAGCGTCTGGCTTTTACTTAACTAAAGTATTCCAAACAAATCTAATTTCAAAATCTAACAAAAGTGAATGAAACCAAATTTTATTCGAAATATTCTAGATAATTCAATTTTTTAATTAAGTGAAGAGTGACACCATCTCAATTACTTTTTTAATTGTCAGAAATTTTATTAATTAATTTGAAAACGAGGCAATTTTATTTCTTGGACATCGTCAAATTTTAATAACAAGTCTATTTTGTTCGCACTTTGGCAATTATAATATTACTAGCTGTCACCCGCGACTTCGTCTGCAAAACATATATCGTGGTCTACATTGACATTACATTAAAAACAAATGCCAAATTTTGCACGTATGTAAAATACTTTATTGTACATAAAACACAAAAAGAAAACAACAAGAAGAGTACAAAGGTGAACTTATCCCTAATAGGGATCTTTTCACCCTAAACTGTTAAAAGGAAAACTTAAATACAGTAGACAGATAGAAAACTCAATTTTATGACTAACAAACTGATTGGTTGAGATTTCGAGATCTTATCCCGATAGGATTCAATATATGGTATGGAGTGTGCCTCATTTCATTTCGGCATAGTTTCATCCATTGATTTGTATCAATTTGTCGTCCATGTACCGGCTCAAATCGGTATTCGGAGACTACTTACCATCCATTAGGAATACTCAACCACATTACAAATCGTTTTAGCCCCAGCATTAGACCCAATAAGCGATCGGACCTTTTTTTAGGGTTCCCTTAACATACGATTTGGTTTTCCCTTCGATCATACAAACAAATTGTTATACGAGAGCCGATGCGTCGGATTTAGAGAGCATGCAGTGTAGCCATCTTGTTTTGGTTATTCACGCAAAAGTTTTCAAGTAAAGTAAGTTTAATGTAGGTAACTAGCAGCATACTGCCAATATTACGTGACCGAATTTAGAGGTGACCGATTTTGCAGGTGGTAGGACCTTGTGCAAGGTCCGCCCGGATTGCTACCACCATCTTGCTCGCTAATCCTGCCGTGAAGCAGCAGTGCTTGCATTGTTGTGTTTCGGCGTGGAGAGTAAGACAGCCGGTGAAATTACTGGCACATGAGGTATCCCATCTTAGGCCTCTAGGTTGGCAACGCGTCTGTAATACCCCTGGTGTTGCAGATGTTTATGGGCGGTGGTGATTTCTTACCATCAGGAGACCCACTTGCTTGTTTGCCATCCAGTCGAATAAAAAAAAAAAAAAAAAAAAAGACTTCACCTTCACTACGTCTGCGACGCTGTCTCAATTTACTAACAAGCAACACATTTTAAAAACTTACGTCACATTTTGGTTGTCAATCAAAGTTCGGTCGGGAGTTTCAGCATAGTTCTCCGGATGATCAAGAAATAAAGAAAGAATAGTAATTTGTGTCACGAGGAAACAAAATGATGTATTTATGGCGAGGGCGGTACATTGAATCCAGAATGTAGCGAAGGATTCTAAAGTAGAAACATGAGCGTAATGAGGGATTCAAGTGTTAACGCCCAAGATGAAAATAATTTTGCTCCCGCCCGAGTGACTCGTACAACTTTTCACATCGAGTATGACGAAAATTGAAATAAAACAATTCTAAATACATATAGTTAAAGAGCAACCAGCATAGAAAATGGCTTGGTTTTACAACTATCAACTTCAAAGAATTACATCTGCAAAAAAACAATCAAAAAAGGCTTAAACAGAAAAGTTGCACTGCTCCCATCTCATCAGGGAGGAAAAGTAAATTTTCTGAATTAGAGCTTTGAAAAAATATTTATGGCCTTGGTAAAAAATAGTATTATTAATATGTCCGTCAGTAACATTATTAAAAAATATAGGACATATATTTTTTCTTTTGTACTCTTAGAAGTAAGATAGTGTTTGATTATCGGTGCTACGGAACCCACAGCCTTTATTTTCTGTCAATCTCCCTTTGGCTCTGCCGTTTTAGGCGAAGTGTGCCCTTTTGTCCCGTCTGATCTAACCAAATTCAATTTATTCACCTGAAAAAGGTTTTACAGCGAAAAATTACGTCTAAAAATATTTGATTTATGTTAAAAAATAAAAAAGCAAATGTTGCCGTTTCGTGCCAACTTCAGATAGAAAAAAATATTCTGGGCGAATAATGTACCTACCACCGTAAAATAACTTCGATTTAAATTACTGCGGTTATCTAATAAGATTAATTTAGTAATAGTAACAAAGCAATTAGTTTAAAAACCACTAGGCCACCACGGCTTCTTAAGAAGCCGTGGTGGCCTAGTGGTTTGACCTATCGCCTCTCAAGCAGAGGTCGTGGGTTCAAACCCCGGCTCGCACCTCTGAGTTTTCCGAATTCATGTGCGGAGTTACATTTGAAATTTACCACGAGCTTTGCGGTGAAGGAAAACATCGTGAGGAAACCTGCACAAACCTGCGAAGCAATTCAATGGTCTGTGTGAAGTTCCCAATCCGCACTGGGCCCGCGTAGGAACTATGGCCCAAGCCCTCTTGTTCTAAGAGGAGGCCTGTGCCCAGCAGTGGGACGTATATAGGCTAGGATGATAGTTTAAAAAATGTATAATATTTAGCATACCAATTATCTTTGTATAATAATTAATAAAATTTGATATTAAAGTTACCTACTTAATCCTTGTAGTAATCTTCTTCTAGGATTAACTAGTAAAAAGATTCCTTTGTTTAAAATTTCTATTAAGTAGATGATTAATTCCAGAAGAATGACATAAATTATTAACTATAAGTAATACTAGCTTTTGCCCGCGGCTTCGCTCGCGTGGAGTTCGATTATTGCGCGCTGTTCCCTCGGGAGCGGTGATTTGCACTCTTTGGTCCGTAAACTATATTTTTGCCAAAACCACGTCGATCCGTCGCTCCGTTTCCAAGTGAAAGACGGACAAACATACAAACACAAATTTTTATACACTTATCTATCATTGTAATAAAAACTAGACTAGTGTATTTCAATACAGAAATGAAAATGTTTAGATAGTTTAATGGGGGTATTTCAATATTTAAGACACTAATTGACGTTGTTTTGTTTACATTTAGTTGAATACCTATCCAAACCAAGTATAAGTATGGACTGACAGTATTCAGAGTTTCTTTTCTCTACTAGGTAATAATTTAAAATCATAACGCAATTTTCACACAGGTAATTAATGTGAATTGCTTACATTCATCCCCACCGCGTATAACGCTAATAAAACGGCCTGCTTTGATGTTTAACGGCGAAATATCAATTAGTTGCTTTGCACACTCGAAAGATAATTGACTGGGATCTCAATTTGCCTCTAGTTTCAGTATAAGATTAATGTTTGAACAAGTACAGAAATGTTAATAAATTCCGACGTGGCGTATTTGAGACGGAAATTTTGCTGAATTAGTGTCGTGTTTGCAGAATGTTTGACGACTCGACTATTTTGAATAGGTTTTAATGATTCATGACGTTTTAGATTGTCTTGTATTGGAGCTATTACGTACTAAATTAGTGGTGCGCGCAATTTATTACTTGACATGGTGTATGTGTTTCGAAAAAAAAAAGATTTGTTAGTAGTAACAAAAAAAATCGTTTCTTGTAACATAACTTTAGTGACTACAAAACTCAGGCCTACTAGTAGCTAAAAGTTAGGTGATGTCTTACAAAACAAGTTTTGCAATATTAGCATTATTTTGGTTGGTTCCTAATTAGTAAACTTGGGCTAAACGTCAAGTAGCCAAACTAGTTCAGCTATCCTTTTTTTCAGTGTCTTGTTCTGACAGGCCGTGCCCTGCAGGGCTACTACGAAACTCGAAACTCGAAGTTCGTGTAGTGCGGTCTCTCTGACACTTATACTATTTAATGCGAGAGCGAGAGGGACGGTACGATACGAACTTCGAGTTTCGTAGTAGCCCTGCTGATGTGGGACGTGTATAAGATGAGATAATGATGATGAAGAGAGATTAAATAAAATCTTGTTTCTGATGTAGGTAATTTGTCTTTTCGAATTTAATATCATTTTAAAGCTGTAAGATAAAGATATTGTAGTCTGTACCTACGCTAGAGCATTTGGCACGGACGTCACCGAACTTCTAAGTGAGCAAGCTCTGAATTATCACAGCGAATCGTCTATGCAAACCGTGGCTTGCGTGTGCTACTTAGTCCGACTGCATAGTAGTTGTAGTACAAGAGCTGGCTACTATCTTTACGTCGTTTATATTTATATAACACGACCAAGCTAAGTTTGCACCTCGTACTTAACAAAAAGAGTTCAAAAATTAAATTCAACTTTTAGCATTAGTAGCTTTCATTCTTTGTCGCCGATACGCGTCTTACGAATGTTTGCCTCCTATTTTTTGAATTTTAAATGCAAACTTAGTCGTGTTATATATTCATAAATTTCCATTCTAAAACTTTCTGCATATTAAATAAGAGATTTGCTAAGACTGCTATTTCTAGTCTTTTTTTTATTTACTTCAAAAAAGGAGGTTCTTAATTCAATCCGTTCATCAATTCAATCATCATCATCATCATCATCTTGGTCTATGTACGTCCCACTGCAGGACACAGGCCTCCTCTCACAAGTTCTATTCTAAAACCGGGTACGACGTGGAAAAGTAATACTTATTGAATCAGGTTTTACTTTGCGGAGATCCACCACCACCAGCTGCCAGCTGGTAGCATGGACAAGCGATGTGTTGCTCCGATGTTGAACTATGGTTGAGTTCGAAACGCGTCAGCGTAGTGTGGTGGTGATTGGGTTTGTGTGATGTGTGTTCCTACACCGTGGTGGCCGAGGAGCCGTATGAACACACATTTATTGCATAGAAGTAGCTAACGCAATTTGTGGGTGAGCAAAGTAATTGTTTAAGTTAATTAAAAGTAACATTGAAGAAAAAAAGTGTGCCACTACGACTTGGAAATGTTCCTATATAGCTCTTGGACTATGCAAAGTAACAAGTACGGTATGACAGCTCGCGTCGGAACACAATGTAAGTGCCCGAGGGACGATCTGAAGACAGGACATGCAGGCATTGTACAGTAGAATTCCGATTTTGAAACTATTATTAATGAATGTACATATTCTTACATACCGCGTATACCTAATCATGTGTATGTTAACGTCCTATAATAAAGGGGTTATTTTGCTAGCACTAGATATACAAAAAATATAAATTTGAAAGCCATCAAATACTTTGAAGAGGTATTAAAAATGTCGGAACACGCTTGACAATATAGTAATGTTCACATTAATTTTATAGGCTGTTATCCTTTGTGGACTTAAATACTATGAAAAAAAAAATAGAAATCCCAGATCGTACATTTTATATTACTATTGAATATTGACTGTGCTGGAGCCGTGGTGGCCGAGTGGTTTGACCTATGGCCTCTCAAGCAGAGGATCGTGGGTTCAAACCCCGGCTCTCACCTCTGAGTTTTTCGAAATTCATGTGCGAAATTACATTTGAAATTTACCACGAGCTTTACGGTAAAGGAAAATATCGTGAGAAAACCTGCACATACCTGCGAAGCAATTCAATGGTGTGTGTGAATTTCCCAATCCGCACTGGGATATCCTTTATATAGGCTGGGATGATGATGATGGATGATTGACTGTGCTTGAGCAGCAATTTATACGGTTCGATGTTCATTTATATTTGTTGGTTCCTTCTAATGTATTTTTTTCTGTGTATCGAATATCTATCTATATCAGGGTTTCTCAAAGTGAGGTGCGCGAACCCCTAGGGGTTCGCTATTCGAAGATAGGGGGTTCGCGACAAGGTTTACGTAATGGTGGCTGCAAGACTGGCAAGATGATTAAGATTGGTTTTTGGAGTATTTTTGTATTTTTTATTTCAACTCCAAATTTGTTTGTTATTTGTTGTTGTTTGTTTCAGTTTGTATTTTCGTTGGCAAGACGATTCTTAGATTCTTACCTATATTTGCTACCTTTTATTGAAATAAATAATATACATTATATTATCATGATGATTGAAATAAAAAAAAACTTAGTTTCTCCAACAGCCAGTTTTATTACTTTCTTTGGTGGGGGGGGGGGGGAGGTAGGGGTTCGCTGTCGTCTAGAAACTTTAACAGGGGTACGTGGAGCCATAAGTTTGAGAAACCCTGATCTATATTAACACCTTTAAACGAGCAAAATCAGAATCTCGGAAACAGCTCCAACGATTTCGATGGAAAACGTTTATTGACGAGTGTTAGCCCGAGCAAAGCTCGGTCGCCCGGATACTTTAATTCTTATGTAACAGTGACATGACTGGGGGTTACCCAGTTTATTTTTAGCTTGCGATATTTTATTGTCACATCTAAGTCTAGAGCGTAGATATTTGTGACAAACAAACATTTGTCTAGAAGTCAAAATTACCCTGAAAACAATAGTTGCACATTCGCGCCACTGCAGGCGCTGTCCATTTCGGGGTTGTAGATACGTTATCTAATGCCAGCCAGCCTTCAAAGCCATTTGCTGAGTCGAACTGACATACGACTCATAAATGAAATAAACACGACCTCAAAATGTACACGAATAAGGTATGTATAATAACTTCGCACATCATTTACTAAAATTTGAAGATAACCTCAATCACAGCTACCGCAACCGTCAAAGTTGACATTCAGTCATAAGCATCCATCAAGTTGATGCCAGTATGATGCTGATTTACATCCGCCGGCGCCGAGGACTATATTAAAGGGATTCTTAAATAATGTTGCCAGGTTTGGAGAATTGGAGGTATTTATTAAACTTTTTTGACTATTATTTAGTAGATATGGGAGAGGCCTATGTCCAACAGTGGGCGTCCTACGGCTGATATGATGAAGATGATGATTTAGAAAGCCCATCAGTAGGTGAACTGATTTGATAAAGGTCGATTCTTTGATGGAGGCTTATGATGATGATGTTAAGGAACCCAATAGGTAATTACGAATTAAGACAGACAGTGATAGTCTCGTTTTTATAAAATTTAACGTTATTATGTTTTGCATGCATCATTACTTTAATTTCTAAATTATTATAACAAAGCAAGTTATCATCAACTATGTACGTTAAATTACAGCTCACAGAGCCTCTAGTTTTAAGTCAAAGTCAAAGTCAAAATATCTTTATTCAATTTAGGCTATAACAAGCACTTATGAATGTAAAAAAAAAATCTACCACCGGTTCGGAAAAACCTCTGCTGAGAAGAATCCGGCAAGAAACTCAACGAGGTATATATATATATTTTTTTAAAACAGATTTACAATATTATTAATTGATATGTATACAGCACAAGTATTTAACACAACTTTATTTTTAACACAGTAAGTTTAAGTGTGAACTAGGCTAAATGAATTTCACTCAAATATTTCCAGCCAGTATATTTCGAGATTGGCAACACCGTTCCCATTAGCATCACACCGTCGTTCCACGCTTAATTCAAACATTAACGGCTCTCGAGAAATTTAGCTGACGGTAATGGTTCAGATGGTAGGGTGCCTTGAAGATGCGATGTTTTAGACTAGCTTTATAATTAACGCCTCCATATACAACAAATACTTTGAAATGAAGAAAGGGGCTTCCATTTCCCCTTTTTTCTATCAAAAGTCTATGATATCTTTCTAACACTGTAAATTGTGGTAGCGGAATAGCAAGGTAGAATGTAGTTAATTGAAACTTGTTGCTTGTTTTTAAGTCTCTACATTTTATTCAATCTTCTATGGTGCTTGTACGTATTTAGACAACAAAACTACAACTTTTTAGCCTTCCGTCAGATGAACGACTATGCTCTATTTATTAAACCAAGATACTAAGTGACAGTTTAAAATGTCAAATGTAAAAATAATGTGACCAGCATAATACGGTTTTCGACATAATTGCAAATAATCGATAAGAAACAAAAATAAAATTAAAGTATTCAATATTCTACTTTCCATAAGCATTTTAGGCAGAACTTGATTAGAATCAAAATGAAATTTAAACATCAACAACACCTACAAATAGTCGAAATATCTCCTTAACGGTGGCATTTTCATTAGGCCCATTTTTCCTTTTTTGGAACGTGTTAAGTGCCCTCCATGTGTTAGTACATCACAGATCCGTTCATATCTTAACACTCTGCACGTATAACATACGTACTTACCGAGACTTTTCGATGGTTACCGGTTGTGGCACATCACTATTTTATGAGATGTAAAAAACAGGTAACACATGAAACGTCATTTTGTTGGGAGCGTGGACTGTAATTATATTGATGGTTCCTCACAAGAAAAGTCTATACGCTGGTATGAAGATTTATTAAAAAAACACCAACACTTACACAGTGAATGAAAGAGCAAAAAAATGGAACACGAATTTGTCTATCTTACTAGACGTATACGTAGTGTTATGGCCGATGGGCGATCGGATGTGAAAAGAAAAAGAAAAAAGTTCTGCCAACCTTAAAGCTAACAAATCTTTGTGTTGCCAGCAACAATTTTAGTATCTTGGTGTAATAAACAGGGCATAGATTTCAATCATAAGTTATTACAGTACAACCAGAATGTTAATGTCACTCGAGACTCGTCGGTTTTCTTCGTTTCCCCTAAGATTCAAATGATAAAGAGAAAGAAAACTGAACTTTTTTGTTTCGAGTTCCGAACGACATTAGCAAACTAAACTTGTTTAAGTGTAGCAGCTTATTTGGTCAAATAACGGTTATCGACCACTGTTTAACATCTACTTAAAATCTTTTGACCTGGCTGGAAATCCTACAATTACTTCTACGCAAAAATTTGTAAAGAAAAACAAGTCAGCGTGGTCTTACATACTCCGCTACGAGTGACTTAACTCTAAACTAAATCTAGTCTAAGCACTATGTCTTCAGCTCGCCTTAAGTAGTCATCCAATTACAGCAAGCGTCCAGAACCCTTCACAACTGCGGGTTAAGTGTCACTACACTTTGTCTACACGTTTAAGGTGGCGACTTAATGTATAGTTTTTAGGTTAGTTTTCAAAACCAATTCAAAATCAAACCTTTCAAACCTTTTTGTTTGTCCTCTTTGTACAATAAAGAGTATAAACAAACAGAATCTTACACATAACCATCGACAACTTTTTTTTACTGACGAATCTAGCATAAAAACACAGTTAGTACTGGCAGCCATCTTTTCTCAACAATTAAGAACACTGGCCGCGAAGCGTCGCCTTTTTCAAACAATTTAAAAAGTCAAACAGAATACTTATTTAACCGAAAACGCTTTCCAAATTTGAAACGCCACTCAAGACATTCCCGCAGACTTAATTAACGACGACGATGTTAAAATAATCCTTTGTAATTCCGCGTCAGTAATTTGTTTCACAATGCCGAATCCCTCAGATGTTAAATTCTAGAATTTAACTAATACACTGGCTATTTATATGGCTTGGGGATGTTAATTGGAGATTTTAATTGATGGATGTAAGTCGGTGAAATGGTGTTTGACGCGAGTTGCGATGTGACGTTTAGATTAGATGGAATCGGAAATGTTGCCAGTGTCAAATACATCTCTGATTTCCGAGGATGTTACGAGTTTACGAGTAACTTAGTTAAGCAGGTTTGCATTAAAAGCGTAACTTAGCGCCTTAAGGTGTGAATAATGTTGGGAAGCTCATTGGTGTTACATATTTCGATGTGAACATTAGATACACTTTTGGGAATATATGGAGCGTTCAGTTCAATTGCTTAACAGTAATGAAATCAACGTTAGCCAAACATCAAAGAACAAATATGGACATGTACCTACCTACCCATTCCCTTGACTTGAGGATTCCGCCGAAGAATCTCTTTAGTGCACTTTCTATGATACTTACAAGTGTCGGTCAATTTTCAAGTAAAGACTAGTCTAGTCTAGTCAGAAGGTGTCTGTTAATCTAGTTAGATACTATTACGTAGATAATGATGATGATAATAATAGTGATAGTAGTACGGTTGTGTTCACTATGACGTACTTGTAGGTACACCTGGTAGCATGGTGAACGGTTGTGTTGCTCTAAAGATGAGCTCTGGTTGAGCTCGAAACGCGTCTGTGTAGTGTGGTGGTGGTGGTGATAGTTGGGTTTGTGCGATTTATGTATGTTCTTATATAGTGTGGAGGTGGAAGAACTGGATGAACACACATTTCTTGCATAGACGTAGCTATCATAGCGATTGGCAAATAAATTCTTTAAGTTAATTTACAAGTGAGTTGGTGAGTATAAGCAATTAAAAAAAAGACGTCTGAGATTTTGTCTTACAGAGGAATCCAATACAGTCACCAGCACCAATATCTGACACAACAAGCATGCAGATATCTGATACGACTCTATTTCTAGGGCCGGAAGGACGTGTCAGATATTTTTGCACGCTCCGCTGTGGCAGATATTAATGCTGGTGACTGTACTTGCCTATGTTAAGAGCATCCGTCGTTTGCTCTACGAAAATAGTCAACCGCGACACAATTAAAAACTCCCGTAATTAAATTCCCGCCAAAACGCAACCGCGCGAATTCAATTGTCGCGCAATGAAATAATGGGATTATACGTCAAACACATTTCGCATAATGGCGCCCAAGCTCTTAACGCGATTACGCCTGTTTAGCATAATCGCGTGCTGTATGACAGCCGCGACAAATGTCAAGACAGTTTAAATTCTAATTCGGAATTTGCAGGGTTGCCAGTTGATGAAGACGTAGTTTTTTTGCCATGGATGCGAAGATAATTAGGACGGTACCTATTAATGAAGTTTACTTGACATGTTGTGTATTTATTATTCAGGTATTCTACCAAAGGATGACCACGGCCATTCTTCACGATATGAGTAGTTCGCGTAGAACGTGGCAGTGTCGTACTCGTTTACGTAGTAACTAATATATAAACTGTGATATCACGATCCATCAGAGGGCTAGAGATATGTGGCGTTTTCAATCGGTAAAGCAGATTAGCGCTCATACTGAGCAAAGGAAAATAGATCTTAGGGTGACGAACCTTTTTTTACTCCGACTGTACCTACTAGAAACAAATCTTCATTCATAATCACTCATGACGCATTCGTATTTTATTTAAATGGCAACCCTACGTGTAGCTTCTAAGTTTGTTTGTACCGTTAATGATAAATATTCAGGACTTACATTAAGGGCCTCTTCTACAATCTCTTATACTAGATTTAAGACATTACTTATTTGTAAAGACTCTCCTTTAATTTATCGTCAAAGTTTGTAACCGTATGACATTTGTTATTCTCTTTCACCGTCTTGAGTGTAATGATTGAAGAAATCTGCTGCCGAAAAAAGTACCTACAGCATAAAATATCTTTAAAGCATTATTTAGTTATTACTAAGTTTTAAGTCGATACCATTAGGGTGCCTTTTCACCAGAGATATGCTACGCTACGTTGCTATGGATGTGTTTGATATCCACCAATTATATTCATTGGTCTATATAGCATGCACCATATACCTTGGCGACCGAGCTTTGTTCGGGCTAAAACTCGATAATAAGCGTTTTCCCAGAGATAAGACCCAGCTAGATCGATTTGTCATCCCCGAAAACCCCCACATACTCGTACCAAATTTCAGTCGTTTCCGAGATCCCCGACATATATATACACACACACACACACACACACACACACACACACACACACACACACACACATATATACAAGAATTGCTCGTTTGAAGGTATTAGATAGCACTGGTGGAAACGGGTTTAACTAAGCTATGTTTTTTATATATAAAATGCGTGCTCTGTATGCGTGCGTCTACTCGAGCTGCACATCTTCCTCGCACAGCTGCCTCGCGGCTGCGCAGTTTCATAGCGCATCTTCCTCGAGAGGCTACATAGCATAGCATTAGTGGAAACGGTGCGTAGCTTTCACATCCTCGCAGCATAGCTCACTAACAGATTATTGTAGTGCTGTTTCCTAACTTGTATAGGTAAATAAGTGAAAGCTAAGCCTAATCGGATACCAGGAAGCGATCGAAGAATGATTTACAATTTTTTAAATCACAACTCGCTCATATACTTATAAATGAACTACAAAAAGACAGAAGTTGGCAACACTGAGCAAACAAACGTTTAACGCCTCCTAAATTGCGGTATTCAAATACAACCACAAACGGGATTACCTGTCTTATAAATTTTATTTATTACACTGGCAACTCTAATGCAACCGTAATTCGGGCCGAATTATACTGTCCTAGTCTTGTCATAAGGAAATTACACACTCACTGTGTTGTTAGTGCATAATAAGCAGTATAAAATATAAGTTTTCTGTTGCGCATTTGTGTTGTTGTCTGTGCATGATAACATTTTCTATTCCCTTTAATATTCGTTTTGTAATTTCATAAAATCATGATATAAAATAAGTTAGAAGTTCCATCGTAATTTTTGAATTTAATGCCTTTTCCAGCAAAGCCGTTGGATTCGTATTGTTTCCATTGTAATTACATTCTGTTCTCAAAATTCAGAGTGAACGGTTGACGCCTTCTTTTGTTTACTCCATGCTAATCAACGATTGAATATTTAAGCGATTTCGGAAGTTCGCCGAGTAAATATTTATTTGCGATGTCAATCATTTGCATTCAAAGATTTTATTTGTTTATTTGTGATTGCTCTGCAGAGATTTCGCTCCGAATTTTTATGATGAGTTTCTAAGGGGGATAAAGTTTATTTATGTTCTGAACAACATGCAATATTGTATCCCAAATTGAGCCTGTCTGAAGCAAGGTGTGCAGGACGCATGCGGCTTGAGGTTTATATTTGAGAGGCTATCATGTTTTTTTATAAGAATCAAAAAGAGATACTTTTCTTGTTTAAAATTTATTTGGAAATCTTGTTTTTGTATATTTCCTTGTTGGATTGGATCGTATCTGGTGTGGACTGACTTAGATAGTAATAATTAGAATTTAATTTCGAACTTAATTTAAATTCTTTTTTATGCAATTATGCGATTAATTGAACATAAGGATTTAAATTGCTGACAATTTCACTCGCTGCCAGTGTCAAATGCTGCTTGTTTATTGTAATTTACAATCTATCAAAACCTTAATAAGTTACAAAAACTGCTTGTAAGTTACAAGAATGTTATGAAGTGGCAACATTGGACAATGGCAGCGAATTAAACTGTCATCAGCTCAAATCCTTATGCAAACGTAACTCACGTCCAAGATCTAGTCGCACGGTAATGATCATTGAATCCCATAACACCTCTTTTAGCTGAAAACACAGATTATTCGAAAATAAAGATTTTAATCATCCAATATTACGGATCGAACGATGCAAATGTGCGCCAAGCTCCAAAATGCCCGAGTGGCGGCATTAGCATAATGCCTTTCAGCCCGCTCAGCAAAATCATATCTCACCGCGGATGGTGGTATGCTGAAGGGTGCCAAGTTATTAAACATGAACATACTAGGTTTAGTTCCACGCCTTTACCTGTGGGAGAATTTTCGGCCACACTGAGACCGTAACAAGTAGTTTCCGCAGACGCGCTATAAATAGGGAATATTACTGCCATTTTCTGCCGTCAGAGTGCAGCACTAGCACAAAACCGTAAACAGTTTTTTAAGTATCTTAAATGCCGTAATATCGTATTATTTTAATTAGACTTTTGGAAATATAACTCCATCGTTACTATTGATGTAAATATCATGTTATTTTGTATTACTAATAAATTTACCATGGTTTCTATAGGTACTAATACTCTTTGATCATTATCTGTCATGGCGTTGGCGACAAAATATAAAGAGAACTGACGTTGTCATGGAGGTTGGCGCTAGTGTCGCCCCCTGCGCAGAGCTTTGCCTAAGATGCCCAATTATCAAATATGACTAAGAAACACCGCAACGAAACTCGCTTACATGTAAAAAAACGCTTCGAAATCGGGCCACGGGTTACGATGCCATAGACAGACAGAAATTTGCGTCAAACTTGTATCACCCCGTCAAACAAGCGTCGGGGGTTAAAAATAACCAAAACATGCAACGTGGTCCGTCGAAATTTCATTCACCTTCGAATTATTAACATTTTCGACACGATTCACACTGCACTCAGCAGCTCCATTCATAAATCATAAAAAAACTGCTATAAACTTTATGGCATCGATATTTTAAACCCCAGCACAGAATGTCACTTAGCAAAAGGCAGAAGTGGTCTTGCCAGTACTAGACTTTTTTCCGAACTACCCTCGTTGGTAAAGAGCCAAGTTGGGCCATAGACGAATCCAATAAGGAACTAAGTGAACGTTTTATACATTTTATTTTATTCCGGAAAACGTGGATTTAGCTGGGGAAAAGGCTCGTTTCTGTGTGCAGTGTTCTTCGAATTAATTATAGGGAGATGAAAGTTTTTTTAATGAGCAAAGCTTAAGACAATAATGTTGATGAAGCTATGATCGCTGCTTTTTAAAAGCGTTTTGAATTTATTTGTCTTGTTCGTAATTTCTAATTGCCTATTTGACTTTGATGATGATGATTTGACTAGTGAAACGTGCAACTGTACCCCACAGCTAATATATTAGCAGAAAATAAAGTGTTGTCATTTAATTTTAATAAAATGTAATTAATTATTTATACCTATAAAAAAAATAAGCAGTGACCTTCAGTTGGCTTTCTAAACCATAAAGTTCGAGTATATGGTCCAAGTTGTACTTTATTCTGAAGGTTTAGAATCCTTTACAATTTACGCGTGGATTTCACCACGGAATTCGATTTGGACGACACCTTGACAGTGGCAGTAAGTGTGATTTTAGTTTTGAAACGAACATTGACACTAGCTAGTAACAGTTTACCACTTCACCACAGATAAAAAAAAAGCTGGTGCTCAACATACACACACATACCAATCAAATTTATGGAATAAGCATTGGTGTGGCAGAACTAGATTCAACTCTGATGTCATCAACGAAAATAGTTTCATCAATGAATTAAAAAATATATCGGAGTAGGTTTCTTTTTAGATAGGTAATCCCAATTAAGTGTTCGTGAAATAACGGGTCCGGCCACATGTTTATAGATGAAACATAAGTGAACCTAGTGATACAGCTGGCTGCAAGTGCACAAAACATTTGAAAGAGTCATAGAGAATCAAAGGTCTAAAAGGACGACGGAGAACAACTGAGACAACCACCTCAACTATCAAAGTCTGCAAACTTACTAACTTCACAGGGTAAGCGGTGTCGGGAACTTAACCAGAATTTGTTTGCGTCGAACAATATCGGGCTAACAAGTGGCCGTCCACGTTTGCTTTAAACTGGAGTTCTAACTAACTCACTGTCACAGCGTTTCAATAAATATGAACTTGATAAAACAAAATAAAACTGTTTTAACTCTTTGTGAGTCGTGGTTCTTGGTAGCCGTATGGCCAATCAGATGAGAGATGAGCAAGCTATGATGAGAGTTGAGGTAGTATGAGGTTCGAGGCCGGGCACTCGCCGCTTGCATTTTTCGCGATTTCAAGCTTAATTATAGTAGTAGTAACTCGTATGATTATAGCAACTCGACAAACGCAGCGTAGGACGTCCACCAACGAGATGGACGGAAGACCTAGTGAAAGCCGCGAGTTCACGGTGGATGCAGGCCGCTTCCTACCGAAGCAACGGGAGATCTATGGGGGAGGCTTATGTCCAACAGTGGACTTCCTGCGGCTGATTTGATGACGGTGATGATGACTCGTATATGTGCTGGCTCGTGCTGAGGCTAAGTACCTACTGAGCCCGAGTTGGAACCCACGACCCACTGTTTCAGAGGCCATAGGACAGATCAAACCAGTAACCTATACTACCACGACTTACGGCAAATGGTTTTATTTAAGCGACTAAAAGGAACAAGAAATTTAATTATGATTGTTTTTTTTTTGGAGACATTTTGTATTTTTCAATTCAACTCCAAAATTTGTTACTTTTACGGTCATCCCGTAAAACCATATCGAAAGTACAAACTGACTGATGCACAGAAAAACCAGAAAAAGAGAACAGCACTGGGAATCGAACCCAGGTCCTCAGCATTCCGTGCTGCGTGCTATAACCCCTACACCACCGCTGGACAGGAGTCTAGACACAAATTTCTCCTATGCACACATACATATCGTCCCCGTAGAGCGAAAAGTCACTAAGTCGTATTTTGCTGTTTTGAGATACGGCGGTTTAAAGTTGTGAAAATAAAAAAAAATCTAACGTTTTTTGGCGTGAGATATTTATCATAATTATGGTCTTGTCGCAAATACATAACGCTACGGCATAAGCTCCAACTGCCAAATCGAATCAAAAAGTTCTATTTTCCTGGTAATTAGCGATAATTACTTTTATCTCTTAAATTATGAACCTAGATGTCAGTTAGTGATTTTTCGACTAGAGTTAGTGAATTGTCGCTCACTTTTAAAGTATCAAGTAAGAAAATAACTATAATTAGTTAAACTGTTCCTAAAAATTTTAATACCAAATCGATTTTATTATAATAACTATTCACATCTGAAATTTTGATAATGTAAAGAAATTCAATAAAACTCAGTAAGTAATTAAAAAATAAAGTTTATTGCTGGTTAATTTTTTTTAAAGGTTATTTAGGACCATTAAAACAAGAAAAATCGTACCTCCGTACAATGCCTTAAAAACAAATAGTTCAGTAATAACTTTTTGTTAAAAATTCTAATACAAGCTTTTTGTTGGCGGTACTTTTTGCCCCTGGTTACCAAAAGTAGGTAGTCATCAAGACGAATCAAATGAGCCCAAAATTTCAAGTGCCTAGCTATTACGGTTCAAGAGATAGAGCCCTGTGACAGACGGACGGACGGACAGACAGGCAGATAGCGGAGTCTCAGTAATAGGGTTCCGTTGGCACCCTTTGGGTACGGAACCCTTAAAAGGGAAAAATAAGACGAAAACAATATTTTAGAGTACTTCTGGATCTTCTTTTGTGATATCAGGCTCAGGCAGCGTGTCTATGATATCTTTTTGAGTAGGTATAGATACTCGTACCAATAGTGGAGATCTTGAGGAATTATACCTTTTACACATAGCCCGGTTAAATCCTTTTTCTTGGCCTCTGAGATGGGAAAAGGTGTTAAATACGCCTTAGAGATAGGAAATGCTTTGAACTGATCTAACCAGGTTTGTCTTTGGTTGCTGATTTTGCATTCATCGGTTCTAGTGCCTCTTTGTACCTTTAGCCTTTTCCTAGGTCGCGGAATCGCCTTTTTTCCTGGAATAAGTCGAATTGGGCGTAAGGGCCGTCGTGTGTATAGCGGAACTTAACAACACCTTCTCAAACCGAAGACATTTTATTTTCAGCCACTTAATTGGTTTCCCTTCTTGGTCTTTGCTCGTGTTTCTGACTAGATTAGGTAGACCAATCTGTAAATAATAAATAAAATGCATGCCATTAATGTTGCATAGGTACCGCGTGTAAGTTAAACAAGCAATCGTCATGGCATTGAAAGAAATTCTAGAATGAGCGGTACTACAAGTAATCGTGTAATATCGCTGTCAGTCCATTCCTTCAAAAAGCTAAGAATTTTTTTGAAACAATACAGTAAAATAAAAAACAATACACCGTGTTCAAACAAAGCATTAAAACAATAAAGTTATGCAACCAAGTTACCCACATGAAGCATTAGTGAAGGTTTAGTAAAAATATTAGATGGGTATTTAAGCAAATTTTAAAACACCTTATATTAAACGCCACATTTTTAAGCTTAAATAATCGTTTACTTTCTTTGCTTTGAGTCTCCGGTTCACGAAGTAGTAATCTCAATAGGTAGTTGAGTATTTAATATTATTCTGTCTGTATAAACAGTTAAAATGAGTGAACCCTTATTAATGTCTTACCTTCACAGCTTCTTTTTCATGTTTTTTTAAAAATAAGGTTAGCCGTTTCATAACTTTTCGGATTCTCAGCGTCAGTCAGGATTTTCCTGCCAAAAAAAATGTTTGCGAGTCGTATTCGCAAGGATTTTTATCACGTTAGTATATACATTAACTCCGCCTCTCTCCCAACGGGTTAGGCAGAGACTACGTTCTTCCACGTGCTACGATCCTGGCATAAAACTCGTTTCCTCCACATTCATCAATCTTTTCATGCATGCACGTCGATTTAGAGTACTCCTGACCCGATCTTTCTTCAGAACGTCCTCGATTTGATCGTGGTAAGTTCGTCTAGCTAGGCCTTACTCTTCCAACGTCACGTACCACGTAAGTATGTACTCATACCAAATTGTAAGAAAACTACAATGTCGAACATTTAAATTTATAATAGGATTTTTTTTTATTTGTCAGTTTACACTTACCTTTCCAATTCCGTAATTTTTATTCACCAAACCTAAAATAAACTTTGAACGAGCACCACGATCCATTATTTTCACTACCACACGGCACATGGAGAAATTAAGTCGCGTGCGCATCGGTCGATGCCACCATGGGGAATGAAATGAAAGTCACTAAGGTGACGCGGGGCCCTTCTCCTTAGCAATAAACTCACTAACTGGCGCGCGTAAATTACCCACATTCAAGCAATACGCATCTAAGTTGTTCAAATAATCATTAAAATGTTTTGATGAGAGTACAAAAAGCAATTTATTGTTTGTTTTTGCAGTGTAAAAATAATTAAAATTGTTTAATGACAATTTTCATGATCTTTAAAGCTCATATTACCATGATTTGATGATCGAAAACTCAATAAAACGACTTAGTTAATTTTCGCTTTCATATTTTGTAGCAAATTTTGCAATCGTTAGGTAACTAAGTCGTTTTAGTGAACTTGGAAACAAAATAGTGCTCGGTCATAAGCATAACTGGATATGGCAAAAATAACTAAAATGACTTAAGTAACCCCTATGACAGATATATTTTCCGTCTAAATTCATTAAGTAATTTAGTTATTTCTCACTTTAATTCATGCGCAAAAACAACAAAATAATGATTTTACTAACTTTTTAAAATTGGATCTATGGCTCTTATTGACACAGTGATTAGACTCAAATTTGCAGAAAAAAAATGCGATGTCGATGGCATTAAAAAGCCAATTTCGACATTTTGCGACTTGGTGACTTTTCGCTCTACGGGGACGATATCTCAGGTTGCTTTTTTCTATTACGCTACTTAAGCAGCAGCACTAGCGACATCTGTTTCGCTCTCATCGAGAGACGTAACACACTTTCGGAACTAACCGCTCACCCAGACAAGAGATGTCGCTACTAAGCAATTAAATTAAAGAAATTTAATGTTAGGTTAGATTCGGGTTTACTACTCAGCTAAAGTCTAGATAGATTCTCTTCATCTGGAATGCAAGAGTAAAGTGTGTCAGGACCATAGTAATTGGAATTCCGGTGTCTATGCTATAGCGAGATAGAATGTCCCGAACCAAATGTTGTGGCGTTCAGTCGACCCATAGACAACGTTCTGAAACGCATTGCGAATCTACCACAAGTCTGGTGCAGTGCATACCTCGATCAATGTGTGAAACAAATGAGGGCTTCGTAAATTTGGCATTGTGTATAGATGGCGTTAGTATCGACACTATCGACAAGTCCATTTGACGTTAGCTTGCTTGTGTTTGGCTCATTTAGTTATTTACCAATACAAACGTGACACAAATGTCAAATTTGTCGATCAAGCACGTACTCGTAACATTACTGATATTTATGTGTTACAATCACAGTCACACACAACACTGTTTCGTTTAATTAACGAACATAATACGCCAGTTTTCATTTAGACCTAACAAATATGTCGTGCCATATTTAAAGTGGCTACAAACCGCGAAAAATCCACAGTATCACTTTCAGATGCAAATATACTCGTCCTAGAGCTCGCTCCAACTCCAATATACATGTGTGTTCAGCACAGCCTGTGTCGCAATGTTGTTCATAATGAAAGCTCGTGTTTTTTTTTACTGAATATCAAGCGCCCTCAAAAAAGATGAGTGGCAGAAGGGAAAGCCTTTGCCCAGCGGTAGAACACACTTTAGGCAAATTTAAAAAATAGGATAGTGTTTGACTTACGTACCTTAGCAACTCCTCTGATTTGGTTTTGGTTCACGGAATAGTTTGAAATAAATGAAAATGAAATTGAAAATGATATAACTTTATTAATAGTAACAGAAAGAGACGATTATATTATTTTCAGACTGGCTGATTCCCTTGAGAACGTACAGTTGTTACGGAAAATCCCATTGCATTTTACTGCCAGCGACACATTACTGATTCAAGTGTCCACGGCTGTCATTACAGGCGTTCCTTCATCGTGTCAGCAATTTTGTTATTAAATATTCTCTACACAATCGTTTGATTAAATAGTTCTAAACGTTTCATTACCTACTTTAAGCTCATTACTGGCTGCAAAAACGCGAGAGCAATGCCATAAAACTAAAAAAAAAAATGTGACATAGAGCAGATTTTTTTATTTCTAAATTTGGAATTCACGCTGAACGCAGTTTTTGTGTGTGATTTTCTTTCTTTATGCTCCAGTGACCAGTTGGCCGAATCGTTGCATCACAATCACAATTTCTCTGGCTGGCTTCCATCCAGATTTTATTTCAAGCACTCCAACCGAAAAACGGTTTAAAAGCTATAATGTCAAAATTTAACAATTTCATTTACCATATCCAAAGAATAAACCGGTTGAGTTAACACGAATTCTGACTAAATGCCTAAACTTTAATGTTAAAAGTTAATGATACCGTTTTACGTTCGTAATAAATTCTCGAACTTTCTACCAATAAATGTGAAGTCCTGTTATAAATCAAAATTAATTAGAAGGTACAGGTGTAGGGCTAATTATGTTTATAAAGGTAATAAAAAGCGGGGCACACGGGAGACACGGGGTGTTCTAAGGCCTCGTCCACTTCGCTCTGGGATCGCAAAAAAGGCAATTCATTTGATGAAAGAAAAAACCCCGCTCTATACCTTGCGGCCGCACCGTTCTACCGCCACGCCCATCTATTATTAAAGAACATATGTTCCCCAAGGCTTGTAATTTCCTACCCCGATACACTCATTATTCGGTTCGTTTTACGCCTTCATACATGGAATGATAGAATTTCGTGAAAAAAAGCACTTCCAAATTGGAATTTAAAATCGCCTAACATTCCCGCAGAGTTGTTATTATACAATATCCCAATGGAACATCACATCGTCCATATAAACGAAAAGCTTTTTGTAAAACTTGAGCAATAAATCCCGGGAACCGGATAACACCGGATTCACTTGTTCTTATATTCCGAGCAAGTTTTACTTGTCCCGGGAGTGTTCGGGAAATGAACACACCATCACCGAGCGACCTTGATAGGAAAATTTTCCTTATAGAATTTGTTTACATCGCAAATTTCGCCCCGTAATATATAACTCTATGAAAATAAGCGGGTACTTAGCGAGTAATAACATCGCCGGAGCAAGAGGCAACGCACCGAGAATACTTAAGTCCTCCCCACTGAATTTCGAATGAAACTTTGAGGGAATTCGTATTCATAAAGTGGAAACCCAGAAACTAATATAAAACATAAGCTCCGCTTTAAAGTTTTGAGCGACGTTTGAAACGGTAAATAAATTATATGCTCTCAAACTATTCCAAACACGAGTTGCTTACTTCGAGAGCTATAGAATACAGGTGCTCCGAATGAAACTTGAGAAAAATATGTCAGCAAATAGAATAAAAGATGGATTTGTTTTCAAAAACCGTACTAACATGCTCAAATAGAGGTAGGTTTTCAACATTAAGTTTTGATGGACTTATTACTCGTTGACTTGTAAAGCCTTAGTATTAAACTGTCACAGTTTTTTTTAAATCGTTACGTTATAAATATATGCTCCGATTCGGAATACCATCATGATTTTTTAAAGATTTATTCGCTAACGGTTTAGCTTGTAGAGGGAGTGTCCTCCACACATGACTTTAAAAAAATCAGGACTATAAAGCCTAAAAATTTTGCAAACCGGTAAATTAAAAAATAATTTTAGCCCTACAACATTAAAGAAAGATTTATCCAACAATACCCTACACTGTGGAACACACAAGAAAAAAAACTAAACTAAGAATACACAAACTAAAATAAAAATGTGACAATCCGTAGCAAAAGGGTCCTTATAAGGGCAGCCTGCCATAAGGACCCTTTTGCTACGGATTGTCACAAATAAATTCATTTCGCCACTTTATCCACGTGTTTTATACGTATTTATCAGACATTCATACAAAATTAGCGTTTTTTAGCAATAAAGAGTCTCTAAGATATTAGCTACCGCCGCGAATGGACTATCGGATGGACATGGCAATACTATAAGCGTTTCTTGTAGGACAACGGAATCTTAAAATGGCGGCATTGCATTCTGTTTTCAAAGATGCTCTAATTCCCGCTGCACGCAGCCGGCAAAGTACAGTGCTCGCTAAAATTAACGTTAATTTGTAGTTCACTTTCAAGTGGCAGAACTAGTATCACTTAATCGCTTCCTGCCAACGATTTAGCTCGAACAGTCGGTGTTCGTCGGGAAAATGAAGCAAAACAAACACGACCATCTGTCCCACGAAACGTAAAAACTGTTTATATGTTTACACAACGCTCAGCGGGCTTGGTGACTTCCCTAAGGTCTCTTACATTACTCGACAGCTGTCAAACAAGTTTAGCAACAAATCCAGTGGGCTCGTGGATACGGGTGGATTTAACGAGCGACGCGTGTGTCATTATGTCTCGGGTAATCTTGGATTAAATAACCCAAGTGAATTTTGTATATTCATCCCGATGTCGCTAGTCATAAACCCAAGCACAGAATTAGTAATAGTACAAGTAATGACCCAAGCAACTCAAAGCGATGAGTCACGTCACAAAAACAGCATTGTGACTTGAATATAGTCAAAAGCAAACAGCTAAACGTAGGGCGAGTGTCAATGTTAGTGGAAGATAAAAAAGCGTCCGTTCAGAAAGGCAATAACACGTTATTGAACGAAAAGTTGTGAGTTGTGTTGTGACTAATGTCGTAACCATAGATTAGGATTCTAAGAATGAGACACCTCGCATTATTTTACGCCTACGCGCACAATAAACTTATATTTACTGACTTATAACACTCGGGTTAAACACTTTAATCTTCTTTTATGTCGGACGAGCCGCGGTTCAGGATTAGATCTCAAACACGATGTGCATCAGAAACCCGGATTCCAAAGATCTCTTGCTTTACAAACTCTAAAAAATGTCACTGTACGACATTCCCTTTGAAAAAATTCCCACAAATAAACGTTTAGCTGACAAGGAACAACGTCCCGCTATAATTAGACCGAGGGGCGTTTAAAGCTGATATTTTAATGGACTAGAACCATTATTCAACGATACGAGACGGATGTGTCAAATGTGGGTTTAAAAAACCGAGACACACTTGTATCCCGAAGATTAACTCCTCGTCTTAGGCGATTGAGAAAACTTAATGGTTTGCTTAATGAACTACCCCGTCTCGAAGTTTCCTCCTTTTATCTCTGTCCATTGTGTTTTAGACGAGTTTCGAATCTCCTTGGAAAATACATTTTTAATTTTAACAGACTCCGAGACGTTTCAACTTCTTAATGCGGACTGAAGGACTTTAGCACTCATTTTCACGTCTAATAACTCGCCCGATTCAGTGGACGGAAGGAAGCTATTTTTTTACATTTCAGAGTAATTCTTGGGAGAGCAAAAAACAATATTTGCTCTTACAAAAATTAAGCCGTGCCCGGATGATATTATGCAAAAGAGAACGTACAAAAAGCCCAGCGAAGGAACATAGGCTAATTGTTTGGACAACCGGATGTGACGGGGCGGAAAAATGGAAAGGAAATACCCGACAGCTCCGACAGAAGCCGGCGTAATATCAAATCCCTGACTATAAGTAGGTGAATCAATGGCGGCCATCGGCGGGACGCGTAATAACTGGAAATAGTACGTGCGGTCAAATATTCGAGGTACTCGAATGCCATATTAAAGGCAGACGAACGTGATGTAATAAAATGATTTTTAGCCATGCATGCTACGTAATAAGATTCAAAATAACATAATCAGTCAATCGATAACTCGATAATAAAATGAGGAACGAGACCATCCATCACGTTCGGAAATAGGTCGAGCTCCACATAGAGAGTTCTTTAAAATGAACTCTTCAACGAAATGTGGATCGGTTGAAACTTGAACATCGATCTCTAGCGGGTTAAACGAAAATTAACCTTCATACGTAACTATAGATTTCTCTCTCGGCCGTTGAAAGAGCCTCTTTGTACCGAGCGCGGCTTACGGTATCTTCTGGCCTATGACCTGAGATAGCAGACGTACAGATTAGGTAAGCACTTGGAACGCTCGCAATCCGTACATCCGATGTCCGAGATAAGCAACTTCGTGTATTAATAACTCGGTGGATACAATCGGATCTCTCCCTAGAGGTTGATCGATATTGACATACGACATCATGTGACTCCGGCCGCGTTTCTCTTCAGGCAAAACAAATAAAGGCAATTATTCTGTCCGCATCATGAATCTCGTGTTATCGGATCCATTTTATGAATTGTGGAACAAACAAATGAGGGCTAGCATCCCGCTGAAACTGCAATAAGCAATGGACCGCGAGTTATTAATATTAAAATATCAATATCTACTGTTGACATGTTTTTTCATGATCGAACAAACAATAAAAACCAATTTATCGCCAAATGCAAACCTAAATAGATAATTTACGAGCTCGACGACAAAAGGGTTCGACTCGGGTGGAACTATAAAGGTTCCCCACTTTGTGTAACGACTGGATAGTTTCTAAGTTGACGAGAATAAAGTACCAAATAGCATGTTCCATTTGACGCGTGTTCACTTTACGCGTGTAAAATATAATAAGCGACATAAATCTAGAACGGTAAAACTTGCGAAGAGCACGGAAGCGAAAGGAAACCTTAATTCGGAGTGTGTAAAGCTTTCAATCGGGTATGTTGTTTATTCGCAATTTCTGAGCCTATTATGAATAGAAGCAGCCCCTGCATGGGCTGGGGTAGCGCGTTACGGCGTTAGCAAATAGCATGTTGTAACCCCACATGCAATATTTATTGCAGTCTCCGTAACCGTTGCGAGGATTATGAAAATACTGCGAACGCAGATTCTAAATTTATTCCTGCAGATAAATTATGCAGTCCATACAAGTTTGTCAGTGTTAAAACATCGACTTTCGACGTCTTAACGTTCTCGAGAGCATAAGTAATTATGCGACTTTGTAACTACATCATAAATAATACTTAATTAGAAGTTAGATAACGCTTGTTCGCATAAGAACAAAGTTAATAATCCACTTAACGAAGTACTTAGATAAGGCGTTGTAATACCCAAGTTTTCTTCATTTTCAGTGAGTTTCGAGGCAGACGCGTTGGAAAAAAAACTTGAAGTTTCAGTGCTAGAGTCTAGACTCTTGCGAATCGTTTGAAATAAGTTCTAAGACATTATTGTTGGAAGTTTTTATTACATAGCATTACTAGACCGGCTATAGTAATTTTAAAGTTCCATCTCGAAACTTAATTTAAAATTGCTGCAGCTGAGTTATTCGCTGTCGAATGAAAGGTATAACATGTTCACGTTTAGTTAAAAAGAGCTGCTTAAAGTTATAACACCATTAGACAATTAGACTAAGTAAGAATTACTAAGGTACTCAGTTTAGTCGACGCTACCGAACCGAACTTTACGTATATCTACTCGTAGTAGCTCTTAATGACGAACTGTACTAGTACCTCAGAATCAATCCACAGACGAACGCAGTAGAAACTTCCAACCGTCAATATTTGAATACCCCTCAATAGTAGAATTGAAAATCTTGCACTAATGAAATTCTGCATCAGATGGAAACTTGAAACGTCGAGCCAGGACAATACAGATGCTCGAGACACTTTAAAACTTGGAACTTTAAAAACTAACTAACTGACGGCGTGTCGTTAACAGCAGTGTTTGCAACTTTTGGTAAACGAAACTGCGCAGTGGTTTGAGTTCTGGAGACGGCGCTTAGCGTTGGTTTGATGATTACGATTTGAAAACTTCGTTTCTAATTAATTTCAATGTTTGAGACGTGCTAAAACTTTAAATGTTAATAAACCACACTCCTTTTTTGAAGTCCATGTTATCAACACATGGTTGTATAGTCTTGAATACCTAGTGTAAAATTCCGGGTTTAAAAAGTTGCTTTCATATTTTTAACACGTGGGCGTTGTCAAATAATGGTACTTGCAGTCAATAAAAGTATCACAATTGCGTTAAATTTTATCCTAAATTTACAGAGTGGGCCACGAGTAACCTAATGACCTCATTATTAATTAAATCCGAACACCGTAAATCAGAACACGCTCTTCATTGAAAATAATTGAACACAACGTTGTTATGAAGTCATTCATTCCAATTACAACAGCCGCAAGCGAATTATCAACAAACTGTTGAAACAATTCTCGTACGTGGCCGTTGACTGCGACCACACAATGCTAAGTCTTGAATCAAACAATCGAGATCGTGTCGACAGCCAATATTACAGCTTCATGTCAACAATCCGTTCATAAAGCTAAGATTTAATGAGTGCGCTTGAACGGCAAACGCAAACCGAATAGCCGAGACCCCAGCGCAAATGTTGACACGCCGCAGACGCCGTCATGGCAAACACGCCACTTCTGTGGCTGCGGCATTTTATTAAAGTCCACTTCCACCTGCACTGCTCTAACACATACATGGTATATGGAGCAAGAGAGACGCAGCAATGCGCTGCGGGATTGTTTGGAATAGCTGATTCGATGCCATTTCCTTGTAGGATTCAAAGGATTGACAGAGCATTAAAGTGGACCTCATAAGCTGCTCTGTATTCTGTGGCTCGGCGCTGGCGCCATATTGGAGTAATAACGTGTAATGCACTTTTAAGTGCGAGACCATTACATGTTTATCTCTTCTATCTGTCTCTTTGTTGGAGTTAATTTAGGGAGCTACCGAGCGCATCTAACTGCGCTGCTGTACGAATTTGTCAGACGTAAGTAAGATAAATCGAAAGCCATTGTAAAATATGTTATCTGAGCGAGGAACAGTGTTCTAAAGACATCCCAAATGAGAGAAACCGTAAACCGAGGTGAAGTAATCCTCACCAATTAACGAGGTAATCTCAAACAATACAAAAAAGGTGTTTAGGAATGGAACCCGCTATCTGTTCGCGTTACAAATCGTGATTAGTCGGCGATTAAACAATTAGTTAGCGTTTTTAATGAATGACTGAGAGTCGAGGGCTCAGGTTCCCACGCACCACGGTAGGTAATTGAATCGGCTTGTTTGAATTGAAATTTGAGTTTGAGTTGTTTTAGATTTCGCTATGGTTTTATTTAAACTGGAGGAACAAAACGAAGATATAAGATGGATTATAAATAATAAGTTTATCGGTGCTCTAGTTGTCTATGGTTGGTGTCCGTCAAAAGAAGGGGTGACACTATTTACCGGCACGGATAATACCAGCATGGAAATACCAAACCGATATTTCATGTACACGCCCATACAAACCGGTGTCGGACGAGAACCGATGTTTTCAACGTGGTATGGACGTTGGCCAAACTGGTGTCAAGCTGACAAGAGTTTCTATGGACGTGTTTGGGACGAGTACACGAAATATCAGGTCGGTATTTCCATGTTGGTATTGTAAATAGTGTCACCCAAAAGAAGTGAATGTTTTTTCACAACATTTTTCTAATTAATGAACACCGCCCCGCAGCCAAAACAAAATAATGTCACAAACTGTAATAAAAACAGTTTTGGGTGGGTTTTTAAAAGGTTTATTCCACATTGTATTAGAGACATTTCAGTATTATTTCAGGGAGACTATCGTTATGAAACAGCACCCACGCTCAGCGTCAGATAAAAGGAATTTGCTTTAAATAAATAAGATTCACGACGTTATTTCGCTGCACTGGCTGTAACTAATTTTGCGTTTGTGCATTCAAGATATTGTTATTTCAGAGTTGTGCTACCGAGAATCGTGTTTTAGAACATTTCTGATCATTTATTTATGACAATGCGAATGGAGTTGGAATTTAGTTCATACTGTTTCTGCTATTTGATACGATGTCCTGTAGCTACAATATAGGTACAAACGAATAAGTTATAAAACTAAACATTGTAACGCATAATAAAGGCACATAAAATATACCATAAAAAGGTTTGATTTGGTTTAGTTTCGTGGTTATTCTACTTTCGTTGAAATGCTTGTAAAACTCGAGTCAGTCTTTACCATGTTTCAGCCGTTGAAAATTCTCAAACAAGAAAATGCTTCAGTTTTATCGACCTCTACACCCGAAAAACAGTATTCCGGCAGCATAGCTACATTTCCCCATGGATCCCATTAGTATTCAACTGTCGCTACAAAGGTAGCAAACGAACTACCCTTTTTCACTTTTTCCATCCATCAAGTGAACATTTTTGAGAATGAGCGCAGCGAAATGCATTGCATACTGATACTATGAGGCAATGACGCGCGACGCGATTCGCGATGAATTTTTAAATTGGTGCGAATTTGTTGCATTGTAAATGTAATGAAATTCTACATCGGGAAGAGCTTGTCTATGATTTAATAGAAAAAGTAATGAAGTGTGTATATTACGCTTCTTTAGAACAACAACTAATTATGAAAGGTTAATATTTCGTTTACGTCGGTTTCGTGGTCTTGAAAAATATTAGCCGACACGTTCAATGTTTTTATTCCTGGTAAACATCGATTTAGAAATTTTAGAATACCCAAAATCGATACGACTAACGAATACCGAATAAACGAGTAAACGAATAACTTGCTTTAGATATAATGTGCAAAACTTAAGTTACTTTGTTTTTAAATATGGTTCTGTCCACCGGAGGAGAATTTTATCAGTGCCTAGTGAATTTTATTTGGTAAAAAAAATTTAGTGAACTATGATAAATGTTATTTTATGAATCTCACAATTTCTGACATTCTTTTGGCATCGAGCACATATAAATCCCATCAAAACATACTTGTGAAATGAGAGCCAAGTTCAATATTATGATATATGCCTTGAGTGTTAACTTTAACGACAAACTGGCTTCTTATTTTATTCTTCCGAAAATTTGGCTTGCTCGTAAAAACTAGCCATCGAACATAGGGCTCTTCCATGACTGTTTTAGTAGGTACTTACTTAATAATAATTAATTAGTATATGAGAACTAGCCAAGTCCGACCTTAGGCTTCAATATATTATCGTAAGTTATGAAAGAAAATAATTATATTTTAAGTTGTTATAAAATAATTTCAGGACTGATCATTGAACTTGGCACCTTGGCACTTGGCACGCACTTAGATCTCACTTCTTTTGTCGTTAAAGTCAACAATCAAGGCATAATTATATCATAATATTGAACTTGGCTCTCATTTCACGTTTATGTTTTGATGGGATATTATTACTTTTTGTACAGAAATAATTTAATTTAAAAATTATAATAAAATTATAAAAAATTACTCGTTTCTGATTTATTTCTTTATATTCACCCAACTACCTATCTGAATGCCAAACTTGAACTTTCTAGGTCATCTGTAACTGGGTTAGAATTTTGATCTATAAGTGAGTCAGTGATAAAAATGACAATTTTTGGATTTTAATATCTAAACAACCGTTTGAGGTGTTTTTATGAAATTTGTAGCACATATGTATCTTACAAGTCTTAATAAATTAGTCAATTTTATGTGAAATCGTTTTTGAGTTATGAGGTGGTTCAAAGTGGCTGCTAATAGTTCGAGTAAAATTACACACGGTGCTGCTCGCCAGTTCTGTTAGCTTGAACTTGGCTTGACACGCTGCCGCGTGTCAAGATATACTAACTGTTGAAATGAGTATAAAGGTAAATTCATTACAAAGTTAGACATAAAATTAGGATTGAATTGAAAACAGATAATAGTTCGGGTAAAATTACACACGGTGCTGCTCGCCAGTTCTGTTAGCTTGAACTTGGCTTGACACGCTGCCGCGTGTCAAGATATACTAACTGTTGGAATGATTATAAGGTAAATTAATTAAAAAGTTAGACATAAAACCAGGATTGAATTGAAAACAGAAAATTGCTTTTATCTTTGGGAAAAGCGTACATGTTATTTCCAGGTCGTAAACGAAGACAAAATCCTGTGAATAAACTAAAGTTAAAATTAATTTCAGATTCAGATTTAACAGACAATTCAAAGTGTTGCCGTGTACATAAACTAATGAGCAGTGTATTTGTCAATATCAGTCGAATTAATTTGGCGTCGGGGTAAATTAACGGCGGATCGATATTGTTCAACTATTTAGATTTCACTTACGAGAACAATTAATGAATTTGTCAATATAGATGAAAATAGCCGTTTATTCATTTAAAATTGATTCTTTATTCATGATTCCCTAGTCAAAGCATTTTAATTAGATGACATCTGATGGCTAAACAGAACAGAATAAGTAGAATAATACTGATGCACTCAGACGTGTATGTGAATTGTGAACGTTAACGAATCTTAAATACTTCTAATGTTCTATTTTTGAAAATAAAGCCTTCGTTATTAAATGCCAGTGACATAAGTTTAACAATCGATACAAGGTCCTCAGTGTTGAAAAACAACGAGTAACACTTATACTTTTTATCCAGCTCCGTAGAATTAGGTCTTCAGTTTTTTCAAAGAGCCTAAAACAAAAACGGCTGGAAAACAAGTTAAAAGGTGCCTGCATAATAAGTCGGCCTTCAACATCAACTTCAGGCATCTTTGTGTAGTCTAGTAGCCTACGACTTACTTTTTTCGTAGGGAAAGTAACATTAACTTCTTGTGCCACGTGTTACGATATTTTTCCGAGAAAATATCGGGAATTTATTTGGCTTTTAGCTGAATAAGCTTGGAACTAAAGTAGACCTTATTCGTAGACCTTTTTAGTAAGAACAATACAATGCCATACAATTACTCTTTATTGTACACCAGAAATAGAACAAAGATAATTCTAACCTAAAATTTTATTTGTCTCACCAAAATAACGTTAAGTAAATGACCGAAAAGATATATACTGTATTATATTTTATTCGATTGTTTTTAGTTACAAAAAGAAAACAATAATGACTGAACCTGTCGTGTTTACTGCTGTACCCAATTAATGATCAATAAACTTCAAATGTTGATTGTAGAAAAGTGTAGGATGTAGGATGATTTAAAGAAGATCACCTGTCCTTTTGTAAAACACTACAATACCTGGCTATCCCTTAGAAAATAGGCGTCGATTCTTTTTTCTAATCTACAAGTAACTATTCCATTTTCAGAGATAGTTTTTATACGAACAGGTACATTGAACAGGTACAGGTACATTGTGCACAAATATCTTATACGACTCTATTTCTAGGACCTGTAGGGCGTATTTTTAGAAGTAGAAGACAGTCGCAAACTGAAATATAAATAAATGTGGGGTATCGGGGTGGGAAGTATTGAAAAAAATAATAGGTGCAGTGCAAAACTTTCGAGTAGTAAACTAAAAGTTTACCGCGAAATATTGTCAATGATGATGATGATGATGAATTCCTGTAGTCCCTCAGCAGGGACATAGGGCTCGCAGTAGGGACTTCCATGCGTCACGGTCCTGTGCTGTGGCTTCTAGGTCTCGCCAATGGTACCCAATTAGGGAGATCTCCTTCTCAACCGACCGTCTTCAGGTGATTCGGGGTCGGCCTGGCCTCCTACTACCAGCAGCTTGCCACTCCAGCGCTTGCTTGGCGAGATGAGCATCGGGTCTCCGCAATACGTGTCCGATCCAGCGCCACTTCGTCAATAGGATCTCCTTATCAATTGGCTTCTGGCTCGTCAACTCCCACAGTCTAGTGTTTGTAATGGTTCGTGGCCAATAAACTCCTAATAATATTGTCAATTATTCAATCTTTATTTACACCAAAATCTCTTAGGCTCCGTACTGCGATATTTCACCGCGCGATGTTTATCTCGCGAAATTCCGTGTTCGAAATACAATTTCTTTACGAACTTTTTAACGCCGGTGCGAATACCCTGATAAGATTTGCGAGAAAAAAACCGCACGTTGAAAATTCGCAATGCGGAGTCAGCCTAAGTCCTTATATGTAGTTCGATACCATAATCTAAACAACAATTAGCGGACTTTAATTGAGATTTGTTAAATTAATCTTGACAGGGTGTTACAAATCTTCGGATCAGGATCGGGATCAGGTTCAGTAGCGGGAGTCAACACTGAACCTTGGAACAGGAATTAGCTGGAAGGTAAACAAATCGTGTTAGTAAAGAAAAAGATATATTTTAAATCCATACTAATATTATAAATGCGAAAGTGTGTGTGTTTATGGGTTTGTATGTTTGTCCGTCTTTCACGTCGAAACGGAGCGACGGATCGACGTGATTTATGGCATACGATATACGATATGGGATAGTGTATGGGCCAGAGAGTGACATAGGCTACTTTTTACTCCGGAAAAATGCACAATTCCCGAGGGAACAGCAGGGCTACTACGAAACTCGAAGTTCGTGTCGTGCGGTCCCTCTGACACTTATACCAGGGTTTCTCAAACTTATGGCTCCACGTACCCCTGTTAAAGTTTCTAGACCATAGCGAACCCCCCCCCCCCCCATCAAGTAATAAAATTGACTCTTGGAGAAACTAAAAATTAAAAAGACTCCAAAAACCAATCTTAATCATCTTGCTAGTCTTGCAGCCTGGTGGTTTTTGGAGTCACGTAGTCGCGAACCCCCTACCGTCCAATAGCGAACCCCTAGGGGTTCGCGTACCCCACTTTGAGTAACCCTGACTTATACTATTTAATACGAAAGCGAGACGGACGGTACGATACCAACTTCGAGTTTCGAGTTTCGTAGTAGCCCTGCAGCGCGCTATAACCGAATTCCACGCGGGCGAAGTCGCTGGGAAAGGCTAGTACATCATAAATAAACCATAATATGAAAGTTTACATTGCATTTCTGTGGCTGTGTGCATTGTGCAAGTCAGCCCACGAAGGTTTCGTTTTATAAAAGTCATCGTAAATTTTCAAATCAATTTTGCACATAAATAAAAAGGCTTCGAAATACGGGGCTAAACATCGACCTCCGGCTTAAGAGGAGATAGGTTAGGTTAGGTTATAAGTAGGTTTAAGAAGTTCAAAAATGAGAAATAATATGGCAAATTTGAAATTTTGCAATGTCCTTCCCGGCGTTGAAAAGGGTTAGTGCCCGTTCCGGTTGTCGGGTAGTCGGCGCCGTACCCGGTGGTAAAATGTATGGGCGTACCGGATAATAAATACCGGTAAATTGAAAGATTTAATACATCCCCTTGTACCACCATCACCGGATACCCAGACGACTATCCGGCAACCGGTACATAGAAAAGGCATTAAAAAACTTGCAGAAAACTGCTAAACAATTTATTATCGAGAGTTTCAACCGCCACATTTTTCGTGGTCACATTTTTTTATGAATGGGCTGCGTAATTTGATGTACGATTGGTTTTTTTGGAGTCTTTTTGTATTTTTTATTTCAACTCCCAATTTGTTACTTTTACGGGTATCCCGTGAAACCATATCGAAAATGCAAACTGAGACATGGATGCACAGAAAAACCAGAAAAAGAGACCAGCGCTGGGAATCGAACTCAGGTCCTCAGCAATCCGTGCTGCGTGCTACTGCATAAGTAGCGTAGTAGAAATAAGCAACCTGAGATATGTATGCATAGGAAAAAATCGTGTCTAGATTCCTGTCCAGCGGTGGTGTAGGGGTTAGCACGCAGCACGGATTGCTGAGGACCTGGCCACCTTATATGTAGTAGACTAAAATGAATTCTAGTCAATAAATAAAGTTCATTTTTAGTATAAGGTGGCCGTTATTGAAAGGTGACCAGTAATTGTCAATTATCCCTATATGTCTGTCTCTGTTCGATGAATTGTATTGCGTGCCAGTCGCATTTTCAAAGACAACGTTTTATTTAGTCTAGACTAACCAACCTTAAGAACAAAAGCGCTCTTTTATCTCAATAACATGTTTCACAGACGTTTTTCATAGACATGATATATTCGGCTTCGGCTACAAACGAAAGGTACAGACTTAATTAAATTACGCGCCCATCCTTGATCTAAAAGCCTAACTACCCTCCACAGACTCGTGAATAAATAATTAACATACTTAGTGCTAAAAGCTAAACTTCGATGGGTACTAATTATATACCTAGTTATTCTACGTGTAGTGTAGGTAGTTTATTTATGCATGGATGGGCTTTGGAGAAATGGGGACTGGTTTACAAAACGTCTATCTTTTAGATTAAAGTTTCTATTTAGCATTACATGACAGTTGTCTGTCAGTGAGTCTGAAGAGCAGTAAATTATGTTTAACTAGTCATCATCATCATCATCATCAGCCGGAAGATGTCCACTGAACAAAGGCCCTTTAAATCGCCACAATGGACGACAACTCGCTACTTGCACCCACCGGTTTCCCGCAACTCTCACGATTCACGATGACGTCAGTCCACCTGGTGGGAGGCCTGCCAACGCTTCGTCTTCCGGTTCGAGGTCGCCACTCGAGGACTTTTCTTCCCCAACGGTTACCTATCTGTTCTTCGAGCGATGTGGCCCGCCCATTGCCACTTCAACTTGCATACCTATTTTTTTACAGCTCACTTTAACTTAAAACTAACTTTGACTTTTAAGTTTTAACTTGTATTTTAATACCTTTTACATATTTCGCCTATCAGCCTATTATTTTTCGTTTCTAATCCCATGTACGTATTTTTTACTATTTCATTACACCATCTTGTACACGTTTCTGTGACAATTTTGGCAAAAGGTACAGCGATATTGTCAAATACTGCAGATATACATATTCAGCATATACCTATGTAAACATAAATAGGTATGTACCTAACTGACATTAAAAAGTAAACTCAAGAAAGCGGTCGAAGATACGGAGGCTGTATTAGATTGGATCACGACGAGGTTCAATGGCCACGAGAAATAAAAACAAAATGCATCGGCTGTACCGCCTGTACCATAAACGTACTACCTACTACACAATACCTTTGTAAATAGTTAAGTTCCTTACTTGCCTAGTAGAATTTCTAGAATATGTTAAAGACATAATTAGGAATAGGATATACCTACTTACCTACATCACTACGTGTAAAAGAATCTAAAAGTTAATCCTCAATATAGCTGAATACCTACTGTTAAATGCGCTATGTTATGATTTCGAGTAGTACACTATAACGTCTATAACATATACACTATAATACTAAGTCGGTACTTATGTTAAATTATAAATTTGAAACACATCTACAAATACTTACTACAATCTACATGTATAATAGAAAATAGTACCAATACCTATCAATGTCGCCTATGGCAACATACCTACTAAGTACTAACTACTTGTACACTATAATCATAATTATCTGAGTAGGTAATATGATCTTCGCTACGATATGGTTTGTGTCGGGTTCTCTCCACGCGTACTTGGCTCTAAGCTTTTAACTTGACATTCTCGCCCTACGAATAATAAACAGAAACTTTTATCACTCGAACATGCGCGTTAGAGTACAACGAAGTAAACAAACTTGAACTTTCCAAAAGTTAGCATAACAACTGTTAATAACTCCGAAACTCACCTTGAAAACTGCAGAAAGTAATTCCCAGTGTTAATTCCGCCTTTAGAGAAACAATCCAGTTGGATTTACCACAACATTCCGGTATTAGACACACGCTCAAAACTTGTAGCTTCACACTCACTATCGTTACCGCACTTTTTTGAGTGAAAATTAACACAAAGCACTAAAGAAACACACTTGTTATCACTATGATGGTATTAGAAACCATTTAAATACTTGTTTTTGAGTCAATTGTTACGGTTTTACGCTCAAAAACTTAAAAGAACGTCGTAAATACTCAGAGCAACACTCGGCACGCGACGGCCATCTTCCGCCCGCTTACGCGAAGTTTGAGGTTATTTTCGATAGAGGGCGTAACGTTGCAGCGGGAGCTGATTGATAAGTTATTAATTTCTGTTGTTTATTGCCTAGATATTGTGGTTCTAAAATTTGTCATTTGTTTCGTAAAAAATGTTTCACGTTTGTTTAATATGTGAAATATTAACTGAAAATGAAAGTAAATTACTAAAGTTCCATATTTTTGATTTAGGTATATAATATTTTAATAGTAGCAACACCAACATCTGTGCCGGTGTTGCTGTTTAAGTAAAAAGCATTACATATCGGAAAAAATTGGACGCAGACGCAGCATTATTTTGGAATAAATCTCGTACATGTACTTTCTAAAAATAACTGATCAGCGGATTAATGGACGCAGATCAGATTTTCTTACGAATATAAAGTTAAAAGTGTAATCGGACGTTTTTTAAATTAATAATTTGATGGTTATATTTTTTTTTGCTCCCGCGAGAAATAACTTAATTGCCATTATGATTTGTAGATTTAAAGAGGTGACACTATTTACCGGCTGTACAATACCGACCTGATATTTCGTGTAAACGCCCATAGAAGCTCTTGTCAGTTTCACACCAATTCGTATGTGAGTGTACACAAAAGATCGAGTCGGTATTTCCATGTCGGTATTATCCGTGCTGGTAAATAGTGTCACCCAAATAAAGAAAGAAAGAAAGAAAGAAAGAAAGAAAATAATTTATTTATAACAGCAGTGTTGTGTAAGTGTTGATTAAACGATATCTTAATAACAAATAAAGTCATAAAACCTAGAAAATATTTTTTAAAAACGCTTAAGCATTCTTTATACCCGACTGCAAACTGCCTGACATATAAGTAATTCAAGTTAATTCAAAACTGAGATTGTTTTCATTGAAAGTCTAGGATTTTAGTAGATAGCAAAATAATGAGACTGAGACATAAATTATCTATGTCATTTAAGGCGTACCTACATCTACCTACGATGACGATAATGTTTTCCACGGCAAAGTTATCGACGGCGAATCGTGCATAGCCAAGAAAAATTTACGTCACTTTTACAATAAAAATAAACTAACTAAATAATATCTACCGAACAACGACTAAACCACTGAACTGGGCCCAATTGCATAGCAAATTACAAGCTAATAGTATTAGCGATTTTGTATTGAAATTCAATAATACTATTTGCTTGTAATTTGTTATGCAATTGGGCCCTGATAGTGTTTTTTCCAACCTGGACATTGGCGGAGTATCGATGGAGCTATAATTTCAAGAATTAAATTGAATTGAACATGAATAATTGTGACAGTACAATATTGGTTTCTTAGTTCAAAAACATTCCTAGAATTTTTAGAATTCTCTCGAAGTTGTCTTTCAATGAAGTTAATTTATTTCGAGCAGTGGCAACATGAGCGCTAAATGTCAGGTCGTGTCACTGTCACTTTCATTCGTATCTATATATTCGTATGACCTATGTGACCTATGTATTTTGTTTTGTTTTCAGTTTATTTACTTGGAATCAAAGCACTTTAAAAATATGACTGTGTAATTATAAGCCAGCATTGTTTAAAGTAACAAGTGATAATCTACGCATAAGTGATAAATATATTGTAAGAAATAATTTGTAAGTTCGATTCTACTGCAGTCGTGTATTTGTACTGACCCCATAAATAAAATCTATTATGTTGTAACTTTTCAATCAACTGTGTACCAGAGAAGTATATATTGCGTGCTATTGAAGAAAATATTTCTAAAAACGAACTAAAAAAAGTTGAAATCTCAGAGCCACCTGCAGCAAAAGTAAACTATTTTTGGTATTGTTAAAAAAGTTTCATCTCAATATAGCTAAACTCGAATTGAGTTCAATCTGGCTGGATTTAGCTGGTGATACTTTAACCATTCCCTTGCAGCTGCAGTTTTTGCATTCCATTTTGATATAACACAAGATTCCAACTCGGATCTGCATAAAAAATTGCCAAATGAAACTAACAAATTGATAGTTTTGTCATGATATTTCCTTATATAGTGAGCAATGAAGAGATCCAGGGCACCAAATTTTACAGCGTCGGAAGTAACACATTTAATGAGTCTTATTGAAAAATACCCAATAATAGAAAGTAAAAAAATAGATGGCGCTACTGTAAAGGAGAAGCATGAGGCTTGGCAAAAGTTAACGGTAGAGTACAACTCCCAGACAAATTACTTGGCAAGGACTCCGGAGAATTTATTAGCTTGTTACAAAAACCAAAAAATAAAACTCAAGAAAGCACATTCAAGTGATAAAATGACTATCAGAGGTGAGATATAATAATATGATTGTATTGTATAACTCTTTACTGTACAACACATGAAATTAACAGATAATAAGATGTACAGTCAAGGGCAAAGATATTGACACGGCCAAAGTTGCAAAAATATGTATACACGGCCTTAATGTTATGTGCATAAAGTTGTGTATACATATTTTTGCAACTTTGACCGTGTCTATATCTTTGCCCTTGACTGTACAAAGGCAAACTTATCCCTTTTTTTAAGGTTGACTGGCAGAGATTCCTTCAGGGATAAGTCACAAAGGCGAACTTATCTTAACACTTTTTTGTGACCTCTTGGTATTTCCTTTTTGTACAATAAAGAGTATTTTACAAACAATTTTTTTTAGCACCATCACTACATCTTACTTCTGTCCATTGTAAAGGTTGCCTGGAAGATTTCGCTCGGAAGCCCTATTGCTTACCTTAAAAAATCTATGTATATACCTGTATTTTCTGTACTGTTTACTATGTGTGTGTGTGGTATGCAATAAAGAGTTATTGTATTGTATTGTACATCCAGTGGAAGACCATGGGCTGGATGGGAGGCATGTACCGGAAGCAATAAATCAAAATATTCCTGATCAACTGGGATTCAATCAATTGGATAAAGAAGTAAAAAAAGAAGTTGATTCTACAGGTATGTAGCTTAAACACTACAGTTTCATTCATCTTATACACCTTCTTTATTAAAGCAGTTATATAAGATGAATGAAACTGAGTTAGTGTGTGTTTTTTTAAGAGTTGTAAATGCAACAAAATTTTTTTTCATTACCATGCATGGCAATTTGACGGAGTGTGTGTGAGAAACAACATCTCAAGCCCTCTTATCTGAGAGGCGACCTGTGCCTAACAGTGGGAATTATAATATAAGTCATGATGACAATGAAATATTTTAGAGGCTCGGTGGAACCTGCTATTAATATTACGAGTAATGCAAAAATTAGTTGCTTCTTCACACTAAAACGGCTCATCCAGCTTTGTTTTGAATGAAATTTGGTGTAAAGACTGCTCGAGACCTGGAATAACACATACATATGTTACTTTTATCCCAATATTCCCATGGGATCCGGATAAAAGCTCAAAATCTCAACAAATTTAATGCTATGAAATTTGGTACAGTGGCTTTATGTGCTAAGTACAAGTCCATGATGTAATTTTTGAGAATTCAAATAGGAATTTAGTAAATAAAAATCCCAGAATTTCAATAAGGGTTTTTCGACAGGCGAAATATTGCTAGATGGCGTTAGTATTATGAGGTTCATTTGACCAACGGACAACGGCCATCTAGGCGGGGGGCGGAGGGGGGGGGGGGTAAGCGTCTTCACCCTTATTTAGTTTGTGTTCCGCTATCCCGCACGCAGCAGTTTGTTTCATCTTTCATAAAGCGAACTGCTAAGGAATGTATGTATGTATGTATTTCCAGATAAATACAATATACAATCTAGGTCTCTTCAAGGCTAGAGTGAATAGGCTGTTACTGAACCAGTGAGATACACCTTTGGCCTCATCTGCACTTAACATCAGGTGAGATAGAGGATAGAGGTCAATCACGGTCAGTTTTAAGTAAAAAAAAAAAGTTAGTCTTCCTGGCGATTGGTTCATTTAGTTATTTAAGGAGATCCCATGCCCCAATGACTTTCGATCTGAATTCCTTAGCTTTCTAATGTTTTTTGTAGCTCATTATATTAACAAAAACGGCTTTAAGCAATATAGTATCCCATATTTACTTCAAAGTTCATTGTCTTCGAGATATTTGGCGTCAAAGTTGAACAATTTTTGGCATAACTTTTGTGTTTATTAGTTTCACATGAAAACCATAGACACGTTTTTAGAGACTTCAAAGACGAACCCAAATATGTAGATGTCAATAGAGAATAGAGATACGAAACAAGTGTTTTTTAGACAATGTTTAAATAAACCATACAAAATTAAAAATAAAGTATTCTTTTTTTTTCAAAATCCGGTAGACAAAATGGAGATAAAAGATTGAAGAACCGGTAGCCGTTTGACTTATAATTCTATCTGTAGTGCAAAAGTAGGAGATACGATTCAAAACTTGTCAAAAATCGATGAAAACCTCGGGTAGCCCCTAAGCCAATCACGAGCGCGACGCAAACGTCAAACGGAGCTCACTTTACTAACGCCATCTAGCGATACTTCGCCTGTCGGAAAACTCTCATTCAACTGCCAGAGTAGAGTTTAGCCTAAAGCCGTTAAAGTCTCATTATCATCATCATATCATAGTCAAAATACCATAACGAGACTTATCACGCTATTTTTACACGAGTAATATTTACCTCGACGTTTCGGCAACGTTACAGTTGCCGTGGTCACGAGTAGACTGAAGTTCGTGTGCGTTGCGTTGCGTTGTTAGTGTTGTGTGTCGGTGTGATGGGGTGACTAATAAAAGTGACCAAGTGCGGGTAGTTCGTGATACGAGTGCCGGTACTATTAGTGATCAAGTGCGGGTAGTTCGAAGAACTCGCGCTGCTAGGCAGACTTGACACCCCACACTTCAGTCTACTCGTGACCACGGCAACTGTAACGTTGCCGAAACGTCGAGGTAAATATTACTCGTGTAATAATAGCGTGATAAGTCCCGTTATGGTATTTTGACTATGAGTGAGAATCACGAAAGTTTGAAACGTTATATCATCATATCAGCCTTAGGACGTCCACTGTTGGACGTAATCTCCCCCATAGAACTCCAGTCGCTTCGGTTGGCAGCGGCCTGCATCCACCGTGAACCCGCTCGTGAAGTCTGTCTTTAATATTTATAGAAGGGAGCCCACCTGCATCACCGTCATACAGTGACTCTGTACTAGAAAGAGACAAGACACTGACGGGACCTTCTTCGGAAGAGGATGGAGAGTTCAAGGACCAACAACATATGCACATACTGCCTATAGAATTTCCAGTGGGAAATTCGCGGCAGATCGAAAATGGTAAGATTTTTTTTATGATCTATTATTTGTTAACAATTATTTATTTACTCGTATACATATTTGCATATCTCATAATTGATGACACTGTTAAATAATATTAAAATACTGTTTTGTTGACTTCATGATCAAAACCGAACTTCCGGCAAATAGACAGCTGTCATTTGACATGTAAAGAAGCGCCAACGTAGTCAGTTCGTTTTTGATCGTGACAGAGTGCAGTGGTGCAAAAGAGTAAGTGTATCTGTTGGTAAGGCAATCTCAATAAAAGTGAGTACCATATCTTTGTTTTACTTCTACATTTAATCTCCGCTTATTTTGCTTAACTCCCCCTTGTCAACTGAATCACCAAGGTCCTTTGCATTTTAAACTGTAACGGCTAGACGACGAACTGCACTAAGTACTTTGTTATATAATGGTTTCAGTTGAGAAGGGACCAGGGTTATATTTTACATTTCAGAAGTGGGATTGTGAATCGATATTTTTATTAACTGCTATGACCGTAACGATAGCTATTTTTTCTATTTTCCTACCCTATTCTTTTTTTTTTTTTTTTCTTTCTTTTCTTTTATTTATTTCATTAATTATAACCATGGTATTATTATCTGAGCATCTATATGATCATATAATCTAATCATGGTATTATTTTCCTGTGTAACTGTGGGTAGTACAGCTAACCACGTAGGTAGGTACGTAAGAATTAAAATAATTAGCTCATTTCACGAATAATGCAAGGATAATAAAATGTAATATGGATAAATAAGAATTTGCTTATATCATTGCTATTTCTTACCCTCCATTGTCAAAGTAAACAGTGTTAATTGCCGCTATGGACAGTAAAATTTGCTATTGCTGTTAATTTCAGTGGAAATTGGAACTACTTCTCCGGGGCTATACACACCCTCACGTCCTACTGAGACGGGCCGGTCTCGTAGTCGTGAGAGACGTATACCGGGTAGCCGCTCATCTAAGCGGCGCAGGCCGCGCCGCCTGGCTGGTAGCCGCGTACCTGGCCGGTCGCATAGCCGGCCAAGACGCCGGTCACGCAGCCGGTCGCACCGCCGGTCACGCAGCCGGTCGCACCACCGGTCACGTAGCCGGTCGGGTTGCCGGTCACGCAGCCGGTCGTGCCGCCGGTCACGCCGCCGGTCGCGCAGCCGGGTTAGCCGTCGGCCAAGGAGTCGGCCGGGCCGCCGGTCACGCGGCCGAACGAGCCGCCGATCACGCAGCCACTCGCGCAGCCGGCCGAGCGGCCGGTCGCGTAGCCGGGCGAGCCGCCGACTGCCTAGCCAAGCGAGTCGTCAGCCGGGCAGCAGCATGGCACCGCCGGTTGTAAGCACGCCAACGGACGGTAACCTTGAGTCTGCTACGGTTTCTAATGAAGACAGTTTAACCCTCTTACTGAACGCTTTGAAATCGATAGGGCGCAATGACTCTCTCGACAAGTTAGGTAGCATGCATAACACGGTTCCCGAGTTTGACCCCGCTAGGAAGGAGCAAACCATGGCCATGTGGCTCCACAAGGTCAATGAGTGCGCTTCTATATATGGCTGGACCGAAAAACAATTAATACATTTTTCGTTGCCAAAATTACGAGGAGTTGCACAAAGGTGGTACGAAGGCTTATCGTCCGTACTTTTCTCGTGGGAAGATTGGCAGGCCAAATTACTAGCTGCTTTCCCGTCTAAAGAGAATTATGGGCAGATGCTTAGTGATATGGTCGCCAAACGAGCTCGTTTCGGGGATTCCCTCGAAGAATATTTTTACGATAAGGTAGCCTTAATAAATAAAGTTACCGGGCCTATAACGGGGCGATTGTTTGTTGAATGCATTTTGCACGGTATCGATGATCGTTCCGTTAGGTTAGGAGCGGAAGCAGCGCAGTTTGACGACCCTGACAAGTTATTGGCGTACTTAAGAAATACCAGAAATATAAAACCGGTTAATAGTGATCGCAAAGTGGTAAGAAATGGTAATGTCGGAAAACCTCACGAGGTTGTAGCTAAACAGGGTAGGCTGCGATGCTTTAATTGTAAACAAGACGGTCACGTTTCTTCTCAGTGTACTTTGCCTATAAAAAAATGCACTAAATGCTCCAAGCTGGGACATGAAGCCGAGCAGTGCTATTCCAAATTACCTCCGAACACTGAAAAGACTGTTCAATGTTGCGTCACGGACGAAAACCGTTTTGGAGATAAGTATTTAAAGGTTGTGGAAGTTGATGGAGTGCATTTTAACGCGTTTATTGATTTTGGTAGTCAATGCTGCATGATTAAGGTCTCGGAGTTTGAAAAAGTCAGCAAGCAGCTTCTTACAGACTCACTTCCGTTACTCAGAGGTTTTGGTAATTCAATTGTCCAGGTATTAGGTAGGTGTAGGTGCAATATCACTATTGATAAGGTAGAGGCTGAAGTAGACCTGTATGTAGTTCCTGACTACGCAATGGATGTACCTCTGATGATAGGACAATCTTTCACGGAACAACCTCATGTAGTTGTTTATAAGACCAGTGAACAGTTGTTGATGTTGGAAGGTGTTGCTGACGACCCCGATAGTCATAAGATAAAGTTGTTTTGTAAAAATGATGTGTCAGTTACTGGAACTGCCACTGTTGAAGTGTACGCTGATCCGCCTTTCGAAGGCGAATTATATATAGAGGGCGGCCTAAGGCAAATAACTGATGTTAGGTTCTCGGTGTACTCCGGTTTGTTTAGTATTGGTCAATGTGGAGTAGGACAACTGGTAGTGAGTGTTCCAGATGGTCAGAATGTTAAACTAGGAAAGGGGCTCTTAATGGCTCGCGGTCGTATAGCTAAAGAAGATTGCGAACTATTGCAGCCCTGTGCGAAGCAAGTCTCTACTGTTGCTGAACATTTAGTAACTGCCATAGATGCTAAAGATGTTAAGGTCGGTGAAAACGTCACTCGATCAGAGAAAGAACAAATAGTAGCCTTACTGAACAAGTATAGAGAATGTTTTGCGTTCAACTTATCCGAACTAGGTACTACAACAGTAGGAGAAATGACCATAACCCTAAACGATAATGAGCCGGTTGTTTATAGACCGTATAGGTTAGCGATCCACGAAAAAGGAGTAGTCCGGGACATGATCGGTGAGCTGCTAGAAAACGGAATTATTCGCCCATCTACTTCACCTTACGCTAGTCCAATCGTTCTAGTACGTAAGAAGACAGGCGAATATCGTTTATGCATTGATTTCCGAGCTTTAAATAAACGCACAGTTAAGGAGAACTATCCTATTCCATTAATAGACGACCAGCTAGATACTCTTTCGGGTCATGAGTTCTATACCACACTCGACTTGGCGTCCGGGTACTACCAGGTGCCCATTCGTGAAAGTGATAAGCACAAAACTGCGTTTGTAACGCCGGACGGTCACTTCGAGTTCAACCGGATGCCGTTCGGCCTTGCAAACGCACCGGCGACCTTCCAACGCATAATGAACCAAGTGTTAGGATCAACTCGACATAAAGAGGCCTTAGCTTACCTAGACGATGTAATAATACCCGCCAAAGACTTTTTAGAAGGTATGACGCGATTGGAAAACACATTAAAGTTATTTTCGAACGCGGGATTGACACTTAAACTATCTAAATGTCTATTTTTTGGCCACTCCGTCGACTATTTAGGGTTCGAAGTGTCAAAAGACGGTATTAAGCCTGGTTCACGAAAAATAGAGGCAGTCGAGGGATTTCCGGTTCCTACTAGTCAACATAATGTCCGGCAATTTTTGGGATTGGCTAGCTTCTTTCGGAGGTTCGTGCCTGGGTTCTCTATTATCGCTAAGCCTTTAACTCATCTCCTGAAGAAGGACGTGTCTTGGTCTTGGGGCAAGGAACAGCAGACTGCATTTACAACGCTTAAGCAGAAATTAGTTGAGAAACCTACTTTAGCTCTGTACGATCCGTTAGCCGAGACAGAGCTGCATACAGATGCATGTAAACTAGGACTAGGAGCAATTCTATTGCAACGTGATGCAAACAATAAGCTCAAGCCGGTAGCGTTTTATAGTAGGCAGACCACACCAGAGGAGCAGAACTACTCTTCTTACGATCTGGAAACACTCGCGGTCATATCCGCTCTTCGGAAATTCCGCGTTTACTTAGTCGGGATATCATTTAAGGTCGTGACTGATTGCAATTCTTTGCGTGCCACTTTCCAAAAGAGGGATATGATACCGCGAGTGGCAAGATGGTGGGAACAGATGCAGGAATTTAATTTAAGCATCGATTATAGACCAGGAACGGCTATGGCGCATGTTGATGCCCTAAGCCGCAACCCTATACCTGGATCCCCTAAAACAGTGTGCGACATATTAGCGGTTTCTGAATCTGGTTCTGACTGGATAGTCACTGTCCAAGGTGCAGATTCGGAAATTCAAAGGATTATCAACATTCTCAAAGACCCTAATTTGGACAACATTTTGGATGTCAAAAATAATTACAAGATGAAAGGGGATAAATTGTTTAGAATAACATCTCAAGGAGATAGATGGGTTGTGCCAAAGGGTGTTCGTTGGCAGGTTGTCAAACAGAACCACGATGACATAGGCCACTTCTCCGTTGATAAAACACTTGAAAAGATCATGGCCGTTTACTGGTTCCCCAAAATGCGATCCTTCGTAAAGAAGTATGTAAGATCTTGTTTGGAGTGTACATATGCTAAGGCAAAGGGGGGTAAGCGGCCAGGATTTTTGCATCCCATTGAGAAGGTTGACAATCCTTTCGATACGGTACATGTAGACCACGTTGGCCCTTTTGTTCGCAGCAAAAGAGGCAATATATATGTATTAGTCATAGTAGATGCTTTCACCAGATATACCTATTTAAAACCGGTCAGAAGCACGAAATCTCATAATTCCATTAGAGCACTGTCTGAATATTTTGGCCTATTCGGAGTACCTAGGAGATTAATCTCCGATCGTGGGACCTCATTTACTAGTGCGTCCTTCAAAAGGTTCATGCACGATAAGGGCATCAAACATATCCTCAACGCTGTCGCAACCCCAAGGGCCAACGGCCAGGTTGAGAGATACAATAAAGTTATAGTTGATGCCCTTACTGCTAAATCTGTCGGCACACCAGATAACATGTGGGACGAACACTTACCTGATGTGCAGTGGGGTATGAATAATACTCTAAATAAAGGCATTAATCGAACCCCTTCTGAGGCATTATTCGGCATCAGGCCTGCCGGGACAAGTGATAGCAGGTTGTTATCTGAAATAGCTGGCGAGGTTACTAACCATACCGAAGATGTTAGGACCGAAATAAGGGATGGAATTAACTCACACGTAAAGGCTTACCAGCAGTATCAAAAAAATAGGTATGACAAAAAACGTTGTCAGCCGGTAAGATTTGAGGTGGGAGACCTAGTTAGAATAGAGCGACAGGTGCCGGCCTCGGGCCAGAGTAAGAAGCTTGTTCCGCGGTTCCAGGGGCCCTATAAGATTACAGCTATTTTAGATCATGACCGCTTTCAAGTGGAAGACACCCCGCTTACCAGAAAGAATGGTCGTCGTTTTTCCACAGTGGTAGCAATAGATAAAATTGCCCCTTGGCTCACTTTTGATAGACCTCATGCACAAGATATTGCCACGTCAAGCGGTAATAGCGAAGTTAGTGACGATGAATAAATGATTAATTTACAGTATTTATTTTAATAATTATATACAAACTATCCTAAATTTAAAATACCTAAAACAGCCTTTTAAATATTTTTTTTGTTTGTTTATACCCTTTATTGTACAAAAGGAAATACAAAATTTAATTGTGAATCATAATTAATTCACAGGCATTCAGGACGTAGTGGGGCCTGTTGTCTCATAACACATATTATCGACATTCAGGACGTAGTGGGGCCTGTTGTCATTCATAAATACCGACATTCAGGACGTAGTGGGGCCTGTTGTCATTAATAAATAGCGACATTCAGGACGTAGTGAGGCCTGTTGTCATTCATAAATACCGACATTCAGGACGTAGCGGGGCCTGTTGTCATTAATAGTTATTAGAAATTAATAGTATTTAGATTTTTTTTTTTACATGTATTCATGCACGTGGTACAAAGGAAAACTTTACTGTGTCTTGAATTGATTCCAATCATCCTTCAACAAGACGAATTATTTGTAATGTTTTGTTGTTCTGTAAGATCTTTTTTTTTGTATCAATAATAACTCTGTATCTGTTATGGCATAATAATTAGTATATTGTTACCATAGAAATTAAATGTTTATTTACAATAATTGTCTACATACATAAATAAAATTTGAATAGAAAAATTGTTGGTAATTAAACAATTGATAATAATCAAATTTCTTAGTACGAGGTCGTACTTTTAGTTTCGGATGGCCGACTGTTAACAATTATTTATTTACTCGTATACATATTTGCATATCTCATAATTGATGACACTGTTAAATAATATTAAAATACTGTTTTGTTGACTTCATGATCAAAACCGAACTTCCGGCAAATAGACAGCTGTCATTTGACATGTAAAGAAGCGCCAACGTAGTCAGTTCGTTTTTGATCGTGACAGAGTGCAGTGGTGCAAAAGAGTAAGTGTATCTGTTGGTAAGGCAATCTCAATAAAAGTGAGTACCATATCTTTGTTTTACTTCTACATTTAATCTCCGCTTATTTTGCTTAACTCCCCCTTGTCAACTGAATCACCAAGGTCCTTTGCATTTTAAACTGTAACGGCTAGACGACGAACTGCACTAAGTACTTTGTTATATAATGGTTTCAGTTGAGAAGGGACCAGGGTTATATTTTACATATTTTACTCATCCGCGACCTTTAAGCTCCGTTCCCAGCAGAGATGTGCGAGGATGTGTTGCGAGGAATGTGTTTTTCATGAACCAATAGAAACACTTCATTTACTTACCTATCCTCGCTCCGCTCAGCTGTTTATACTAGGGCTGTGCTGTGGATAGGCAAATGAAGCGATTCTATAAGTATTTGTTCATGACAAACTCATTCTTCGCACCCAATCCTCGGACGGGAGCGCCAAAGTTCGCATACTCTTCGCTAGTCATACCGTAATTTTTGTCCGAACCTTACATTTTTTGAAAATTTTAAATGGTCATCCTATAGAAAACTATAGGTTAGGTTAACAATACGGTATTTGACTATTTTGTATATGTTTTATAAATTAAAACTACACAATGCCTGTTATCGAATAGAGAAACAATTTTTAAGCTACCTTTACAAATAACAAAGTTATACCTAAAGGTTTGAAATTCAAAATTAGATAGAGAAAGACATACTGGCATGTGACGCCACACGCCAGTAGTACCGTAGACAGGTATATATAGATTTTTCAAAAAGTCACCATAAATCAATTTTCAACCGATTTAAGTTTTCTCTTCGCTAAACACTATCTGTTTATCTATATTTTCATAATAATATTAAGATATTCAGGAGTTGTCAAATACCTACCGTTTTATTGGATTCAGAGAAAAAGGAGTTATAAAAAACGATCGTTCTGACAAACATTACATTCTCACTTCCAATAAGTAGGTATGCGAGCCGATATGAACTCGCACATCTCTGGTGGAAACACAGCCTCAATAAGTTATTTGATAAAAACAAATAAAAATATGATTTGCTTGCAGGAAATGAAAGAAAAGCGTCGCAATCGTTCCTAGAGTTTTCTGGCGAAAAAAGGGACTTGGTCAAAGCTCAAAAGGACCTGCTTGACTTGCAAATACGGCTTCAACAATTAGAAATAAGATTAACCGAGGAGAAGCTGGACTTTGAAAGAAAGAAGAACAAAATCGAATTGGATTTTCTTACACAAAAATATGAACTCGAATTGAATTATTTAAAGAATAAAATACAAGATTAGGAATGTGTTTTTTTATTTATTTACTAATTGTCCGCGACTCTGCGCAGAATCAACGGAATTTTCCGGAAAAACTGTCCTAGGTATGTCCTTCCAAAGGTCTTGAACTGACTAATAGTTGTGAAGCTGGTTGGCAACAAACCCTTTGTGTTAATTTAAATATCTATCATTTACCTGCCACTCGTACTGTACTGCACTTGTTAACGGCACGGTGGATACAGGCTGCTTCCAATCGAAGCAAATGGAAGTATATGGGGGAGGAGGGGGGAGGCCTTTGGTCCAACAGTGAACTTACGACTGATATGATGATGATGACTTGTGAACGTTTGTGTAAACGCTTACCTTCAGTTCTAAAAACCTCCAAACTCCAAAATTTCCGTTTTTCCAAATAAAATACCAACTGAACGTGACGTGCCGAGTTCGAACCTGAAAACAATGAAACGAAAAAGGTTCCTGCAACTTTACGTAGCTATTTTTTTACAAATGTTTTGGACGCAACGGATAACTTTGACAGCTTCCCTTTTGATAAACAGACGAGCTGGAACATCGCTGAAACAAAACCAGGGTGGCTACTACGAACTCTAAAATCGAAGTTCATATCATAACGTCCCTCTCACTCGTATTTAATAATATTAGCGTCAGAGCGGGTCGCCAAGACAAGAACTTCGAATTTTGCACTGCGGAGTAACTATAATACTATTCAATGGAAAAAATCAATCGTGTAAACAAAGCAATTTTTCACGATTACTCCGTAGTTACTTACATTTGAACGCCAATCCCGATCATATTCACATCTCAATGAACTCACCACTGTTTTTAACAATCATTTTATCATGAAATAATCGTGTAAATATGTTTATTTTATATAATTAATTGGAAGACGAAAATCCGTTATATTTGTCAAATTGACATGATAATTTTTTCCTCACTGAAGTTGGTCTATAGTCGGTCTTGTCTCTGGAAATTTAGTGCTGTACCTACAAGATTAATTATTTGACTGAACCAACCTTACCTACCGATAATTATGGCTGGCTCTGCAAATTGGGGAATTTTATTGGTTCAGGTCGTAGAGCGTATTCATAAGCATACCTATTAACTTATTCGTAATATTAATTATTTGTGTTAAGTTACACTATTTAATGAAGGTTTATAAAGGTTTCTAATCCTATCCTACTATTCCTACTTCCTACTATATCCTACTAATCCTACTAATATTATAAATGTGAAAGCTTGTGAGTGAGTATGTTTGTTACTTCTTCACGCTGAAACGGCTGGACGGATTTGGATGAAATTTGGCGAAAAGTTAGATAACCTGGATTACAACATAGGATACTTTTTATCCCGATATTCCCATGGGATAGGGATAAAATCTTGAAATAACAACCGCTGAGCTTAGAGTCATGAAATTTGGTATGTAGGTAGTTGGACGTCTGGAATAACACATAGGCGACTTTTTGACCCGATATTCCCATGGGATACTAAGACTAGGGATAAAATCTTGAAATAACAACCGCTGGGCTAAGAGCCATGAAATTTAGTATGTAGGTAGCTGGACTTCTGGAATAACACATGGGCTACTTTTTATTCCGATATTCCCACAAGATAGGGATAAAATTTCGAACTCATAACCGCTGGGTTTAGTCATGAAATTTGACCATGATTGTTTTTAATGTAATGTCAATGAAAACAACGATTTAATTTTCGGGAATTCCCACGGGAATTTTTAAAAATCCCGGTATTTCATCTGCTGGACCTAATGATTTACGTGTGCGAAGCCGCGGGTAAACACTAGTTGGACGATAAAATAGTATTTTAGTACAAATTATGTAGATTTCTATTTTTCATATATTTTTTCTATTTACTAATATCACATCCACTGTGGAGTCCATTCTTGGACCAAAAAATCATTTTGACTTCCCTGTGTCTACTCTCATTTCCCTGTCTTATGTAAATTTAAAAATACCTCTTCTAAATTAATAAATATTTTGACTGACCCTTTCAATTCTAGAAAAGATCATAAACTTGAGGAAAAATTCGCCAAAAAATATAAGTGAATTATTATTTATTAATAAGCCCATTCTAAATATATATGGGATATAGTAGGTACTTTTAATCTATCACTTTCACAGAAATATAAAAAAGAACAAAAAAAAATTAATTAAAAAAAATCTGACTGCCTTAAAAACTAAGAGGCAGAAAATAAGTTTGTTTACTTATTTTGTACAATAAAGAGTTTACATACATAAGTCTGTGGTCTAGAACTCTGTCAAGTAGCTAATTTACAGTTCAACAGTCGGGACCCATTACCAAGAACTTTTGAGCTGGTCACGATTTGAATGGGTCCCGACTGGTTGAACTTTAAATAAGCCACTTGACGGAGTTCTAGACCACTAGACTTATTTTCTTCCTTTTAGTTTTTAAGGCAGTCGGGTTTTTTACTTTTTTTATTTAATATATTTTTTTGTGTCTTTGATACGCGATAATTTTACCTGGGGTGGGCACAAGACCACACTGGGGTGGGCATAGCCCACCCGGTCCCCCTCTATATACGCCATGTGGTCCCATTGTCACCAAGTCAGGAGCTGACGAATGGGATCCTAGGAAAATCGAAGGCAACCCTCAATGCTACTTTTATGCTGGAAATTATTGTGTCTCACGCGAAAAATCAATTCAATGCCACTGAAGTCGCGGGCGGAATTATAATACTAGCTATTATAATAGTGAACTTTAAAATGATTTACATAAAAGAAAATACTTATTCCCTTCTTTCTAAAACTAGCCATAGATTTAAAAATTTGACATTGGCATTTCTTGCCTCTCAATCTCAAAACTCTTCATTCACTGTCCTGGGTGAGTGCTGGTGAGTTCTGTGCGTTAGTGGATTTTTCTGTTTCGGTGAGACCTTAATAGACGACATTTTTTCTTTATTTCTGGACTTCGATTTGCTTAACGATTTGGAACTATTATTCTTGGAACGACAACCTTTGCACGGCATCACGGAATTTGTTATTGGTTACGATTGGATTTTTAAGATTATAATGAGCGAACTGCAGCCTGGTCCGTCGGGGATTACCCCGCCGACCAAAAAGGCTAAAGTGGTCAAACACCAATTAACTGTGAACGAAAGAAAAATTCTAGTGAATATTTACAATTATTTGGAAAAAAACACGCCTACATACCCATTCAAAATGGAAATTTATAAAACGACTTCGGAAATCATGGACGTCTCTCAGAATGTAGTACGTGGTGTTATGAAAAAATATCATGAAAATCAAGAAATACAGCCAAAAGTATGTAAATAAAATATAAACCTTTTATATTTTACTAGCGACTCGCCATAGTTTTGCACGGGTAGCAAAGCATATCATCATCATCATCATCCCAGCCTATATACTTCCCACTGCTGGGCACAGGCCTCCTCTAAGAACAAGAGGCAAAACATATAGCATAGGTATGAATCACTCTATTTATTGGTGAAAACCGCGTGAAAATCTGTTCAGTAGTTTTTGAGACAATGGCATACAGACGTGGGTAAGAACTTTGTTTTAACTATACCTTATTGTAATGATATATTTGTAATCTTTTTTATAATTGCCTTTGACTAGGTATGCTATTGATTATTTGTTTTAGGACTAGTGTAATTAAGTGACTAACTTCCGTCGATGTTTCTAGGAAAAACCTCCAAATCGAGCAATAATTGCTAACCTGGATGAATTTGTTTTGTCTGCAATACGCAGAAAAGTTCATCAGTTTTACTTCAATGGTGAATTGCCGACGGTTGCGAAAATCACGGCAGCGGTCAATGACGACGACAGTCTGCCTACATTTTCATGGACTACGATGTACAGAATTCTTAAGAAACTGAACTTTTCTTTTTCAAAAAGATCAAGAAAAAGTATTTTATTGGATAGACCTGACCTGCAAATTCTGAGGGTAAACTATTTGATGAGGATAGCCGAATACAGAAGGCTGAAAAAAAAGATATATCTGGATGAAACATGGCTTAATGCTGGTTAGTTTTATTTTTAATCTATTTAGACTCCTAAGGTATGTTTATATACTTTCATTGACTACTGGATGATTTTTGAAATACTCAATTTACACCTTCTGGAAGGAAAAAGATCCTGCAAAATTAAAATAATTGACCATCCATACTATTTATTAGACATTACATTAGCACTAGATCTCACTAGGGCACGATCTCTTTTTTATTTAAGATTATAAATAACTGTAAAAATATATCATATAATTATATTGTATGAAAACCCCCCTCCCCATTTTAAGTCTTTAACACCATACGGATCACGGTTTGCCTTTTATATATTTAGATTTTATCCCCGCGATTGGTACACAGTGCTTAGTAAAAAGAAAACTTCATAAATGCCTATATGTGTTGAGTTTATGGTAATTCTTATAATAACAGTTTCGGCAGAATCGACAAGTGACACTTGTTCTTATTTCCCTGGTTCTTATTCCCTTGACTTTTGAACAAGGGAATCATAGTTTTCTTGCAATGAAAAACATTTTTCATTTTGTTAATTAGGGCATACCTGCAATTATGTCTGGATGGACAATGATATAAAAAGTAGTAAACAAGCATTTTTACGCGGCCTCTCAAGCGGATTGAAAAATCCTCAAAAAGGGAGAAGACTAATTATTACCCATGTTGGTAACGAAGATGGATTTGTCGAAGGAGGAGAATGGATCTTCGAGGCAAAAAAAACGGAAGGTGATTACCATGGAGAAATGGACGCTCATAATTTTGAAAAATGGTGAGTGTTGAAGGAAATTATCTGTCATTTAATTATACAGTGGATTCTATTAAAACATGAGTATAATATCCAGTTATAATTACAGGTTTGAACGTATTTTGGACAAGATTCAGCCAGGGTCTGTTGTGGTGATGGATAATGCCCCATACCATTCTCGCCAACTCGAAAATGTGCCTAACATGAGCTGGAGGAAGGACGCTATACAGGCATGGCTACAAAGCAAAAATATAGCTTTTGAAACAAAAGAAATTAAGGCGCAGCTACTCTCAAAGTTCGATAAGGAGAAATATAAAACTAAATATGTGGACGATTACGCTGCATCAAAGGGAGTAACTGTGCTTCGCCTTCCTCCCTACCATTGCGAACTTAATCCTATTGAACTCATATGGGCACAAGTTAAATCTTTTGTTGGAAGAAAAAACAAAACTTTCACAATGGCAGAAATCAAAATATTACTGAAAGAAGGGTTGGCGAGGATCGGAGCAGAAGAATGGGCGAAATGCGTCAGTCACGTTCTAAAGGAAGAAGAGCAGATGAAGAAGCTGGATGGGATCATGGACGTGGCGAGTGACGCTGGAATACAGCCCTTCGTAATAAATGTCACAGGCGACACTTCAGATAGTGATCATTACGATACTGAATAAATCTGTTTAAAATTATCCGTGAAAGTCAGAATGACGGGTGTACCATTATAAATATCAAAGAAACATCTATTCTAAAAAAATACTCAAAATGTACTATTTAGTTTCTATTTTAAGAGTAATTGTAGCAGTCCGTACATAAAGTTATTAAAATGTGGAAATACACCAGCCGTCCTGAATGTCAGGATGCGGTATATACCATATACAGAAAGCCAATTTGCTATAAACCTATTGATTTTTGAGTCCAAAAATGTACTAAATTATGCTTAAGAATGCAGTTAAAATTTGAACAATCAATATCAATCAATATTGGGATAAAAGTAGCCTATGTGTTATTCCATACCATCTACATACTTACCTAATTTAATCCAAGTCCGTCCAGCTATTCTAGCGTCAAGAAGTGACATATAAAATTCCCATGTGAATTCCCAAAAATTACATCGTGGTTTTCATTGACGTTATATTAAAAACAACCATGCCAAATTTCATGACTCCAGCGGTTGTTATTTCGAGATTTTATCCCAATCTCGTGGGAATAACGGGATAAAAAGTAGCCTATGTGTTATTCCAGATGTTCAGCTATCTACATACCAAATTTCATCAAAGTCCGTCTAGCCGTTTTTTGTATAGTTTTATTTTTATATTTATAATGGTAACCCTCTGCTATTGTAGCTGGGGGGATATTGTATCTGAGCCGTATAATGGCGTCCATACGACGCCATGCTCGCCATGTTCATGTGTGTTGTATGAAGATAGTCTTCTGACGAACACAACGTAAAATGGCCGAGAAGAAAATGGCGTCGTAAGGACGCCATCAGACGGTTCAGATACAATATCCCCCCAGCTACAATAGCCCCGGGTCACCTTACACCCGCCATTCTGACTCTTTGCCCCATTGGACAGAAGTTATTTAGTAAAAAAAAATAAGGCGATATAAATAAACTTGTATTTTCATTTCTCTACTATTTTATCATAGCTGTAAACATACAAATAATAAATACTTAAATAATGAAATATGAATAAATTCAAAATAATTATTTAGTGCTGATTGAAGTATGTTAAAGAGCATTCACATCACTAGAGCTAACGTCAGTCAGTCAGTCAGCCAGTCGTCAGTCAAGTGTCAATGTCAGTCGCCACATTTGTTTACACTATTGATTTTTTCCATTGAATAGTACCGTAGGTACACGGCCTGACAAGTGCACGTCGAGCTCCGTGGAACACCCGAATACTCCGAAATATTTTATTCCGAATTTGCTAATTCCAATTTTCAAAATTGAATTTGACATTTCATAAGATAAGACTTATAATTTCGATGACTAAAAAATACGAAAATGTAGCCGATTTTTTTTTATATTCGATTTTTAAAACGTCGTAGAGTAAAAAGCGCCTGATGCCCGAATTGGCCTGGCTTTTGCCGATTTCGCGGCGATAGATGTGGGGAGACCCTTTTTTATCAAATAGCTGGCAAACGAGCATGCGGGTCACCAGATGGTAAGCGCTCATCGCCACCCATGAACACCTAAAGCATTACTAAGACTGCGGGTGCGTTTCCGGCCTAAAGGGGAGGGGGAAGGGGAATTGGGCCTCCGTATCTCCCGCACTCACCGTACGAAACACAGTAGCAAAACTACTATTTCACGCCGGTATTCTGTGGGAGTGTGGTAGTGGTACTAACCCAGTCGAGCAGACCCAGTCGTAATGCAGCCAGCAAGTGGTTACAGCAAGGCTACCACATGTAAACCCCTTAAAAGAAACCAATAGGGAAACAATAATAAAATTACGTTTCTTGTATCGGGACGACCACCCTTAGGTAATTATTTTAATAACTGAAACAGTATTTTCGGTCCGACGTTTTAAAAAGCTTTAAATAAAGCTGGGTAGGTGCCTATGTAGACCTACATAACTTTTTTTTTGGCGAGTCGAGGACGACGCAATGGCGCTCATTGGGAGACGCTTATGTCCAGCTGTGGACTGCTATAGGCTGATGAAGATGATGATCTGAATTAAGAAATTTGAACTGCCAATGTGTTGAACATGAAAGACGTCAGCGACAAAACGACTAAGCCGGATTCACATTTGTCTGTCGTGTTGTGTCGTGACGCATCAGCAGGGTTACTACGAAACTGGAAACTCGAAGTTCGTGTCGTGCGGTCCCTCTCGCTCTCGTATTAAATAGTGTAAGTATCAGAGGGACCGCACGACCGAACTTCGAGTTTCGAGTTTCGTAGTAGCAGCCCTGAACGGAATCGGTTTCATACATTTTATATGGTTGCGTTCACATTTTATCTGATGCAGTGTGTTGTGACGGTTCGTGTTGTGTCGCATCAAAGCTATATATATGTCGTAAGATAGGACTTAGAGAGCCGGGATCCGGCCGTAACATGATCAATGTGGGCATAACAAGTGGGATTCGGGCAGAGAATGAAACTATTTTGAAGAACTAACAAAAGTCCACTAATTCTGGTCAAGATAAAACCAAAACAATACGACACTCGTTCACTGAAATCTTAGAAATGCTCTTGGAGATGATGAGATGAGGTGGGGAAGAGAAACGTGGATCTTGGGAAGTTTCTACTGGCTCTCCCGCGAAATAAAAATACAGCACTTCAGTACTCACTTTCACGACTATATTGTCCAACAAGAACTTTTCAGGATTACAGTGATGCAGTATATTAAATAGAATTAGGCTACACGAGACCGATATAAAAATAAACGTCTTCATCGGAGCAACCGGATACAGAGAGAGACAGAGTGACAGACAGTTTGATATATATCAAGGGCAAGTGTCAAACTTCCTTAATGCCTATTGAACAAATGACAGGTGTACCAACATCATGTGAGCATGCCTGCATTTAATGCAATATTCTCAACACTTCCCCTCATGCAAACATGAGAAAACAACTATACAATGCAGAGATAAACATTATATAACTATATAACCTAATTAACAACTCAAGTTAATTAAAGCTCTACATTGACTCTACCCATGTAAGACACGACTCTATGTGTCGCCAATCAAAAACATAACTCTATGTCAATTGACAAACAAGCTTTGTCAACTGACACGATCTTACAAGATTATGTCACAATACCCTATGCTCAAACAACCAAGACAAATTAAGGCTCTACATTTCGCAAACATAAGTCACTAACAAAACCCGAGTGCTTAAGGCCAGGTAAAGGTTTTGTAAACAAATCAGCTACCATATTTTCAGTTGGCAAGTATTCAACAACAATATTCTTATCTTTTACAACATCTTTCACAAAATGGTAGCGAAGATCAATATGCTTGGTCTTTTTGTGGCAGTATTCTTTAGTTTCAAGCAATTTTAATGCACTTTGATTATCACTAAAGATTCTACAATTAAAATGTTTAACAAAAATTTCATACATGAAATTCTGAATAAAACATATTTCTTTGCATGAATCACTTAAAGCCAAATATTCAGCCTCTGTAGTCGAAAGCGCAACACATCGCTGTTTGCGTGATTCCCAACACACTGTAGAATCACCCAGTTTGACAACAAAGCCACTATAGGACCGCCGGTCCACAACATCATTGGCCCAGTCAGCATCAGCAAACACTGACATATCAAAACTGCCAGACTTGACAAATACCAATTTATGATTTATAGTACCACTCAAGTACCTCAAAATTCTCTTGGCAGATAACCAATGATCTTGTGTAAAAGCTGTATTAAATTGACTCAAATGACTTAGAGCATAAGTTATATCTGGCCTCGTACAGACCGATAGGTACATTAAACAACCTATCAACTCTCTATATGGGTAGTTACTATCAGGTAAACTATTTTTGTCTGTAGCCTTTTCCAATTTATTATTTACAGTCATAGGCGTTGAGACACTTTTACACTTATTCATGCCAAAACGGCTTAACAACCTTTTAATATATTCTGATTGTTCAAACATTAAAATGCCACGACTTCTATCTCTATGAACTTTAATACCTAAACAGTTCCTTATGGGACCTAAGCTTTTACAACTAAATTCAGACTTTAGTAAGCTATATAATTTTTCTTTGTCACTGTTACAATTAGAAAATATATAAAAGTCATCGACATATAATGCAATCATGGTCAAATTATTATTATTCTTTCTAACATATACACATGGTTCACACTTATTCTGAATATAACCATGATTAGTCAACACATCATGAACTTTGTTGTTCCATAGCCTGCTAGCTTGTTTAAGGCCATACAAACTTTTATTTAACAAGCAAACTTTAGACTTATTACTAGAAAAACCTAAAGGCTGCTCCATGTAAATTTGTTCATCAATATTACTATGTAAGAAAGCAGTATTTACGTCTACATGTTCCATATCCATGTTTAATTCATTAGCAATACAAAATAAAATTCTTAGAGTCGTCTGTCGTACAACTGGCGAGAAGGTGTCAGTGTAATCTACACCAGGCTTTTGACTAAAACCCCTTGCCACTAAACGAGCTTTATATTTTGTATAATTGCCAGAGTCATCAGATTTTAATTTATAAACCCATTTGCAACTAACTATGTTATGCTTAGTAGGTCTGTCAACAATTTGCCAAACTTTATTTTTAATAAGAGAGTCATACTCTTCCTGCATGGCAACTAGCCACTTATCTTTGTTAGGGCTTGCCATTGCCATTGCTTCCTCATATGACTGAGGTTCATCATAGACAAAATTATGTACTGTTAAAGACAGATCTGATGAGTCAGACAAACAATATTCTGCATACCTTACTGGTTTTTTATTACGTGTAGAACGAACAGGTCGCGTGGAACAAACAGGTTGGTCGCTGACAGGTGCTGGAGCACCCACATCTTCCCCTCGAACAACAGTTTCGTTACACAATGAAGAACTCAAGTCTTCACTATCTCCACAGTCTGCCTCATCAGCACTTTGGAAGGAGGAGTCTTCTGAAATTGGAGAAAAATATTCATTAAGTGGACTTTGCACTGTACTTTCATCAGATTGACAATTATTATTGTCAGCTGATACATTAATTATTTCATCATTATTTATTTCTGAATCATTTGTGGTTTCATTATTTAAATTATTGCACTGCATTTCAACCACATTGCTATTATTATTTAATGAATTATTAATATTAGAATGAAAAACATTGCTCTGCATGTCATCATTATAAGAGTAAATTTTATTATTACATTTAGTATCACAGTTCTCAGATGTCATATTATTATTTAAAAATTTATCTTCAAAAAAGACAACATTTCTAGAAACTATGATTTTATTTGGTACATAGGGATCTATTAACCTATAGCCTTTCGTGTGATCACAATAACCAACAAAAAATACAATGTTGTGATTTAGCATCAAGCTTATCACGCTTTATGCCTGGTATAAGCGTCAGAGCACGACAACCGAAGACACGTAGATGGCTCAGGTCAACTTTGTTGCCTGTCCAGACTTCCTCAGGAAGTTTATTAGGTACAGCAGCTGTGGGGCTTCTATTTTTAAGGTAAATTGCAGTAGCAACTGCCTCACCCCAGTATACCTTGCTGAGACCAGCTTCCTGAAGCATACAACGTACTTTTTCCAAAAGTGAGCGGTTCAATCGTTCCGAAACTCCATTTTGAGCAGGACTATAGGGAGCGGTCTTTTGATGTATGATACCATTACTCTGCAAATACTCTGTAAACTCATTACTACAATACTCTCCTCCTCCGTCAGAACGGAACATTTTAATAAAGTATCCGGTTTGCTTTTCAACAGTGGCTTTAAAATACTTAAATTTGGACAAAACTTCAGACTTCCTCTTAAGCAAATAACCATAGGTTTTACGAGAAAAATCGTCTGTAAAAGTAAGCAGGTATTTAGATCCACCTAAACTGCTAACAGGCATCGGTCCACACACATCCGAATGGATAAGCTCCAACAGTTGCTTGGCACGCCTAGCTTCACCCCTAGGAAAACTTTGCATTGCTTGCTTCCCCTCAACGCATGATATGCAACCTTTTATGGCTACATCACACTGAGATGGCTGAAACTTAACACCAATAGCAATGTCACGGAGTACACTTACCCCATGGTAACTAAGATGACCGAGCCTCTTGTGCCATAACTCCGATGACACCATCATTGCAGTATCTGTGTGCTGCGAGCTTTGTGGCAGCAACACATCCTCCAAATTCTTCATGGCCACACATGACCTAATCTGTGGATCAGAAGAAACAGAACCATGCACATTGTCCAAAATATAAATTCCTCCCTGTTTAGTGGCAGTTATCATTAAAGATTTCCCTTTAAAAACATAACAATTATTATTTTTAAAATTAACAGAGAAAGCCTTCTCACACAATTTACTCACACTAATTAAATTAGTTGAGAGGTCAGGTACATATAGAACATCTGTTATAATCTGTGATTTGTTATTTTTCATGGGAATACTAACTTCACCAAAACCTAAACATGACAGGGAGCCACCGTCGGCAACAATAACAGTTTGCTGACACTTTGTGATAGCCTTAAATAAGGAAATGTCTCTACACATGTGTTTTGTTGCACCCGAGTCCAGGATCCAATCTGCATTATGAAGCACACATTTTGCAGAAGAAGTGACCATCAAAGCCTCATTATAGTCAGATTTTTTCTTGTTATTCTTCTTCAGTTTAAAACATCTCGCCTTAATGTGCCCAGGTTTGTGACAAAAATGGCATACAGGAATTTTGCGCTTAGAAAAAAGAGCCAAATCATCTGGTTTTTCATTATTTCTTCTACGATGTTCTTCCTGCAGAAGTCTAGTCCTTACCATTTCGCTATTGAATCTATCAGTGATTGAAGCAGTTTCTAAACTACTCACCAAGACGTCAAATTCCTGTGGGAGTCCCGACAGCAGCAGCTCGGCTATCTCCGAATCCTCAATGGACCTCCCAATGTCACTGAGCTGGTGCACGAGTGTCATTATATACTGGATGTAATCGTTCATATTGCTGAAGTTATTATAGCTGGCTTGATGAAGCTGCCTGAGCAGCATTACTCTTCTATAAAATCCCCTATCCTCAAAAACTTTGCATATAGCGTCCCAGGCCTCCTTTGCCGTCTTAGCATTTCTCACATATTGGATGCATGATGCTTTGAGCGATAGGTTAATACGAGCTAAAGCACGCTGGTCATGTACGTCGTCAATGTCGCCTGCCGTGGTTCCATCGATGCAACTCCAAAGCCCATCTATTATCAGTGCGTTCTTCATGTAGTGCTTCCACACGCAAAAATTGCTCACACCTTCTAGCCGATCAAAGGGAGCATAGGAACATGGCTTAATATTTTGAAATCCACTTGCAGATGCCACGTTTTCATGTGCCGTCGCTGCACTTTGTTCTGGCATTTTGTCAAACCACGCCACGCGGCCGTCACGGCCGAAAATAATGAATCTGATTAAATCTTCACAAACGATGGACAATATCTTATATATTTCACGGAGAGTAAACACAAATAGATCGTCTGGAGCCCGTAACCTCTTGGAGATGATGAGATGAGGTGGGGAAGAGAAACGTGGATCTTGGGAAGTTTCTACTGGCTCTCCCGCGAAATAAAAATACAGCACTTCAGTACTCACTTTCACGACTATATTGTCCAACAAGAACTTTTCAGGATTACAGTGATGCAGTATATTAAATAGAATTAGGCTACACGAGACCGATATAAAAATAAACGTCTTCATCGGAGCAACCGGATACAGAGAGAGACAGAGTGACAGACAGTTTGATATATATCAAGGGCAAGTGTCAAACTTCCTTAATGCCTATCGAACAAATGACAGGTGTACCAACATCATGTGAGCATGCCTGCATTTAATGCAATATTCTCAACAAATGCAACTATCATAACGATTCACAATAACTTAAGGAAAAGCCTAGCTAAATAATAAAGAAACGCGTAACAGTTCCTGAGACTGTCGACTCGGGCCAGACTTCTTTTAAAAACTGACAATTGACGATCGCTTTTCCCGCGTCCAGATCTCAGGCTCTGTCAAGCGCGCCACGCATGGCAACACTGGCGTTTCGTAAGTGCTATAATGCCAATCCTTAATAAACCACACATAGTAATGACCATACAAGGACCATACTCATATTTCTACACATATATATATATATATATATATATATATATATATATATATATATATATATATATATTATATATATGTATATATATATATATATATATATAGAGAGAGAGAGAGAACGAGAACATCATAACACAACACAACACAGATAAATGTGAATATGGGTCGTTTCAATAATTATTTGAACAATTGTTGCAACTTTTATTTTAGCAGGCACTTGGCACCTCTCAAAGCATATTTTACTGATAGCTTTTACTAACATTTCATTTCTATAATAATGTATTAGAATTCTCTAGTTTTATTAAATTAATAGAAGGTATAAAACACAGAAGCTATTTTATGCTGTCTATATCTAGCAGAACTAAGTTATGAGACTTTGAGAAATGATACCTTTATTTTACAAAAACTTCTTCTCTTTTAAAAACACCGGAGCCACCCCTTTCGAAGTATGATTGGTATCTCAAAATATGTCGATTCACGTTTGAACTCAATCATAGAGCTTGAATAAAATGACTTGAAACTATTCTAGAATTAAGATTCCTAGACGTTGCAGGTCTCTTGGAGCCATTGCTACTACTAGAAATGGCATTTGGGAAGCACAATAGTATATATATATAATATAGTAAATAGAAATATAGTAGGTATAGATAGTTTGTACACGGCCGCTGCAATGTAGTCGAAACGTCGAGGTACCATCAGTCAAATAAATGTTCTATCAATTTTTAAACAAGTTCCTATCAAATGAATATGTCGCTAAAGTCGAAGGAACTTTTAAGTTGACAGACACGTCTATTGGCATTATTGTTTTATGACATGCAAACCATTATCAACTTTGAGGTGGTAGACCACATATTTGGCTGATGGTACCTAAGCACGGTAGCAAATTGTTTTACAGTTGGGTGAACCTAAGTACTACCTAATAATAGTATTAATAATACGACGACCGGATGGCCAAGTGGACAGCTAGTAATAAATATAATCTAGTTATTATTTTTATATAAATAAATTGGACAAAAGAACTCGTATCAATTTATACCACAGACTTTTATATGTCTGTAGGTACTTTATATCCCTAACTCTTGAAACATCAAGGTGCCTAATTTGTTAAAGTTTGCATTACACACCACATCTAGTTGTTTACGCTCTAGGGAGGCAATAGAGTGAAGGTGCTTTCCGCATGTAACGCTCACCTATCGCCCTGACAGGTACGTCAGGTGGAAACCCCCCTGGTGTAAAGGTGGGGCGCCATCTCAAGATATTAGGTGTTAGGTTACTTATTTATGGACGCCTTATTTATGGACGAATTAGACCTAGCAATCAAAATTCTGGGATTTTATTAAACTTTTACAGCCTTATTCATAAAAAATCCTTAATTGAGGTTTGATCGGTCTGTTACTTAGCAGACTGATTAAGCTTGTTAGACGGTTGTCAAGAAGTATGATTCATAAACGCTTGCTAGCAGTCTGCTAGTTGTTGAGCTGCTGATAGACGGATTAGACGCGTTATGTTGGCCACCTTGACAAATCAAAGACAAAAAATGGCCTAATCGATAATTAAAAAAAAAAATTTTGACAGCAGTGACAGCAAATTAGCAGGAAAAAAAAAATAAAAAGCGAGATGTTTGTTTTCCCGCCGCCGTTTTATGTTGTGCAAAAAGCCATAATTATGTTAATCATCCTTATTTTTTTTCATATTTATTGTTGCTAATTTAAAGGATTTTTAAATACAAATTTCTGAAAACAAATTTTCCTGTTTTTTTTTTTTTATCTTTGCGTAGCCCTGCCTTCACTATAAATATCTTCGATAAGTTTTTTTGCTCTTGTCAAAGTCAGCTGTTCAAACTTGTGGCGGCCATTTTGTGACTTAGCAGGGAGATAAAGGAGGGTCTACGGTCCTCTAACTTTAGCAGAGCCTTGATCGACTGATTAGCGCTAACAGACGTTTATGAATCATGTTTTTTAGCATCGGGCCTTCAAGGAGCCTTCAAGGAGGCTCTAACTTTTTATGAATAAGGCTGTTAATCTCTTCTCACTTTTAGGTAATCATTTTCACACTATGATGAAAAAAGTACAAATAAAAAAAAACGAGTGCCTCTTTTTTTAAATACAAGCTCAGTAATTTAGGTTAAAGAATTCAGGCCCTATAGGTACCTACTACGAAGTGCAATTTTCGAACTTGGTATCTTGCCGTCTTGCTGACGCATTACTTTAAACACGAGACTGAAAGGGACGGTGCGATACGAATTTCGTAGATGTCAGGTAAAGGTTAGACCGGTATAGTCGGGACCCATTCTAAATAATATTATTCTGCCCACCTAAGCCAAAAGTAGCTATCTCAAAAAAACACGAGTTATTAATACTATATGTATAGGTATTATGTAGCTTAAAACATTCTGCATCACATGGTGTAAATGACGGAAAAGCGATTTTTTTTATATGGCGCCTTTAGCTTAGGAGGGCAGTATTGCGAGCTCAATATTTCTCAGGTACCTACCTAGTTAAGGTGACCTACCTACTTAGGTACCTAACAGAATTGTGGACTAGGTACTTACTAGAACTGTTTTTTTCCTTTTTAATTTTTATTTGAAGTTTTTTAACGCAGTCGCAGTTTTTGATATTTATTAAAGCAGGACAACTATGTAGTTCGACCAAGGAGGGGTAAAACGGGTGGGAAAATTATTTCCTTTTAGCTTTTTCCGCGCATGCACTATGGCACAACCCTGCCCCCCCTTCGAAGGCCATTTATCAGTCTGGCAGGGCTGCCACTCGCGGCCGCAGGGGGCCGGTGGAACTCATTTTCTTTTTTCGAAACCGAATGTTACCGGTTCTTGGGGTAAAGTATAACAACGGAGAACGCTGTAATTAAAGGATTTAGGGGGTGGGAGAGGAGTTTGGGGGAAAAATAGACAAACATGAAACAACCGTGAGATTCACTCATATATTTAATAAAATAAACCCGGACACTGACATATATGAATCCAGTTTAGCACGGCATGTTACAGACTAATTCTAATCTAAGAGCAACGAGCCGAGCCGAGTCACGTTGCTCTTACAAGAAGGTCCGAAACATGTCAAGCTAAGCTCGATTTAGCAAAATAGAAATGGAATCGTTTTATTCGTTCCTCGCACATTACATAAAAATAATAAAAAATACATTAAAAAATAGGGTAAGGATGTAGTTATCCCGGTTTATTTAATCAAATACAATATTGAAGTATCTCTATGTAAATAAAAATGAATCGCCGATCTGTCTTTCTTTTGTAAAGGTTGCCTGAAACAATACAGTAGGTACAGTCACCAGCACCAATATCTGCACAACAAGCGTGCATAAATATCTGATACGACTCTATTTCTAGGGCCGAAGGACGTGTAAGATATTTTTGCACGCTCCGCTGTGGCAGATATTAATGCTGGTGACGTGCTCGTCATTGTCCCAGTAGTTGGCATCTTTAATCTTATGTCATTAGCAATAGTGTCATTAGCAGGTGGTAGGACCTTGTGCAAGGTCCGCCCGGATTGCTGCCACCATCTTGCTCGCTAATCCTGCCGTGAAGCAGCAGTGCTTGCACTGTTGTGTTTCGGCGTGAAGAGTAAGACAGCCGGTGAAATTACTGGCACGTGAGGTATCCCATCTTAGGCCTCTAGGTTGGCAACGCATCTGCAATCCCCCTGGTGTTGCAGGTGTCTATGGGCGGTGGTGATCTCTTACCATCAGGAGACCCACTTGCTCGTTTGTCATCCAGTCGTATAAAAAAGAATGCGTGTCGAGCACTTGGACGTTTACCTTATCTACGTTTTGCTGGCTGTAGGTACTTGCATTGTCATAGAACTAACTTAATTATGTCTTATCAAATTTCAAATCATTCCGACCCAGAGCGGATCAAATGTCGTCAACTAAAACACCCTAATAAATTCATGCAAAGCAAAAGTCCCACGGAAAACAAAAATAACATCCGAAAACACGGCTCATTTTCGCAATGAAAAACTGAAGGACGCGTCACATTAACGACCCGAATCAAGGCGGTGACAGCCAAATTCCTGAGGTGTTTTTTTATCATCGCCGTAAAAAGTTGGAGTGCGCAGTTAGGCATTATGAAAAAACGTCTCAGACTCTCAATTCATGCCGACGTTATTAAAAATGCCACTCATAGTCGTAAAATGTAGGCAGTTTTTTAGGACACTTGACCCAGTTAGGGGATTCCGGCGGGACGTTGCGATCTCGTTTCTTTGTCGTTGCGGTTGCGATTGTTTCTCCCGTTGATATTGAGAAAAACCTTTTAAACTTAACATGTGGCTACAGAATTAGAATAGCATAGGTATAAGTACCTATATAATAGTCGGCTAGGCCCCACACGCGCACAAAAGTCATCAAAAATGTTTCATACAGTGAAAAATCACTTCGAAAGTTTTGTTAAAGTCAATGAAAATATCATATTGTTTTTTTTTAACCGACAGAAAGATTTCATTGAACTTGAACAGAACGGATGCTTTTTAAACGGCCGACAAAAATCCTCGAAAATTGTATTGCCTGAGGGGTACTACGAAATTCGAAAATCGAAGCTCGTATCGTACTGACCCTCTCATTCTCCTTTTAAATAATATAAGCATCAGAGGGACGGTAAGACACGAAGTTCTAATTTTGAACTTCGTAGTATTGGGCCAGGGGGCCCCGACATGATTAATCCGGTCCTGGCCGGAAGACGTCTACTGTTGAACAAAGGCCTCGCCCATAGAACGCTACAATAATATTTGCAATAATATTTGTTTTTATTACAATAGGACCACCCCATTCATTTCCGTGGGCATCGTAAAAGGCAACTAATGGACTGGTGTGACAGTGGGCAGTAGCGCTAGTCTGTTGCCAACTACAACTCCGGATTCCAGCAGTGCTGTGTAGAAGGCAAGCGAAGCAATTTTCCCTAAGAAAGTCGTCACGAAGATAAGATTCGTGAACTGCTGATCATAACCATTTTGTCAAGCGAGTAGCGACTTAGAATAGGAATGAGCAAAAAACTCTGACCATGACTTTATTTATCTATAGCTCTAAGACACCAACAGGGGATCCTGTCATTTCGTCGAAAATATTTCGCCCTAATTTCGTCAATCGTCCCAACAGTATTCATAATGGTTGATTGAACCATATTCATGTTTCTTTCATGGAAAGACATGTACCTACCTATGTACACCTATTCACGATATATTTCAGGACTATCCCCGTAGAACCCTATAGGTTAAGTTAGGTTAGTTTTATAACAATCCTGAAGTACAAACAGCTTTAAAAAAAGTCGTTCGCGATTAGGGCGTTTTCAAAAAAAAGTGTATAAAATATGGTTTTTCCTACTTAGAATCAAGAGCACAATCGATTCCTATGGTTAAAAAAAAAAAAATTATGATTGTTTTTTTTTGTCTGGGTGTGCGGTTGGTTCCGAAAGAGTGTGACGTCTCTCGATGAGAGCGGAACATAGATGTCGCTAGTGCTGCTGCATAAGTAGCGTAGTAGAAATAAGCAACCTGAGATATGTATGCATAGGAAAAATTCGTGTCTAGATTCTGTCCAGCGGTGGTGTAGGGGTTATAGCACGCAGCACGGATTGCTGAGGACCTGGGTTCGATTCCCAGCGCTGGTCTCTTTTTCTGGTTTTTCTGTGCATCCATGTTTCAATTTGTATTTTCCAAAATAAAATGCCAGCTTTGTGACGTTTTTTTTCCCTGTGAAATTAGTTTCTAATTCTTAATTTTCCACGTGTGAAATTTTGCAAATTATTATTGGGACGAATTCTTCTTTATGAAAAGTCTTAATTTTACCAAGTAACACTCAGTACGGGCGTCACAAAACTGACTCTTAAAATTTGTATGAAAAAATTAAATGCATTTTGAAAGAAAAGTTACACTTTTTTTTTATTCAACTGGATGGCAAACGAGCAAGTGGGTCTCCTGATGATAAGAGATCACCACCGCCCATAGACACCTGCAACACCAGGGGGATTGCAGATGCGTTGCCAACCTAGAGGCCTAAGATGGGATACCTCAAGTGCCAGTAATTTCACCGGCTGTCTTACTCTCCACGCCGAAACACAACAGTGCAAGCACTGCTGTTTCACGGCAGGATTAGCGAGCAAGATGGTGGTAGCAATCCGGGCGGACCTTGCACAAGGTCCTACCACCTGCAACACACTTGTTTTGAGGACGCCCATTAACCATTTGACGACCGCATGGCTAAGTGGTTAGAGAACCCGACTACGAAGTTTAAGGTCCCGGTTCGATTCCCGGGCGGGGCAGATATTTGTATGAATAATATGTATTTCAGTATGTATTTATCTATATAAGTATGTTTATCCGTTGCCTAGTATCCATATAGAAGCTTTGCTTAGTTAGGGACTAGGTCAATTGGTGTCAAGTGTCCCATGATATTTATTTGGGAAAAATTTCCGCGAAAAATATGCAAGAGAACCGGCCATCAGCCTTTGATGAATAATAAGCTCTATTTAAACAAACATGTCATCAGAATAGGGCGCGGTTTAAGTACACGTCAACGTCTCCAGTTGTCGAAATGATCCACTCGCGTCGAGGAGCTAACTTGCTGAGAGTCCCGCCAACACGATTTATGCCCACTTTTGTTATGGATGTAACGAGCGTGGTGCTTAGTAGTAAGACATCAGAACTAAGGGTTACACCAGGTGGTGGGTGGGTCAACTCAGAGACGTGGATATTTTTAATTGTACGTGTGCATTTCTGAAAAAGCATTTACTTAAATAGACTTTAGAGAGTGCATCTTAAGTTAACACTCACAATAGTGATAAGGATATAGGTATACACTCGACCCAATTTTGTGTTTGTCACGTTTTCATAAATGACTCATTAATCTGTCATCTCCCAGGATAACAGGATCAAAGGAATTTGGGCACAAATTTGTGCCTCTGGGAGAGGACAGGTAAAGGGAACTATATAAGGGTCTGTTTATATTCTTTATCTTCAATTTCATGTTTATATATGACTGTTTGTTTCTCAATAAATAATAATAATAAACTTTCTTCATGGGAGCAGAATGTTACAGATGTTTTAGAGGAGGGTCAGAATTTTTCTAAGCATCCATATAGAATGCTTTAATAATTAATATGTGTAAAAAAATAAACAAAAACATTTGTAATTTTTAGGTAACATTTGTGTTTTTAATTTTTAAAACTATTTTTTGTGTTTAATACCAAATATAATACTAAAAATATTATAATATTTACCTCGCTTCGCTCTAAATACTCAGCTGTTTGCACCAAAGATGTGCTCTGCGAGGATAGGTAAATGAAGCGTTTCTATTGGTTCTGAAAAACCAATCCCCTTAACACATTCTCACATTTTGGTGGAAACACAGCCTTACAGAATAACTAATTAGGTGACAGCGCATGATTGTGAATTAAAATCATGAAAATCATTGCTCCATAACGAATTAAAAATTATCCACAAAACCTCGGTAAAAACAAAACAAAATATTTTTCAATTAAAAAGTTTTCTAGCGTATAAGCTGACATGTCCTTTTCCGTCCAGCGGGGAGCGTAGCTAATAATTTTATACAGATGATTCATTTGTCTTCTATCTTTGAAAACATATATATATATATTATGTAGGTATGCCTCTTTATTCGTCGTCATCATCCCAGCCTAAAAACCTCCCACTTCTTTGCACAGGCCTCACAGAATGAGAGGGCTTGGCCCCACGTGAGCCCAGTGCTGATTAGGAACTTCACACACCTGCTTCGCAGGTTGTGCAGGTTCCCTAACGATGTTTTCCTTCACTGTAAAGCTCGTGGTAAATTTCAAATGTAATTTCGCACATGAATTACGAAAAATTCAGAGGTGCGAGCCGGGGCTTGAACCCACGATCCTCTTGCTTAAGAGGCTTTAGGTCAAACCACCAGGCCACCATAGCTTTTGTATACTTACATAGAATTACATTGAATTAACAGAGCAAATTAGCTCGTTGAAGTGGCAATGGGCAGGCCATATAGCATGGAGAATAGATGGTCGTTGGGACTGAAAGGTTCTTGAGTGGAGACCGCGGATCGGCAAGGGCAGCGTAGGACGTCCACCAACGGGATGCACGGATGACCTGGTTAAAGTCGCGGGGTGGATGCAAGCCGCTTCCAACCGAGGCAACTGGAGGTCTATAGGGGAGGCCTATGTCCAACAGTGGACGTCCTATGGCTGATATGATGATGATGATGAACAGAACTCTCCTTTTAGGTAAGAATTATATTAATACTATTCTATTTTTCGGACGGAACTACTAGTGGTACCTAGTTTCTTTTGAGTAGTACTTAAGTAAATGTCTGAGTGCTGAACTGTCTCAGTAGATGCCATCTATTAGCAATAGAGCGGTAACTACATGGTGTCATCTATTGGCCATCACCACGTCTAATTCCAAATTCAAATGATTTATTCAGTAAATAGGCCGCAATGGGCACTTGTACACGTTATTTTTTTAAACTACCAGCGCTTTCGGAAAGACCATCATTGCCAAGAAGAATGCGCCGCAAGAAACTTGGCAGAAAGTCATTTTTTCATAATAATATAATTACAAATAAAATACTTAAAAACTATATTATACAATTAAAGAAAAAAATGCAAAAAATAATAATAATAAAAATACAGGGATGTATGGGGTCCCGTAGTTACAATACTAAACTAACTATATCTAAACTATATCTACGTTCAGTGGAAGTGTAGAATGCTTCCACCGTCATAAATTTTAAAATAATAATAACAATAATTTAGTTAATAATAGTTAGTTTAGGTAAGCCGTGGTGGCCTAGTGGTTTGACCCATCGCCTCTCAAGCAGAGGGTCGTGGGTTCAAACCCCGGCTCGCACCTCTGAGTTTTTCGAAATTCATGTGCGGAGTTACATTTGAAATTTACCACGAGCTTTGCGGTGAAGGAAAACATCGTGAGGAAACCTGCACAAACCTGCGAAGCAATTCAATGGTGTGTGTGAAGTTCCCATTCCGCACTGGGCCCGCGTGGGAACTATGGCCCAAGCCCTCTCATTCTGAGGGGAGGCCAGTGCCCTGCAGTGGGACGTATATAGGCTGGGATGATGATGAATAATTTAGTTCTGAAATATACATTTCAGGTCAAGTAACCATTAAGCTTTTGGATTTCGAAGGCAAGTTCACGTCTGCCGCCCCCAAAGTTAGCTCACACGCACTCATGTCATGCTCTGAAAGCAGTAGGACATTTACCTAGGTATTAGGAAGCTTTTAGGGTCACGATTTAACCGTACAAATGGAACTGCTGACTGATATAATTAGTCTAGCACACAGGATTAAACAATTCAAAACGGCCAGGTGGTCATAATTCGAATATTTCGAGCGCTGCAAACTTTTCCGGCAGTACGGCCGGATCCGACAATTGCTGTAAAACCGGAGTCAACTCTAATTGGTTTACTTTCGGAGCAATTTGGATAAAAATCACACGCTCAATGAACGTGGTGGACGCGGAGTTACGGTTGCCGTCAGTAGAAGTGGCGTGGCGCCGCAACAGTTGGATCCTCGGTTGCTTGTTTAGTATTCACAGTATTTCTTAGGAAACGCATGGACAATCGAGCGTTAGGTACCGATGTATAAAAAAAAAACGGCCAAGAGCGTGTCGGACACGCCCAAAATAGGGTTCCGTAGCCATTACCAAAAAAGTAAGCAATATTTTTCTAAGGATTTCGTATTTTATACGGAATCTTCTACATTTAGGTATATTTTATACCTTAGGCTGCTATTTACTCTTAAACTACTAATAATTCTCAAGCAAACTTAGCCGTTATAGTTTTCCTTGTAAGTTTGATATACTTATACCATCCCGATTTTTTCAATTTTTTCCACCCACCGGTTTAGATTTAAGAGGGGGGGGGGATGCTCGATTTTAATGAAAATTTGCACTTTAAAGTTGAATGTTTCGCAATCAAATCACTGAATCGAAAATTCATCTCAGCAACCCCCAATGTTTTTAAAAGACCTATCCAACGATACTCCACACTACTAGATTGGATGAGTAAAAAAAACATCCCCACTTTACGCCTATGGGAGGTACTCTAAAAAAAATTTGAAAAGATTTTTTTATTGTAGGTACCTACCATTTTGTCGGCATCAGCATCCCAGCCTATATATGTCCCACTGCTGGGCACAGGCCTCCTCTCAGAACAATAATTTTGTCGGCATAGTTTACATATATATTCGTGCAAAATTACAGCTTTCTAGCATCGATAGTCCCTGAGCAAAGCCGCGTATGGATAGCCAGACAGACAGACATGGCGAAACTAGAAGGGTTCCGTTTTTGCCATTTTGGCTACGGAACCCTAAAAAGCAAGCCTTAAAATAAATGCTGTCAAATATACTTGTACACTGCCAAAATAAGGGTTATAAAGCCTATGTAACTAGTCTGCGTAGCTAAGAGAGAGATAGCTAATAAACGAATAAGCTCCTCTATAATCACCGAAAATGTTAACTAATCTTTATTGACCTTCAATTTGTATAAGTTACCAGTCGAAAGCTCCGACGTCCGTGCTTAATTAACTTGTTAAACTACCCCACTCAATAACTTCACTTATTAGTAAACGCGATCTCTTAATTAGTACTAAGATTTGGTACAGCTATTGGTTTCAGCTAGTCTTGGAACGAAATGTTAACGAAAAAAGCGTGCTAAGTAATATAATATCTTAATGATAATTATCTAATGTTAAAAATAGTATGTGAACATCCTCCTAAAAATTACATGTGTTTAACATATCATGTATAGTTAATTAATGTAATTGATTTAAAAATTGCTACGTCTCAACATAAGGGCATCATTTTTTTTGTAAAAAGTGTCGGAATAAATGAATACTTAATTCTTATAGACTCCAGAGAGTAAGTAGGTACTTCTATTGTCTTCTACAATATTTCTTACATTGTATAGTCATGGTACCTACGACATGGTACAGTTCTATAGATGTTACATTACAGCAGTATAAGTTAATCCTTGACGCCCTGTAAGGGCGCACACAATGAACTAACGTAAACATTACATATTGATGTTGGGCGGATTCAGTTGATGTTGTTATTTGGGATTACTAATGTATGGGCAAAAAACTTTTCGTAAAGTAAAAAATCATTTGCATAAACAACTTATCGAAAATTATTTTTTTGGCAGATTATTGTTTAAAAAATAATTACTTAGTCATGTTTCATATTACCAAGTATTATTTAGTCAAATGTATCGTTTGGCATAAAGCGCTCTTCCCAAAATATTGCATGGCATAATAATAACCTACTTTTCTGGTAGCAGTTCGTAGTTTCTTTCTGTGGGGAACGCAGTTCTAACCCTAACCTACTTTTCTTAGTAGTTTTCTGTGGGGAACGCAGTTCTAACCTAACCTAACCTAATTTTCTGGTAGCAGTTGGTTTCTGTGGTTGGTACGTGTGCAAAGTGTCATTTTTAACAAAAAAATTTTTGAATACTATAAATTAGCCAATGACAAAGTAAAATTATTCCAAATGACCAAATGAATAAAATGCGAAATGTTAATATGCTAAAGATTCGTTTGGGAAATGAAACTACTGCGATAAGTTTTTTTGGAAGGTGAAATTTGGCGAAAAATATTTTGCCGAAACGGCAATACACCTGTTATTTGATTAATGTTATTTTACAATAAATAAAACGTTTTAATTGCAAAAAATAACTACAACTTCACAATGTGACCGTGTTGGGGACGTTAAATAAAATCGCGGACTGTAAATTAAGGCTGGTTTAATCGCTGTCTAATTACAATAAATATTCTTAACTTCGAGAGTAACAAGAATTAAATAAGAGGTCGTCCAACGGCGGTGGAGGTCGTATAGTGGTCGCTGCCGGTCGGAGCGACGATCGTGACGTCGCCGTGTCGTCCTCCCGCGCGCCTCGTCCCGTGCGCAAGTAAAGCCGGTTCTCAAGAGACCCTCATAGCTATAAAGCTGGAATCCACCATAGAATACAATTAGTTCGACACACAACTAAGTAGGTATATTAAAATTCAATACTAAATTAAAACGCGCTGAAGCAAATCATCAAAGGTACCCAAAGAAGTTAACCCAAGGCTAACTAATTGTTATTACATTTAGCGAACAAAAAGCTTTTGTTGTCTGATAATAAATATTTGAATTGAATTAAGCAAGATCAAAGAATATTCTCGCAAAATGGATTCATTCGAGAAACCGGAACGGAACGACTGCTGAAGAATTGAGGACGCAGCGACCTTTAAATATAGGAATTAGGAACGCATTTTTCCAGTTTCACTCTTGAATTTTATGATTTAAATTCGGATTTTTCCCTATTTTCTTTTTGTTACTAACCGTCCATTGGTTAAATTTCTGTCTCTGTTTGTTTTGTTCGAATAGACGGAGATGGCATCACATTTATCCGTCAAGTAAAATTAATCAATGGGGTGAAACAGCCCCGTATAATATCCTAATATTATAAATGCGAAAGTTTGTAAGTCTGTTTGTTTGTTACCTTTTTACGTCTAAGCCATGGAACCCATTTAGATGAAATTCGGTATACAGATAGTTTAAGTCCCCGGGAACGTCATAGAATAGTTTTTATCCCGGAAAATTGCATAGTTCCCGTGGGACAGAGTCGCGGGCAACAGCTATTTTAACCTATGTAGCAAAAAGATTCGTTTTTTTTACTCTTTATTGTACAAAATAAGTAAAGAAACACAGATGACAAACAATGAAATATATGTACAAAGGCTAACTTATCCCTTTAAGGGATCTCTACCAGACAACCTTTGAGTGGATGAGAGGAGCATTCAGCCAGGGGTTTCGTTTGTTTATTTCAATGATTATTGTTTATTCTAATGTTTAATAATAAGTTTCTATTAACAATACAATCCTGGGTCGTGGCAGTGATAATTGAAATTTCACAATTAGCGCGCCAAGTTGTAATGAGCTGGGGATCGAATTCCACAAAACATTTCTAAGTCCCAAAACTTTAGAGGGTTCTTCGAAATATATTTACTTACAGGATCGCTAGAAAAGTAATAGAATATTACAAGTGTATTAGTTGTTAGGTCAGTAATGACTAAAAGAAAACATCAAATCGGAAATAATTGCTACAAAAGGTTTTATTGTTTTAATGGCTTTATTTGTTACCCAGTATGACTATACTAGCCATTAAAACAATTGAGGGAAAAGTTCGATATCTCAGAAACGGCTGAACCGATTTTGATAAAACATGTCTAAGAACCGTCGCTAGAAAACCTGCTTTCAAAACGGTCCACCTGTTTAAGAGCTATGGTGCCACAGACAGACAGACAGACACACGTAGCGGTCAAACTTATAACACCCCTCTTTTTGCGTCGGGGGTTAAAAAAAGCTTATAAAAATGTGCGTTTGTATAGTGTCTATACTATATCTACAGCGAGAGCCCTAAGGTAAAGGAGGAGGAGCGGTCGCTTTAGGCGTTAGATGGCAAGGTATGTACCTATACGCCATTTTTCAGTTATCAATCCCACTGATACTATACATGCGAAAGTTTGTAAGTCTGTTTGTTTTTTGTTTGTTTGTTTGTTACATCACTTCAAAACCGCTGAACCGATTTAGCTAAAATTCGGTACACAGATAGTTTGAGTCGCGGGGAAGGACATAGGATAGTTTTTATCCCGGCAAATTGCATAGTTCCCGCGGGATAGCGATAAACGAATTCTACGCGGACGGAGTCGCGTTTAACAGGCTAGTGCAAAACAAAATTATGATGGCACATTTCGAGAGGTTCGGAAGCGGTGCAGACAATCTCGCTCTACCTCGATCAAGGGCTAGAGCTCGCGCTAATATCTGTCTCTTTCCCATAAAGCACATTTACAATAATAATACCAGCAATCCTAACGTCCAGACTAGATATTAGAGACAACAGTCAAATGATTTGGTCAGGAATGTCTTAATTCTAAGTTGTGTACCGAACTTGAGATTCTGAAATTCACCAAATTGGCAAGGTCTTACGTTGGGTGCTTAGTTTGTGAAATTTCTCGGAAAGCGCGTTGCTGAAAATTTATATTGAATCTAGCTTGTCCGCGTCCCGAGAGAACTTGCAACTTTTTCTGGATAAAAAGTAGCCTATATGTATGTATGTGTATTATTATGTTTTATTTTTCATCCTTTCTTCCCTTAATTATACAGTCAGAACCGTTTATAATGATATCAAAGGATATCAATATTTAAACATCATCATCCCATCATCCCAGCCTATATACGTCCCACTGCTGGGCACAGGACTCCTCTCAGAATGAGAGGGCTTGGGCAGTAGTTCCCACGCGGGCCCAGTGCGGATTGGGAACTTCACACACACCGTTGAATTGCGTCGCAGGTTGTGCAGGTTTCCTCACGATGTTTTCCTTCACCGTAGAGCTCGTGGTAAATTTCAAATGAAATTACGCAAATGTATTTCGAAAACCACAGAGGTACGAGCCGGGGTTTGAACCCGCGATCCTCTGCTTGAAAGGCCATAGGTGAAATCACTCGGCCACCACGGCTTCATATTTAAACATGGCTGGTTGTTATTTCCAGTGTTGTTTTGGTTTAACAATAAGATCTTGTTGGGACTTTTTTCTTGGTCGTTACATCCGATATCTCATTATAACAGGTTTAGCTACAAACGATTTTGACTATTAAATTAAAATCCATTTATTTCATGTTTCTTAGACACATATGTTGTTAGTTTGACTTAATCTAAGTGTTAGTTACTACTATACCATCAGCCAAATATATGTAGTCTACCACCCTAAAGTTGATAATCGTTTGCATGACATAAAACAATAATGCCAATAGACGTCTGTCAATTTGAAAGTGCGACTTTAGGGACATATTCATTTGATAGGAACCGTACAACGGCCAACCGATAGTGTCTTTCTCAACCTCGACATTGGCGGAATCATCAATAGTATCGATGGAGCTATATTTTTTCTAATAATTGAATTCATTTGATAGGAACTTATATTAAATATAATGCCCCGGATAAGTCACGTCTTAAATCGAGTTTAGTTCGACATGTTTCGGGCTAATCCGTAGCCCTTCGTCTTCGGAGCAACGCGACTCAGCGGCTGCTGCAACACGCGCACTGCGCGCCGCCGCTCTGCTCGCGCGACATAGTGATAGGAACTTGTTTAAAAATTGATAGACCACTTATTTGGCTGATGGTACCTTAATGCGAAAGTGTCTGTCTGCCTTCTGTCTGTCGATCTGTCTATTTGTTACCTCTTCACGCTTAAGCCACTGAACCGATAGATGAAATTTTTGGCACGGAGATAGTTTGAGACCCTATTAATTATGATAGTTTTTATCTATGGATCTAATGAATTATTCGCAGTCGCATTCAAAGATAGTTCGGCTCACAGAATAGCTAATATTTTACCGGTTTGCGTTCTCACGCTATTCCGGTATTTCTATACCGGTTGCATTTAATTTCGTGCCGTTTATTACGGCAGCATCGCGTGCAAACCTAATCCGCAGAATTATGAAGACGTCTACTCTTTTGCGTAATGCTTAACTATGGCCATTATTTCGTTGTACGTTTTTTATTCTTTACGGGATTTAAGCTTTGGTATTGTTCCGGGAAATAAGTGAGAATTTGAAAATTCCACTAAGTTAATGTGATAAATGCGAAAAATTGTATGGGGCTGTTTCATCATCCATTGATTAGCGTTAACCGATGGTTAAATGTGATGCCGTCTCCGTCTATTCGAACAAAACAAATAGAGACGGCATCACACCTAACCGCCAGTTAACTCTAATCAATGAAGGTGAACAGCCCCTAAGTAAAACGTAGTAAGTAAACGTGTATAGAGCCATGTTATTTTGTTATGACGATTAAAGTTTCTATCTATCTATCTATCTATCTATATAAGTCTAGAGTAAAAGTTAGACGCTTGAAATTTTCACAGATTATGTATTAAAAATGCAAAAAAAACTTATATTAGAAGAAAAACTTATAGTTTCTGGTTTTTCTGTGCATCCATGTCTCAGTTTGTATTTTCGATATGGTTTCACGGAATACCGGTAAAAGTAACAAATTTGAAGTTGAAATAAAAAATACAAAAAGACTCCAAAAAACCAATCATAATTTGATTGCTTAGTAGCGACATCTCTTGTCTGGGTGAGCGGTTGGTTCCGAAAGAGTGTGACGTCTGTTGACGCCACATAGATGTCGCTAGTGCTGCTGCTTAAGTAGCAAAGTAGAAATAAGCAACCTGAGATATGTATGAAATATGTCTAGATTCCTGTCCAGCAGTGGTGGAGGGATTATAGCACGCAGCACGGAATGCTGAGGACCTGGGTTCGATTCCCAGTACTGGTCTCTTTTTCTGGTTTTTCTGTGCATCCATGTCTCAGTTTGTATTTTCGATATGGTTTCACGGGATACCCGTAAAAGTAACAAATTTGAAGTTGAAATAAAAAATACAAAAAGACTCCAAAAACAATCATAATTATATTAGAAGAATTTTAAGAAAAACTTTTACTGAACTGTTTACGGAACCCTTCATGTACGAGTCTGACTCGCACTTGACCAATTTGTTTTATCTATTCTGTTTGTAACCGTCACGATTTTTTTTTCCTTTTCTTTCTTTCCTCTTATCTTCAACTGTATTTGAATATTGAATAGAAAATACGCCTATCGCAACTTCAAACAACCGACCCAGCACGTAGAGTAGCGTAACGTGTTTAGCGCGAGCGCTCTTCTAATTGGCCCCGACGAGGGCTGAATTTTTCAACAAGTTGTAACTCAGAATGAATTTAGCCAATTTCACGTTCCAGGCTGTACTGGGAATTCAGTATTTTTTTGACAGCTAACTAACTGTCGGTGTGGAGGGGGAATTAAATTGTACAGTCACTTACACTCGGTTTGTGTGGCGTAAGCGACGAACGCGTTATATCGCAGTGTAGGTACTGTAGTATTACTTGGAGTTTTGAATAAAATATTGCATTCGGACACAGTTTTTTTTATTACATTTTTAGCTTGGCAGCTGGGATACAATTGATCTTCTAAACTCTCTTATGTTCGATCGTTTTGATATTCAAAAATAGAACTAGATTGCCAGTTCTAAACCGATCGAACAAGAGTTTAACACACTACATATCCCTTCTTCCTATTGGATAATTATTTTTTTGTTGTGTTCGTTATTATCAGGACAAGGTTTGTGCTAAACAAAATTAAAAAAATCGGAACGCGGGCAACAGCTAGTTTATAATATTCATAAGGATGTATTTTTTTTATTTTTTCCCTAAAACTAACTCACGCTTGACCGATTTTTAATATTTCTTGATACGCAGTATATTTACCTCCATTATCACCCCGGTTTGAGATCTGTATGCTTAAACGTTATAGAGAATCAATGAAAACAAATATAATAGATAAGATGTTTTCTTGTAGTGTAAAATGCTTTCACCTTTCACAAGAAATTGGATGAATCTCCCAAAGTCAAAATATCATTCTGCAACATTCGTGTCAAAATAATACAAACCAGTTGGAATGCCGTAGTTTTTCAAATGATGTGTGCGATTCCAAAAACCGACACGCAGCTGTTTCTATTTGCCGATAGTTCAACCAGCACAGGCACCCTACCTAAAATATATCAACGAACAGCAAAACTTTCCTCACACCCATTTATAAATTTCAACACAATAATACGGGGAATTTTAACAAATAAAATAACTCAATCTCACTTTGATAGTTCGAGCCCCGAGGGTGGCCGCGGAATTGGTTTCAAAAACTCCATTCTAGTTTTAACGTTATTTTCAAATTGCAATGATATTAGTTTAGTTTGTTTATCTTTTGTGTTTTGACCTGATGTCGTGAGAAAAAATCTTTAGAAAAATAATGTGCGCGGTGGCGTGAAGTGAACATTTGACAACCCGGTTATTAAAAAAAGCGATAGGTAATTTTGTGAGTTCGGATGTCACACTTCGCATTAGTGTACAGAATCTTTGCTATACTTGTCGGTACTGATGTCTTGTACAAGACCTTCCTGATCGCTATAATCTGGCCATCATCATATTAGCCGTCCACTGATGGTCATAGGCCTCCCCCATTAACCTCCAGTTCCTTCGGTAGGAAGCGGCCTGCATCCACCGTGAACCCGCGGCTTTAACTATAACTAGTTCATCCAACCGTCTCGTAGGACGTCCTACGCAGCGCTTGCCGATCCGTGGTCTCTTCGAGAACTTTGCCCCAACGGCCTGTACTCCGTGCTAAATGGCCTGCCTTCAAACTTCAATGAGCTTATTCGCTTGGCTATATCGGGGACCCTCGTTCTTCTACGTATCTGCTCATCCATACTATAATATTAATATTATAAATGCGAAAGTGTGTGTGTTTGTATGTTTGTCCGTCTTTCACGTTGAAACGGAGCGACGGATCGACGTGATTTTTGACATACCTAGAGATGGTTTATGGGCCAGAGAGTGACTTAGACTTTTTATCCCAAAAAATGCACAGTTCGCGAAAGAACAGCGCGCAAACCGATTTCCACGCGGCCGAAGCCGCGGGCAAAAGCTAGTTTCTAAATAAACCTAATTCCTCATCATTTTTAAATTTAAAATGGAAGGACATTTACTGGGCAACCTCCATGACGAATAAATGTGATGCCGTCTTTGTTTGTTTTGTTCGAATAAACGGAGACGGCATCAGTTAAAATTAATCAACGGGTGGTGAAACAGCCCCTTATTGTCAATCGTAAGCCTATCTCTGTATGAAAAATAATAATTTAATACTTATGTGTATGTATACTCTACATACAGGCTGTTCTGGGGTATCAAATCGTAAATCAATCATTTTCCATTTATATTGTGGCGTTTGATATGAGGCTTTGTACATGGCTAGAAATACCCTAATCAACCCGTTCTATTCATCTTCGTCTAGTCTAGAGGGTATACGCATAAGAGAGAGGGGGCATGTTGTAGAGGCTAAGATGACAATGATGAATATTTCGGGAAATTCGCGCAGCCCAATGATTTACAGACTTTAATAACGCCACGTAAGGAAGATGAATAACAGTGACAAATAACAAAGCAAATAGAAACAAAAATAATTAAAAAGGAAAGTGTCGGCTAAACAAATGGGTACCCATATGAAAACACCTTTTCATGATAATAATATTACGTAACGCATAGCGCGGGAAAGCTGCGTTTGACGTTGGAATGGGGTGGAGCTGCTTGCATATCGGATTAAACTTTTTGTTTAAAAAAAATTAAAAAAAAAAATTTAACCGACTACAAAAAAACCATGAAAATAATTTTCTACCAGTCTGAAGTCGGTCGGTGTCTCAGCACGAGCCAGCAGGAGTAGACCTATAGTCATCTACCTCAATTACGCACTTTATATTGGGCTTCAATCACTCCTGCTGGCTCGTGCTGAGGCACCGACCGACTTCAGACTGGTAGAAAATTATTTTCATGGTTTTTTGTAGTCGGTTCAATTTGTTATAAAAAAAAATTCACGCTTTTTGGTGTAAATAATATAAGATACAATAGTTTAATCAACTGCTAATCACCTTTTACGAACGATTGCTTTTTCCGATGCGGAGACGTTCATTATTGAGACCTGGTGCTTCGGATCACCACCCGTTTTACCATATGCATTACGAGGAGCATAAATTGCTTAGCCACTGTGTCAAAGTAATTAAAATTCAACCCGTGAAATACTTGTTATTGAGTAGTAACTCCGATGGTCAACTGTGGTCTTCATCATCAGTTTCACTTCACCAAATGATGATTTTCAATAGCAAATGCACGAGTTACTGCTAAATACATCCAAATTACTATAGGTGTCCCTATAATATTTGAAGAGTTCTCTCGATTTCCTTAAGATCCAATCATCAGATCCTAATTTGCTGCTTATGGGACCTAATTGAAAGCATTTCTAGACGAACTAAAAAAAAAATCAAATTGGTTCATAAATGACGGAGGTCTGAGGTAACAAATATAAAAAAAAATACAATCGAATTGATAACCTCCTCCTTTTTTTTGAAGTCGGTTAAAAATTAGATTTTTAGTACAAGCTTTTTATACTATACTTTTTGTTGAATGTACTTGCATTGTCATCCAAACTACCCACATTTCCGAACGAAATTTCAAGTCAATGCCATTAAGGAGTTTCATTGAGGAGTTCCGTCCTGCAGAGACGATCTTGCCCGAACTACCAGGATGTCACTGCCAGATTATTCTTCATTCATTCAACTGACCACTGGAAGTGGGAAAATGTAACTTACAAGATTAAAAAAAAAAACTTTGGCACATTCGCATTTGGCGGTCGCATTCGCCATCTTTCTATCCACATCTTAAAAACGATTGTGATTTCATACGATCGGTAATTTTTACTAGGTAATTTTAAAATTAATTAGCGTTAATTAGCACTGAATTTACCTAGAAATTCTGCATTAAAACTATAATTTTTGTTCAATGTTTTATTTTCAGTTTTTTTGTCATCTTTTTTAATTGCTATAAATTGGTTAGTAAAGTTTTATTAAATTATTGTTATTCCGAAGAAAATAACCAACTTTTTCAGAAAAAATACACTACGACAGCTGATGATAATGGAAAACGATCATTATGGCATACAAAATTCGGGCAAACGATAGTAAACAATAAAATTTTATGACAAAAATTTTGGAACTTCTAATGAATAAGAGTTGATATTTTATGTGCATTTTGGCGTGCCATTTTTGTTAGTCGTTCGCACGGAATGCCCTCTTATGCTGTCCCTCTCACACATTCCGAACCTAACTTACCAAGTGACAATAATATTGTAAACTTTAACATGATTTACTCCGTGGATCCGTTTCGTATACCACAATTTCCATTTTATTCCTTCCGGCGTATCCAGCCATAACTGTCGGCGAGCATTAGCACCAGCTTGTGATTTATATGACCAGATTTATAGCTCACTAGTCTTTAGCCGCGTCTTTGCTTGAGCAATCAGGTCTGGTAGTTGAAAAAGTTTTCCGATTTTACTAAACAAAAAATACAAAGTTGCATTTTGGTCTTCATTGAAGATGTACGTACTGGTAGGAAATTTCAAATCATTCCAGCTATCTTCGACATAAAATACCTACCGACAAAGTAGTAGTAGTAGTAGTGTGTTGTGACGGCTTGTGTTGTGTCGCATCAAAGCTATAGAAAGAGAGAGAGACGAGAGCATCACAACACAACACGACACATAAATATGAATGTGGCTTAATTCGTGCTTTCATGGCAAATGAGGGCATGAATTATTACGTCGTACTTTGTCGTGCATACCTACTCGTAATTTGAGTAGACAAATACTTGGTCGTACCCCTAAATTGCAAGAGTAGTTGGTATATCCTGGCGTATGTTATTTTCATTTGTTTTCCCTTTTTTCTTTTTTTGGTCCTAAAATGGTAAAGGAGGCTGATCTATGCGTATTCCTATTAGTGTAGGTAATTAGGTAAGTATGTTAGTGTTTTTAGAGTCCGAAAATTATGTCGGTTTTACTTTTTCTTCCTTTACTTTGTCTATGTATGTATAATACCTGATGGTCCCAAAAGAAGATGAACATCGTTCGCTAGACCGACAGTTTTCTGATTTGGGACCATTTCGTAACATGCGTATTTTTTCCATCTTGTACCGTGGATGTTTCCTTCCTTTCTTTCTCTGTCCTTGGCTTCAAATCTTGCCAGTTTAATTTCACCCACTACTAGTAATCAAATTGATTTGTGGTACTTGGAGTTCGAATATGTAGTCTGGGTGTAAAGGTTCAGTTAATATAACCTAACCAACAAATCGGTCCACCCGTTTAAGAGCTACGGTGCCATAGACACAGAGATACAAAGACACAAAGACACACATAGCGGTCAAACTTGTAACACCCCTCTTTTTGCGTCGGGGGTTAATATAATAAGGGCCCTATACTACGAAGTCCTCGAGTGGCGACCACGAACCGGAAGACGAAGCGTTGGCAGGCCTCCCACCAGGTGGACTGACGACATCGTGAGAGTAGCGGGAAACCGGTGGATGCAAGTGGCGAGTTGTCGTTCATTGTGGCGTTTTAAGGGGCAGGCCTTTGTCCAGCAGTGGACGTCTTCGGGCTGATGATGATGATGATGACTACGCTGTTCAGCGGCCGGCGAAGCGCCAGAATCTTACTGCTGCCAATAAAGGTAATTCCGCCAGTGTGTTGAGGTCTATGCCGCAGGAGGGCCTCTTAGATGGTGTTTTCTTTTTATAGTTAGGTATATTTATGTAGTTTTTATTTATTTTGTTTCCTATCATATTATTGTATCTTGTGTTGTGTTTTTAAGTATGTGTATATTCGTTATCATTACTTACTTAAATAAAGGTTAGGTTAATATAGAACTATAATTAATTTACTTGCAAGGAATGTTTAGTAAAATTTTATTCTGCTTTTTATTATCCTTATGCAAAGTAATATTATGAGATTATGTCTTTCTGCGTAGCAACTATTCGAACATATAAATATTATTCTCATCGATTTTATGTGATGTTAATATTCTGCTTTACAAATGATAGTATGAGAAAAAATATATGCGGAAAGTAATTCGGTGATATGATGATTCTGCTCAAGGTTGTTATGAGAAACGAAATTATGAGATTCGATTTTATGCAACATATTAGTAAACCTAAAAATATAAATATATTTCGGGGTTCTCGGAAACGACTCCAACGATTTCGATGAAATTTGGTATTGTATGTAAGGGGTTTTCAGGGAAGACATATCGATCTAGCTTGGTCTTATCTCTGGGCAAACGCTTGCTATCGAGTTTTAGCCCGAGCAAAGCTCGGTCACCAAGGTACTGAATCATCTGCGAAAGATATTTTCTGCGAACAGCCAGGATCCCAAAATAGTCAGTAAAAAATGTTACCTGTTTTTTTTTTAACATAAACTCATTTTGTAATCGGTTTAAAATAAGCGGCAACCGATGTTCTTCGAGCGCTTATTCCCACGGAAATGCACGAGCTAATGCCCCCCATTAATTAGAGTGGGGAAAACACCTTTTTCCCTCTCAATAGATAGCCAGGAGTTATGGGCCTTCGTCTGCCCTATTATACTGAGCATTTGCCAAATGATAATGCCTGTTTTTATGTCTTTAGAAATCTTAGGTTCGTGACAGGTGTCTGTTAGTTATCATACTTATCATCCCAGCCTAAGACCTCCTCTCAGAATAAGAGAGCTTGTACTGTAGTTCTCATGCAGGCCCAGTGCTGATGGAGAACACCATCACAAAAAAGAGCACACAATCTGGAATAACGTTTAGGCTACTACTTCTTATCCCGATATTCCCACGGGATCTGTAAATCTCGAAAACTCGTCCGTTGGGAGTAGTCATGAAAATTGGCACTGTTTATGCAGGATCAATAAAGATCAAGGTATAAATTTTGGAAATTCCCACTGTTGTTTATAAATTATAATGTATCTTAAATGAAGATCAAAATGTAATTCGTAAATACAAACTGAGACATATGCACAGAAAAACCAGAAAAAGAGACCAGCACTGGTAATCGAACCCAGGTCCTCAGCAATCCGTGCTGCGTGCTATAACCCCTACACCACTGCTGGACAGTGCGGTGCAGGTATTTACGATATGGTTTCACGGGATACTTACCCGTAAAAGTAACAAATTTGGAGTTGAAATAAAAATACAAAAAGACTCCAGAAAATCAATCACAAAATGTAATTTTTTGGAATTCCCACGGGATTTCAATAAAAACCCGGAATTTCAATTCAACTGCTGGGAAATGATAAACACAAGTATTCTAGTATATAACTTTATTTACTTAATAGTCTTTACCCACAGCTTTGCACACGTAAATCTAGATGCAGCAGCTGAGTAGAAAATTTCCGATTTAAAAAAATCCCGTGTGAATTCCCGAATAATAAATCGTGGTTTTCATTAACATTACTTTAAAAACAATCATGTCAAATTTCATAACTCTAAGCCCAGCTGTTGTTGTTTCGAGATTTTATCCCTATCCCGTAGGAATATCGGAATAAAAAATAGCCTATGTTTTATCCCAAATGTCCAGCTATCTACATACCAAATTTCATCCAAATCCGTCCAGCCGTTTCAGCGTGAAGGAGTAACAAACATACTAACTCACTCACAAACTTTCGCATTTATAATATTAATTACTAGGATTTTAATGGAAACATCACATTTAACTTTTACCAAAAATATCCACGTTTCCCGCATTTACCGTTTCCTTGCCGTTTACGCTTCTTTCCGGTTCTTTTCGTCACGAACACAAATAGTTATTTTCCGTGTGGCAAAACAAAGGCCCTTTGTTGAAGGTACATCATTTACCTGTCGTCGAGCACTCCGGGGACATGGTTCCCGGTTTTCCAGGAAACATGTATGAAGTATGCCGTACAAAAACAGCAACACTTATTATAAGGATCAGTGCATACCGGTGTTGCCTGACGTCCGATTTTTAGCCCAAAATTACGAGGGCATCCGAAAAAATTACAACCAACGCTAACTACACATGTAGACCAGCGTCCTAAACAACTTTTTCACTTCTCATGCTTATGTTTATGCTGGATCTAGGCGACATAAATGATTCGACTTTTTATGCTCTAGTGCATAAAGTAAAATCTTCGTCTAAGACCATGACAACAATCAAACAAAAAAAGTTTCAATGTATTTTTTTTTTTTATAAAACTAAAAATCAATCGAATAAATCAAAATAAATTAATAAAACTAAATATTTATATATACCTATTAAGTGAACAATGATTCCCCTGTTGTTATTTCATCGCCTCGCAATCGAAGTGAAAAGCAGAGTGCAAAACTCGAGCATTAAACCCATTTTCTTCTCGACGTTTCTATCCACCCTCGCCCTCGCCGTACCGGCTCGGGTGGCTATATGAACGTCTCGGGTAAAATGGCTCGTTTTATGCTCTTGTTGTACAATCTACTATATGTCTTTCAGTTAGATTATCAGAAACTAATTCGACATGTTTTTTGGCAATTTAAACAAACAATTTAAAAACAAGATATAGCCGCTAATAGCCAGTTAAAGTTCCGCGTGACGCACGGCCGTGCGACACTTTTCTCCTTGGCATACTCCGAAGTTCGAAAATCGAAGTTCGTATCGTATCTTCCCTCTGGCTCTTGTATTAATACTATAAATGTCAGAGGGACCGAACGATACGACTTCGATTTTCGAGTTTCGTAGTAGCCTTGCAAGTCTTCATTCCTGAACTTTGACGCGCTTCTATATTGTCATTTTTGTTTGATTGGCAAAAGGAAAAATATGTGTCCAAAATTTTCTAATAATCTCACTGACGAACTAAGTAATAATAATAATAATAGTTTTTTAATAATAATAATTAATAGTTTTTTTTCTCCATTAAACTACTCGATTCGCTCAACAAAATCGTACCTATGCGGCATAGGGTAAAAAAAAACCAATTTTACCATGTCTAAATTAAAACTGTTTCACTTCAATGACTATGTCACTTCAAAGTTCAATATCTCAAAAACGGCTGAACCGATTTTGATAAAACATATCTAAGAACCACCGCTAGAAAATCTGCTTTCGAATAAAAAAACCGCATTCAAATCAGTCCACCCGCTTAAGAGCTACGGTGCCACAGACAGACTCACATGGCGGTCAAACTTATAACACCCCTCTTTTAGCGTCGGGGGTTAATAAAAGATGAGTATGAAATGGAAATTTACTTAGAAACTCTTCTAATGTTTATATAAAGGTAGGTAAGCATTATTGTGCAAAATAGTGTATGTCATCGCATAAATCATGGGTTTTTACCACAGAATAACTAATAGGTTTTACTTCGCACAACGAATCTACATGCAAAGTTTGTACAGTCAGTAAATTAAGCCTTATTCGTAGTTTATCAGAAGTGAAACAATTCTGACCCATTTTTTAATGTAAGATGGTCGACAAAGAGCATTTAAAAAGACTTCAAAAAACCGGTCAAGAGCGTGTCGGAAACGCCCAGGATAGGGTTCCGTAGCTGTTACGAAAAAATCTTTGTGTATTTTTATTTTAACGTGGTTATTTTCTACATCTGTGTCTATTTTTTATAATTTGGTCAATGGTAACTACTACTAAGGTTTTTATGAATTGCATAAAAATTTCCAAGTGTATTTTATAATTTAGGCTACTATTCACTTGTAAAGTACCTACCTACTATTCTCGAGAAAACTTAGCTATTTTACTATTACACTATTAGTTTTCCTTGTTAATTTGTTATATTTTTAACCGACTTCAAAAAAAGAGGAGGTTTGTTACCTCAGAACTCCGTCATTTTCGAACCGATTTGAAAAATTTGTTTTTCGTTCGTCTAGGAATGCTTTCAATTAGGTCCCATAAGCACCAAATCAGGATCTGATGATTTGATCCTAAGGAAATCGAGGGAACTCTTCAAATGTTGTAGGAACGCTGGTAATTTCGATATATTTAGGAGTAACTCGTGCATTTGCTCTTGAAAATTATCATTTGGTGAAGTGGAATTCGGTGCCTCAGCATGAGCCAGAAGGAGTGATTGAAGCCCAATATACTCGTATAGTTGTAGGTGAGGTAGACGATTATAGGTCCACTCCTGCTGGCTCGTGCTGAGGCACCGACTTCAGACTGGTAGAATATTTTTTTCATGGTTTTTTGTAGTCGGTTCTGTTTTTTGTTATAATTTTTTTATTACCATCTATTATGTCCTATCTCCGTGCTCTCCGTGCTATTATGACCTCCTCATTGCCACTGCGACACAATACACGTAGCGACGAGCTAATGAGGGCTATCGTTTTTTGTCTTTCCAGATGGCGCCACTGGTGCGTGAGGTTTTAAGTGCGGCTTTCAGAGTCTGTTATTACGGGCGTTAAAACAAAGTTTAGATTAACATCATATTTAATACACCTTAATACCGTACCATAAAAATATCCAGCAACCACAGTGTTGCGTAGTCCCGTTTCGTTCGGAAAAAAAAGGAGGACAAAAGTTTCCGAAAGACAAAACTGTCTCAAAACACATACATTCTTTACGCCGTAACGCATAATTGCCATAATTAATTTCAGGTAATGCAAAATATTCACAAAATTATTCTAATTATAAATAAACCCGCGTAGCTCACCCAAAAACTATGAGATTTGACATTTCGGAGACCTCTCGCTACACTAGCGCCTCTAGCGGCAAATTCATACGCGATAGCCCTCATTGGTTTGGGTATGTCGGTAACTCTCGTTCTTCTTCGGATCGGTAAGCCCAGCGTATGACGTCCACCAACGAGATGGACGGATGATCTGGTTAAAGCCGCAGGTTCACGGTGGATGCAGCCGCTTCCGAAGTGAACTGAAGCAACTGAAGGTTTGTAGGGGAGGGGTCCAACAGTGGACGTCCTACGGCTGATATGATGATGATGATTTTTTCCTAAAATTTTAACCCCCGACGCAAAAAGAGGGTCGTTATAAGTGTGTTTGACCGCTATGTGTGTCTGTCTGTCTGTGTGCCTGTGGCACCGTAGCTCTTAAACTGGTGGATCGATTTCAATGCGGCTTTTTTAATTTGAAATCAGGGTTTCCAGCAATCGTTCTTAGATATGTTTCATCAAAATCGGTTCAGCCGTTTTTGAGATATTGAACTTTTAAGTGACAAGGTCGGGGGGTTTCCAACATTTTTTTGGTTAGGTTAGGTTAGGTTTAGTTTTTACAAAAGGGGCACGCTCGACTTTTAACAAAAAAAACCACTTGCTCAACGTTGCGGTCCATAATATACTTAACGTGGCCCTCCTTAAAATCACTTCTGCGTACTTTTGTTTCGGATTGTACCTACCTGATAAGTCTTTAAGCTGTCTACGGGAAAACTAGATATAATAACAACTGGAAATAAAAGACGTCCTTTCGCAGCGATACTCTATTGCAAGAATGACAATAACATCCTAAGCTACCCTCCACCACAATATTATAATAAGTTGCATCTACCAGCCATACACAACACCCTTCCTCTTAAATACCTACTTAGATATTGTTCTTAAATTTAACTATACTAACTTAGCTAGCTTGTACTATTTTAAGTTACAATGTTTTACTATCCATTGGGTACAACAATGTTACTACTTCCCTAATCAATGTCAAAACCATATCTCTTAGGCACTGTTCTTATTCTCCGAGGCCGGTCCTCCGATGTCTCTGGGCGGGACTGTGTGCACTGCGGTGGGCGGGGCGCGCAGCGCGGCTCCGGCGCGGGCGCTCTCTCCGGCTCGGGCGCGAAGTCCCCGCGAGCCTCGGGGGTTGTTGCTGGCTGACTTTCCGGTTCACCTCTTATCGAGTTCTCTTGACCCTCTTGTACTTCCTCTATCTCGGTGGGATAACCTAAAACAGACTTCTTTCTCAGCTGATCGACATGTCTCTTAACGACTTCCCCATTACCTCTGTCCACTATATAATTACGTGTTCCTAAAACCTGAGCGACGGTGCCGGGAACCCATTTCTCCCCGGATCTGAACTCTTGACTCCATACCTGGTCGCCTGGCATAAATTGATCTCGGCTGACACCTTTCGTATCACGAATTTGCTTCCGCTGTGCCTCTTGCACTTTATCTTCTGTGGCGCGTCTCGAGTGGAGCAAGTCCAGCCGCGAACGCAGTGACCTTCGCTGTAGCATCATTGCCGGTGTTTGCCCTGTTGTACTATGTTCACTATTGCGGTAACTCATCAAGTACGTTTGGAGGGCTATCTCAACATCCACCTTTTCTCTGGCTGCTTTTTTTAAAGCTCGTTTACAAAGTTTTACGGCCCCTTCGGCGGCTCCATTCGATGATGGATGATAAGCCGGCGCAAACAAATGCTTTATGCCGTTGTTTTTCATAAAATCACTTATCTCCTGACTGGAAAACGGTGGGCCATTGTCTGAAACCATCTCTTTTGGCAATCCAAATCGGGCAAATGTTTCTCTTAAAATCTTGGTAACGGCTGTAGCTGTGGTTCTGGTCATTAAAAATGCTTCAATCCATTTACTTGTGGCATCTATTAAAATGAAAAACGATTTTCCTTCGAACGGTCCCAAGAAATCCATGTGCAGCCGACTCCATGGCTCAGTGTGGTACGGCCAGGGCTGCGGCGGCGCCCGCGGCGGTGCGGCGGCCTCCGCCGCGCACACGGCGCACTCGCGGCAGCAGCGCTCGATGTCCGAGTCGATGCCGGCCCACCACACGTAACTGCGGGCCAAGCTTTTCATTTTAACGATGCCCAAGTGACTAACGTGTAGCTCCTTGAGTATAAAATGTTTGATACTTTGTGGTACCACAATACGGTAACCCCACATTATACACCCGTTATCGATGTACAACTCATGTCTCCGGTTGTAAAAGGGCTGAAAATGTTCGCCTTCGCAAGTGTTCGGCCATCCTTCTTTAATAAACCTCCTTATCGATCTCAGCGTCTGATCTCTTTCTGTTTCGTGTCTAATCTGCTGGCTCGTGATAGGTAAGAAGTCCTGAACGAACTTTAAATAGCTGACTTCTTTACCTGATTCCCTAGTGGTGCCCTCTGGCGGTAGTCTCGACAAGGCATCGGCTCCGTTTCTATTCGTCGGGATGTACTCGATGTCGTACTGGTACCCAGATAGTAAAATCGCCCATCTTTGCATTCTACTGGCCGCCATTATAGGAATTCCTACTTTTTCCCCAAAAATAGTCACCAACGGCTTGTGATCAGTCCTTAAAATAAACTTCCTCCCATATAAATACTGGTGGAATTTTTTTATTCCGTAAATGATGGCCAACGCTTCTTTTTCTATTTGCGAATATACTTTCTCCGCCGAATTTAACACTCTCGAGGCGTACGCTATGGGGCGCTCGCCGCCGCCCGGCGCCGACGCTGGATGCGAGATGACGGCGCCCACGCCCACGCTGCTGGCGTCCGTCGTCAGCACCAACGGCAGGGCGGGGTCGTAGTGCGCCAGTACTTCACTGGAAACCAACATTTCTTTCACTTTATTAAATGCCTGGTTACAATCTTCCGTCCATTCGAATACTACGTTTTTTTTTAACAGCTGATACAATGGCGATAATATTGTACTAATATTGTTGACAAATTTCGCATAGTACATCACCATACCCAAGAAGGATCTCAATTCTGTTACCGAACGGGGAACGGCAATTTTTTTTATATCCTCTATTTTCTTCGGGGAGGTATGTACGCCCTGGTTATCAATCACGAAACCTAAATATGTGACGGACTCCGCCAAAAATGTACATTTTTCTTTTTTAATTTTCAGACCAAATTTTTCTAGTCGCTCGAACACCTTGTGTAAATTTTCTACATGCTCTGCGTCATTCTTTCCTGTTAAAATTACGTCGTCTAAAAATACACCAACTTTAGGTAGGTCCGCGAACATCTGTTCCAATTTCCTTTGGAAAATTCCGGGACTAGAGGAGAGACCATATATTAGCCTATTGTATCTAAAAAGGCCTTTATGCGTGTTTATAACGGTATACTTCGAGCTCGCTTCATCTAAAACTAACTGTGCATAGGCTTGCGAAAGGTCCAATTTAGTAAACTTCTTCCCACCATGGAGCCTAGCAAACAAGTCTTCGACTCGAGGTAGAGGGAACCGGTCGACTTCCAATTGTTTGTTCAAACTTATCTTATAATCTCCGCAAATGCGCAGGCTGCCGTCAGCCTTGATGACCGGCACTATCGGCGTGGCCCAGTCTGACGTGTCCACCGGCGTGATGACACCCTCGCGCTGCAGCCGCTCCAGTTCGCGCTCCACCGGCTCGCGCAGCGCGTACGCCAGCGGGCGCGCGCGCAGGAACACCGGCCGGGCGCCCGAGCGCACGCGCAGTGACACAGTGCCCCCCGTGAATCGCCCCAATCCATCCGCAAAAACCGTTTTAAACCTGGAACTGAATTTTTCCAAGTTAAAAATTTCTGGTTGCGCACAAAAAAAATGGTCCACGTGCCTATTCCCTGGAATGAACAATTCAATACCTAACTCTTTTAGCCATTGTCGGCCTAAAAGATTGGTTTTGCCATGATTAATTATATATAAGTCCAATTGTTTAGTAACATTTTTGTATTTTACAATCGGTGTGATCCTGCCCATTGTTCCGACTATCTCGCCGGTATAATAGCGGAGACTCAATTTTGAGGGTAACAGTGGAAAACTTTTAAAGTTATCAAAATAACATTTCGCACTTATACAGGAAATGGCGCTGCCGGTATCGATTTCCATTAATAGTGGGCCCTTATTTACCTCAACTGATATAACAAATGGCTTATACCTACTTAATTTATTTTCTTTTACAAAAGATAAATTTACCTCTAAATCTTCTTCTCCCTCCGATAAATCTATATTATTGTCTTGTATATAATTCGTGCCCGTCGGCCCCCTTAGCCTGGGACACATTCGCTTGAGATGGCCTTCTCCGTTACACACTCGACATACGTAGACACGAAACTTGCAATTTTCTTTCCTGTGATCTACTCCGCCGCACGCCTGACATGGAAACTGTTGACTTGATCGCGCGCGCGCCGTTGCTTGCGCCGCGTTCGCCAACCGGTGTGCTGTCCCGCCGTAACCGCTCGGCCCGGACCGCGGGCTCGCGCCGCTCGGCGCCCGGTCCCGCGCGCCGCGCCGCGCCGCGCCCCGGCCGCGCCCGCCAGCCGCTCCACCGCCGCCTGTGCTGCGCCACTCATCGCTTAGCGCGTGGCACGGCGCCGCCGCCGTCGCCGCCGCTGCCGCCGTCGTTGCGCCGCTATTCGCGCTTGGCCGGCGCCCGCGATCTTCCACCGCAGCCGCGTTAATTTCCGCCGCTTCCATTGCTATAGCTAGATCTTTAGCCTTGCTAAATTTTAGATCTTTTTCCGTAAACAGTCTTTGTCTTATTGTTTCGTTTCCCAGTCCACACACTAACTGGTCCCTTAGGCTTTCATCCAGCCAAGACCCAAAGTCACAAAACTTCGTTAATTTTTTTAAATTAGCTACATAATCGGATATACTTTCGTTATTGAATTGTTTACGTTGTCGAAACTTGTACCGCTCCGCTAACACACTGGGCATCGGTTGTAAATGACCGGACATGATTTGAATAATGTCTTTGTAAGTCTTCGAGGCCGGTTTGTCGGGAGTACACAATGTCACTAATAACTCGTAACTTTCTGCCCCCATCAACGTTATCAGTATAGGTACTTTTCGATCGTCTTTAATATCGTTCACGATGAAGTATTGATCCAATCTATCAATATATAGTTGCCAATTGTCCGAATTCAAACTAAAAGTCTCCATTTTGCCAACCGCCATTTTTTTTGTTTTAACGCACGCACAAAAATGTTTTGTTTAAAAAAAAAAAAAACTGTTCACACTTTGCACACGTAAATTCGATCACGACTGTCGCCACTGATAAGTCTTTAAGCTGTCTACGGGAAAACTAGATATAATAACAACTGGAAATAAAAGACGTCCTTTCGCAGCGATACTCTATTGCAAGAATGACAATAACATCCTAAGCTACCCTCCACCACAATATTATAATAAGTTGCATCTACCAGCCATACACAACACACACACACACACAGTTTGTCCCAGGTATTAAGATAGCAGGAAATATATAGGGCTATATTTCCGTACTATATAATAGACGGCGCTAGCGCTTATCAGACAGCCCTTACATACTGATTGTGATAACGTCGTGGGGTACCATAAATATGGTGGCTTTTCGTTACATTTTAACTGCCGCATTTTCGTTGTTTTATTTTTTTACCACTCACTCACTCAAAATTACCCCTCCAACACAACTAAAAAAAATATTAAATGATTATATTAAATCACATATTATTTATTTGAAAAACACAAAATATACATAGATCAATTGATAGAAAAAAATTAACCTAAACTTATAATATAACCTACAAACTAAGACCTAAACTACTTACAACCTAAAAACCACCATTCCGCGTCGTACCCGGCTCAAAGGTGCCCATAATGCCAGCCGCATTTCCCCGCTGTATGGCCAGCTGTATATTAAATTATAATATTGATTTTATATATCATTTTACATATTAAAATTAGACATAATTTTTAGGTTTTCTACAGTATTCAAATTCCGCAATTTCTTCAGTCAACATATAACCATAACGCTGCACTAAATGCTTTAGATAGATCTTAAGCTCAGTAAAGGTATACAGTCCGTAGAAAATTTGTCTAATAGTGGTCCAAATATTATGAAATGGTAACATAATGTAATTAATACTGCAAAACAGATATACAATCTAATACCAGATTTAAGGGGGCGTAGAAATAATGTTCCAGTCAGTTTATCAGCAAACATGAAGCTGTTCGCTCTCGCATTTCTTCTAAGTTTACTAAATTCATGTTGCTGTGAAACATGTGGTCCAAAAAACGATAATATAGCAAATTTGCAGAAGCGTTTGAGACTTTGTAGTGAATCAACATTTCCTCCGGTAAATAAAAACGAGACTGCAGGAATCGACCATGTCGTTGTAGTCAGAATGAGCTACCTCCTCCAATCCTTCCGTGTTGATTTCGACGAGGAAACAATCACGTTTCATAGTTGGAATTATTTCAACTGGCAAGATGACAGACTCCAGTGGAAGCCGGAAGATTTTAAAGGTGTAAAGAAAACAATATTAAGGAGCTACTTAATATGGAGTCCGGGTTTAAAGTTATTGAACAATGCTGATGCTGGTGACTTTGATTTCTTCTACACTAAATGCCATGTAAATAACACTGGTCACGTGCGTTGTGCCGTTCGTGCAGAACACACAGTTATCTGCAAGTCTTCCCTGAAGAACTGGCCGTATGATACAAAGATTTGCGACCTTGAATTCGATCAATGGCGACCAGGAGAAGTGAAGGTGCATTTCGCCTTGAGCCACATCATGTACGTCGTCGATTCTTTCCAAGGCGATGGATGGGAAATACTCAGTGGTGCAGTTTTTAAGAATTTAACAACTGGAATACAGTCGACTGTTATAATTAGGTTAAGAAGACTGTCGGAAGGACTAGAATGTATTATAGTAATGCCATGTTTTGTGCTCGCTATTATGACAACGACGGCTTTGTTATTGGATTATAAAGAGGATACTCGTTTCGGAATGTTATTTCTTAGTTTAATGAGTCATTTTGCTGTGTCTAATGAGATTGATGAAAATCTACCGAAGCACACTCCAGATACGCCACTCGTTTTGCTGTTTATGAGTAGCTCAATAGTTTTGACTATTATATTTTTTGGTTTATCGTTTGGCTTTCGATGTTTAGCAAAGAAGAAGGAGCTGGCACCAACGTGGCTATGTACTTTCAACGACTTTGCTCTAACTAGTAATTTCAAGTATTTAGTAGTCACAAAATGGGATGTAGAAGCCCGAGATCCAAATCATGAGAAGTCGATTCATTGGAATAACTTTATCTGCATTGTTAACAGTGTATGTTTTTTGATTTCGGTTGTTACTTACATTTGCTTATTTGCAAGCTACATTCCTAGTAAAAAGACAGTACCGTATGACTTTGATATATATTAATTTGATTTTCTGGATGTCAGGACTATCTTGAACTTATGGGAACCGGGTGCGATTGTGCGGCGTCCGTACCTCCCTCTATCGTAATTATTGTGATATTATGGCTACTGTTTGTGCTATGGTCACACTACTTGAACCCTAACGTCGCCCTTCTGGTTAATTCCCTGACTTCCTGAGACAAAAGAAATTAGACTTATTGCAAGCTTTTATTTAGTTTCACCTGTCCCGTTGTCTGTCTGTACTGTAATCCAATCTTGCAAGGTAAATTCGACCAACTTCTAGTGGTTGGATTGACTTGAAATTTGGTATACTTATGTAAATTGCGTGACAATACAATAATCTCGTAATGACATCCTGGTAGTCCACCCAGGATCGTCTCCACAGGACGGAACTATTCAACGGTTAATGGGATCAACTTCAAATTTGGTATAAAAATGCAGTTTGGGTGACAATCTAAGTACAGTGCATCTAAAGGCGTTACTAGGCGTACTGTAATTTAAAGTGAAGTAACACTTACACCTACCTACGTATACTGCATGCATAGGTTGCATGTTAACATATACGTGCCGCACAGACGTAGCGGAGAGGCAAGATAAAATAAAAAATATTTGTTTTTCACGGAATGTTATGTTATATATTCGTTTTTTATCATTATTGTAATTAGGGAAAATAAAAACTCTTAACAACATCATAAGTGTTACTAATTTCGTCATCATCCCAGCCTATATACGTCCCGCTGCGAGGCACAGGTCTACTCTCAGATTGAGAGGACTTGGGCCGTAGTTCCTAAGCGAGTCCAGTGAGGTTGGGAATTTCACACACACCCTTGAATCGCTTCGCAGGTTTGTGCAATTCACTACATTTCCTTTCATTCTTTTACCTAGTTGGTGGACGTAAGCTTGCCTTCCGAATCCAAAAGCTTAATGGTTACTTGACCTAACACATATTTCAGAATTAAGTTTAAAATAAATATTATAATTTTGTCATTGGACGAATTTATCTCCAATTCAGTTTTTTTTATGGTGGAAGCATTGTATGTACGCTTCCACTAAACGAAGATTGAGATAGTTAAGATGAGGTTCTTCTAGAGGCAAGGGACCCTTTACAACCCTGTGATTTTTATTTTTAGTCTATAAATGTTTAATAACAGCTATGCTTGGATTTTCTTTGCGACCTTGCTTTCCGGAATACGGAAATTCGTCGAAAAACTAAAGTAATATTTTTCTAAGGATTTCGCATTTTGTACGGAAAAATCCAAGTTTGGGTATATTACCTAAGGCTGCTATTTACTCTTAAACTACTAATAACTCTGAAGAAAACTTAACCGTTATAGTTTTCTTTGTAAGTTTGATATACTTACTAGCTTACTACCATACTGATTTTTTTCAAATTTCATGAAACAGACAGACAGACAGACATACATGGCGAAACTATAAGGGAACCCTAAAAATTAATCTATTTATTATAACGAAATTGCGAGATTGCGGGGTCGCGGTGGATGCGAAAAGCACAAGACCGGTCTGAGTGGAGAGCCTTGGGGGAGGCCTATGTCCAGCAGTGGACGTCTTTCGGCTGACATGATGATGATGATGATTATAACGAAATAGAACATTACGTAGCGAGCAAGCAGGGTTATGGTAATGGCCCTTAAAGTCAACGCTCTAGTCAATTTAAAACGCGCTGATTTTCAAACAGCCTTACTTCTATGTGCTAGCATTTTTTTTTGGTGCCGTTTATGGTGCCCTGCAAAACATGAGGCCCTAGACAATTGCTTAATTTGCTTATGGTTTAATCCGGCACTGGTTAAGATAATTGTAACTGTATATTATTTTGTTTTGAGAAAACTACCTAGGTACTTGTGCAAGGTCCGCCCGGATTGCTACCACCATCTTGCTCGCTAATCCTGCCGTGAAACAGCAGTGCTTGCACTGTTGTGTTTCGGCGTGGAGAGTAAGACAGCCGGTGAAATTACTGGCACTAGAGGTATCCCATCTTAGCCCTCTAGGTTGGCAACGCATCTGCAATCCCCCTGGTGTTGCAGGTGTCTATGGGCGGTGGTGATCTCTTATCATTAGGAGACCCACTTGCTCGTTAGCCATAGTTGAATAAAAAAAAACTTTGTGTCTTGCTTTTTGGCGATGATGGTCATTCCGAAAGTGCTGGTACTATAAAAAAGTGACACATAAAAGTGCCTTTTGCGGCCTATTTACAGAACTTAATAAACATTTTGATTTTGATTTTGACGCAAGGCTTTGGCGTGAGTCGAATTTTTAGTAGTTAGTCAACCTGCCCCCACAGTCAACCATGCCCCCACAGATTTAACCCTCTATTGCATGAGGTATGAAATATTAATGAAATAACATTTTTTTCGAATATTATGTACAATTTTATGCATAGACCCCAAAAATATAAATAAAAAATTTAGTATACGTATTTGTGAAAATCCTTATATGGCTTCGTATGCATTCACATTGTTTGTTACAGTATCCATATATAGTTTCGTATGCAATTAAAAATAAAACCCTTGTCCAAACTTCTAATTATCTGCACATCTTTTTTTCACATGAAATGATAATCTCTGAAACAATTTCTTTTGTCATTGTAACATAAATGGACTTCACATTTTTCACACATTGTAAATGACCGGAATTTGCAGATTTTAACATACTTGGCGGGTTTTCATCCATTTTGGATAGTGACCTATGTTATCCGTACGCACAGACAGTAATGGAGCATCTTGATATCTAGCAGGACGTTTTCTAGAGCTTGTTGGAGTTTGAGTAATAACATTATGATGCTTTGGGGAGTTTATATTTGGCGTAGCTGAACGGCTTGTGGTTGGGGTATACACTGGCCTGATTTGAAAAAGATCAACAAAACTCTTATTGCATATGAAGCCAAATATGAATTTGATTAATATCCCTAATCGCATGGAAGCCATATATGGCTCCTACGAAAAACATGTTCAAATTGGGTATGAAAGATATTATTAGGTACACAAACTATTATAACTATATACTTTTTGACACTTATAACTAGAATATATAATATATTATTTAAAACTTCTTTCTCACCTCAATTTTATTAAAATCACCTCGACCGTAAAATGTTTTTTGCCAAGCGCTGTTTGTGACACTATGACAGATTCAAGTAGGAATAAAGTTGCGAAGTACCCCAATTTTTTTTACGAAAATATTAGGCTATATGTTAATATTATATTAAAAAATATTACCAATGAGACACCACATATGGTTTCGTATGCGGTAAAGGGTTAATCTGAACGATCTCTTTATAACTGATGAGATGTTGCAGTAAAACAAGTTTTTTTCTCATATATTTATTTATTCCAAATTACATGTTAATACTCGAACGTTGGTTGCTTTGGCATATAGATTCTGAACAGACAGATATATACGACAACAAGAATGGCTATATAAATACTATTTATAACATTAGCGAAGATTAACCATATCTCTTTATTTTTATTATTCAAGTCTTCCGTAGCTAAGTTATCAAACCATTTCGGAAATAATAAGTAATTTCCAAAACTTCCTTCCACTTCATTGGTTACTGAAGCAACCCAAGTCGGAGGCGATGTTGTTTTTACTACCATCACTCTTAAAACTTGCGTCAACAGTATAGAAGTAATAGTCAATATTGTAGAACATTGAACAAATAACAAAATGACTGGAGTTTCTGTACTGTGCTTCGGAAGGAACTCGTTAATAGCACTCGAGAAAATAAAATGACCGATCAGACAAAAACCAGAGAACCCCAGACGCACAACGCCCTTAGGGCTCAACAAAGTAGATGTAAAAGTCAATAGCGATAGGATAATGCACGGAATTATCAAAATAACGACTAAACCGTAAGCTTGTCGTTCCAAAGTAAGAGAAATGGATAACAGCACTGCTGATGACACGTTTGTTTTGAACTGAACGTCCATAATGTTCCATCCTGGTCCATATTCAGCGCCAAACATTGACATCGCTCTATCAGGAAATTCAAACTTAGTAATACCATATATGTCATCATCACCAAATTCTAAGGTGCAATTCTGAACATCATAAGGCCAGTTTCTGAGTTTCGAACTGCAGAATGTATCGTAAAGCACTTGTCCAACACAAAGCACTTTGCCTTCATCAGTTATGGCACAATCACTAAAATAGTCGTCATACATTGGGGGATAGACACCGTGTATTAACTTAAATGCAGGTCTCCAAAGTGTTCCGCTAAGTTTGATGATCTTCTTGACTCCACCGTAGTCGGAAGGTGTCCATGCCAATCTCTTATCTATCCATGTCATCCGCGTCCAAACTTTGGCAGTGTAGATACCTTCGAATTCATCAAGGATGAACGACTTCAGCTGAATTCTCACTGATGCGGAGACGCACGACTGGTTGCTTGGAGGTTGATTCCTGTCGTAGTGTGCCCACAAATTTTGGTGTAGCTTTTTATCCCACGCATCTTCTACTGGTACCAAATTAAGGGTGCAATCCTGTGCGGATAGATAGCTGGGTATGCTTAAAATTGTAAATAGAGCGATGAACATGGTCATGTTTGAATGGCAACTGGTTTAGAAACATCCATTAGATGATGCAGTAATCTTATATGACAACGCCCCCTTAGTAATCTAACAATTCATTTGATACCAAAGCCCGTAGGTACCTATTGTCTAACGCTCGCAGTCGCATCCACTATCGCTTTCTAACCATACTCTAAGTATCCCATTTGAAAAGAAAAGTGATGTAAAAATTTCATTTTTAATACAAGTTTTTTTGCTGACTGTGCTTTTTGTTGACTCCACTTGTATTGTCACCCAAACTACATTTGCACAACAAATTTCAACCGTTGAAGAGTTTCGTCTTGTGGAGACGATCCTGGCTGGAATACCAGGATGTTACTGCCAGGTTATTACCAAACTTCAAGTCAATCCAATTACTGGAAGTTGGTCGAATTAAACTTGCAATATTACTTGCTTGTGATTACAGACAGACAGACAACGAGACAGGTGAAACTAAATAAAAGCTTGTAAAATAGCAGTTCGAGAAGAGGAGCGCGGTGAAACACAGACCATAAAAAATACGTTATTTGGTGTTGCCAAAAGTTAATGCGAGAAATTTTGACAGTAGGCCTCTGTGTTTATTCATGCGTGCATACGTGCAAGTGTGCGGCTATCAGCAATCATTCTTAAATAACCCCACACTGTGTACATTTTGCTTAGGAGCAGGGCTCCGCTCAAACTATTATATAGATAAATGTAGATATTGATAGATACTTACAAAGCACCGACATGCATGCATGAAAAGATTGATGAATGTAGAGGAAGCGAGAGCTGTATGCCAGGATCGTAGCAAGTGGAAGGACGTAGTCTCTATGCCTACCCCGTTGGGAAAGAGGCGTGATTTTATGTATGTATGTGTATGTACTTACAAAGTACAGAACCCTCGGAGCGCGAGTCCGACTCGCACTAGCCCGGTTTTTTTAAATGTCAAAGTGCGACAAATAAAACTGTACCTAGTTAGCGATGTTTCATCTAAAAATAATAAGACTGTTTATGTGGGAGATATGAATAACAATTTCGAAAGAAAGCCGTTTGCGGTCGATTTTTCTGGAAGTTTCATTTGGTCCGTAAAACGTCAGGTGAGGCAGGGGGATGACTAATGCTGTCTCTTAGGTCTTATCCTCTTCTTTCAAGATTTCGTTTCGTCAGTTGGTTTCGCTTCGTTCCACAATGTTCCATAAATCGTGATTTCTAAAGGCACAGAATATATAATAGTACTGGCATACAGAATGGACACGCTCCGCCCCGCACCGGTTCGAGTTACCCCACCCCTCAAGCGCAGATTGTAGGAAAACCGTAGGAAAGCAGTCGGGCGCGCAACGCGATGTATGTCGGCCGCACCGTCGCACGGCACTAAGTTCGGGAGCAATAACTTTGCGAAATGGTGATATACTGTGCATTGTATGGGTGTTTGTCAACAGCCAAAGATAAGAAAAGGAGTTCATTGCTCGGCTCGGTGGCCGTGAGTCGCGAGCAAGCGCCAACTTGTCAGTGGGCGCGCGAGAAATTGAGGTTCCTACCCTGCCTACTTCCTTTTCTTAATAATAATGCTTTCTAAAAGTATCGCGATTAATAAGACATGAAATAACTAATTAGGTACCGAATAATTAGTTCAAGTTTGTAGTCATATATTTATTGTAATGTAAAATAATAATGCTTAAATACATAGACAGACACATTTTAAGTAGGTTTAAATAAAAATATATGATTAACGATTACATTTATTTACACATTTAAGCCATACCTACATACCCTATAGTACTAGGGTTTTGCGATAGTCAGCCCTGTGTGTCTTACGCACACATTGACGCGTGTACAGACGTCGTCGTGCCTATGTAGATTCCAGAACGCGTATTTTGTATGGCGTGTCCGCCCTGTGCTAAAGGTCTCAGTTCATTAGAGCCACCTGGCACCCGACCAGCACCGCCTCAACTTTCGGCGTCCACTCGTTATCGACACTATGGTCTTTGGGTGGACGCCGCGTTAACAACGAGTGAACCGCGCGTGGTCCACGAATTTCCTAGTAGGTAGGTTCCTAGTGGTTCACTCGCCGTCCGCGCGTGGCAACCTCGCGAGTGAGGCGATCCGGTGACGCTACGGAGTTTATGTAGTGAGCGCATGCCCATACAAATCCATATGAAGAATACTAACCGCTCGAGGCGAGGCGGTGCTAGTTGAGTGCCGGGTGGCTGTATTGAGCTGTGACCATAAGCCCCCACGCAAAAGAGGGGTGTTATAAGTTTGTCGCCAATGTCTGTCTGTCTGTGGCATCGTAGCTCTCAAACGGGTGCCTACTACATCCATGTAAAATTACAGCTTCCTAGCACTAACAGCCTCTAAGTTAATCCGCAGATGGATAGACTGAGTACCTACATGGCAAAACTATAAAAAGCTCCTTATTGGACTAAGGAACCCTAAAACTTTTTTGTTTATTTTTTATTATAAAGTTACCGGGTGTGGCCTGTAATTTGAGCAAATAATTAAAACATAGATCATACTCCTCAATATGAACAACATTAGTTCATATGTTATAACATGTAAATAATTAGTTTTTTAATTTTTATTACACTTTTAAGTTTATTCGAAGAAGCAATGTAAAGCAAAATGTTTGATGTATGTTTGTAGCGCGACAGGCGACGTCAGTTGATTCTAGAATGGCGTACATTGATAGCAGTATTTAATTTGTATGCAAAAAAGAAAATTCAGAGACTCCATTATTTTTAAAAGTCGCTGAACTGTTGTTTTTTTATTGACGAGTACGATCTATGTTTGTTCCTGATGGGAAGCAATCACCGACGCCCATGAACACCTGTCAACCCGAGGGTCACAGGTGCGTTGCCGGCCCTTTGAGAGACTGATAAGCTCGTTTTTTAAAGATCCCTAAGTTGTACCGCTCCGACACTGTCCCAGGAAACTAACGATTTTGTCCCGAAACTTTGCTCAGGGCCTTAGACACATAAACTGCAAATTGCTTAAACCGCAACTTATATTCGTGGCGTACCGCTATTTATCTAAAGTAAAGAATTTTTGTTATTGCACAGCTAATAATGACTAACGCACATCATACCTTGTCATCATATGTCATGTCATCACATGTCATCATACCGTGTAATCTTTTTTTTAAATATAGCTTCTATTTTTGCTCAACAAATATATAATTACCTATCAATTTATTTTCAGCATGTATATACTTTTTACATAACCAGCACTGGTAGGGGCCAAATTATTTCCTAAATAAATAAGGTTCTGCCGCTTCGCCGGCCGCTGTCGCAGCGCGCTCGATTTGCTCGCTCGGCTCGCGCGTTGTGGTCGCAATTGTACCTACGCTCCTTCTCGCTCCGCTCGTCGTCGTACCTAATTTTCCGGTACCAAATTGACAGTAAAAGTTATTTTGCTATGAGAATGAGTATCATCTATGCACGCTTTAGTTAATTTGCTGTGCAGTCAGTATTTTTGATGTGATTGTAGTATTTTTGTATAGTTTGTGTTGATGTATATTTTCGAATTATCTGCAGTACTAGTTTTGCTTAACATTTATATTATTAGTATTGAAATAATTTAATTGATGTACAAAGGTATATATAAATGATGAGAATAAATTGATAGGCAATTATTTATTTGATGTGCAATTAATAATATTACAAATAAATATGTCGCACATCGCCAAATGGTTATTGAATATTTATGTTCTTACAAAAACAACTAGTTTTAATTGCATCATATTATGTTTGAAGTGTATAAGGAGTACCATGAGGCATATAAATAGAAAACAAAACAATATACGTGATCAAAGTGACATAGAGACTAATAGTATTAACAATATTAGAAAAATCCATCCATTCGGTACAATGATTTAACGAATCCAAGACAGCCTTATCAAGTATTTCTACATTCCATCGAGGTACGACCAGATGTTTTCCAGAGCTGTTCAATACTAAACTATTAATAAATACCAAGAATGAAGGAGGAGGCGTAGTTAATTTGCTTATATATCTTAGTAAAAAAGTTAACAATGCAATAAGCACGGTCAAAATAGTAGACGAAGACACAAAAGTATGATAACTGGGGTAACGAATCCATACTTAGGAATATTTTCACAAATTTCTGAAATTATTGCAAAATGATTTAACAAATTGAGACACAAAATACCTAAACGTACATCATTGTTAACGTGCAATAATATAGAGGTCACAGTAAGAACAGATACAATAAAAGAAGATATGACTATAGAAGCTTCAAGACACTCTGCCTTCCTTTCTAGATATAGTTCAATTGATATCTGATGATCTCCTGTCAAATTGTTTCTCGCTTTTCCTTTGATAATTTGCCAACCATTGCCAACTTCTGCGTTCATAAAAAAAAGTAAATCAACGTCGCTAAATATAATGTTGGCTTCTAGTTCGAATGTCGTTGCATCATCAAATTTAAAGATACAGTTTTTCCGATCATACGGCCAATTTTTCATATTTGTACTGCACAAAACCGTATGTTCTTCTGTTGACATGCATGCTATAGATCCTGTATTTTTCAATTCGCACCTACCAAGCCAGTCCGTATAAGCAAAACCAGATTCAGGTGCTGCTCTGTTTTTCATTTTCAAAATTGGTGACCAAATTTCAAAGCTGTGCATGTAGGTAACTTTTAATCCTTTATATTTATCAGCTTCCCACTTGAGTCTGTCATCTTCCCATCTAAACGTATTTTTGGTGTAAATAGTCAGTGTTTCCTCGTCGGGACTTAAAAAAAAGGCTTCTATGAGATAATCTAATTTGACTTCGACGCCTTTGGTGTTATTAGATTTTGGTTCCTCCAGAACATAATAATATTCTTTTAAATCCTGGCTTAGCGTTATTTCCGGTCTAACCACTTTAGGTCTTTTTAAATCACAATCTTGACAAGAACCGTAGTATAAGCCAGTGATAATGATAAATGTGACCCACTGCATGATTGAAAATGAACTGACCGCTGCACAGTCACAGTGTGGAATTTGATATGGCGTTTGACGCCCCTTTTAAAGAGTTAATGATAATACACGTAATTTATTCGAAAACACTTTAAATCTGATTTGACTGAATTTAGTTAATTATACCTATATGTAAATAGGTTTTCAGTTGTTTAATTATTATTAACTCCTTGTGTATTATGTAGGTAGATACAACAAGCTGCAAGTACAAGCTGTTGTTATACCTACAAGCTAGGTCCCAAGATACAAGCTCAGTCTAGTTATTGGGGTCCGCTTTGCTTTTCTACATAATAAAAAAAGCCGTGGTGGCCTAGTGGTTTGATCTATGGTCTCGAGGTCGTGGGTTCAAACCCCGCTCCGTACCTCGAGTTTTTCGAAATTCATGTGCGAAATTACATTTGAAATTTACCACGAGGTTTACCGTGAAGGAAAACATAGTGAGGAAACCTGCACAAACCTGCGAAGCAATGCAATGGTGTGTGTGAAGTTTCCAATCCGCACTGGGTCCGCGTGGGAACTACGTCCCAAGCCCTCTCCTTCTGAGAGGAGGCTTGTGCCCAGCAGTGGGACGTACATATATACGCTGGGATGACGATGATGAAATAGTTTTCATTTTTTATTTTTTTATTTTATTTTATTTTTGTGTTTCATAACGAAATGTCCGTTTTGAGAGTACTTGTTTTCCGTCGCATCATTTATCAAGCGGACGGAGGTGCGACAAAAACAACCGGCGCTAATTTTAATACCCCCTTTTGACATTTTTACGATTATTAGCTGCCTAGAAAATTGTTATTAGTGTGTTGAGTGAGACCGAGAGCGCTAGTCTGCGGGATCAACTAATACTATAAAACATACTAATATTATAATACGTAAAGATTTGATTGTGCGGGTAAGTCTTTCCCGGCCCGGATAATACCGACATGGAAATACCCGGGCCGGGAAAGACTGTTACCCGATTGTGCGTTTGTTTCTTTGTAATGGAAAATATGAAGAACTGTTGAGCTGTTTTTGTTTTAAATGAACTAAAACAATTACTTTGCTCACCCGTGACTTAAATATTTTGATAGCTCGTTTGTGCAAGAAATGTGTGTTCATGCAGTTCCTCCACATCCACACTGTAAGAACACACACAAACCACACAAACCCATCTATCACCACCATCAAACTACACTAACGCGTTTCGAACTCAACCAGAGCTCTTCTTCAGAGCAACACAACCGTTCACCATGCTACCAGATGTTAACATCATGTTTGTGTGATTTGTGTGTGTTTTTACAGTGGACGAACTGCATAAACACACATTATCTTGCATAAACGTAGCTATTAGCTATCATAAGGTTGCTGGTGACCAAGTAATTGTTTCAGTTCACTGATATGGACCTCAGCAAAGTAACGCCTGATTAAATATATTGTTTTTGTTTTAACTGATTCGGTTAATGTTATTGATTCAATCAGAAAAATAATTTCTTTATTTATTACTAATAACTAAAAAACGTGCCTATCAGTCTCTCAAAGGGCCGGCAACGCACCTGTGATACACCTCGTGTTGACAGGTGTCCATGGGCGGCGGTGATTGCTTCCCGTCAGGTGACTCGCATATTCGTTTGCCCCCTCTTATATGAAAAAAATACTAAGTCTTCATGATGGTGTACACTGTCTCGTAAATAAATTATGATACCTACTCCATGCTCATTGATTGATACAGCCACTTTATATCCTCGTGGGCCCTGGCGTAAGAATAACGGTCAAACGTACTTGATAAAGTACAAGTGGTTCACTGAAAAAATAATCTTATTTTTTTTTAAATAATATCCAAAATAACAAAGATGGTGAACCACGTCTAGGGCGTAACTAAAAAAGTCTGTTAAAAAGGTCAGTGCCCTAAGTGTAAGTTTTCGGTTACAAATTACGTCTCGATCGCGTTCGCGTTAAAATCTCAATTTGTATGGAAACACGAACATCGCAAACGTTCCGCTAGAGGCGCTGTTCGTGTTTCCATATAAATTGAGATTTTAACGCGAACGCGATCGAGACGTATTTTGTAACCGAAAACTTACACTAGGGGTACAGGTCCCAGCAGACTAAATTAGTTACCGAGCCTCTTTATTGATCACCAGGGATTCGATGGACGTTGCAGACTGCTTCTGATCGAAGCAACTGGAAGTATATAGGCAGGCGTAATGTTCAACAGTGAACGTCTTATGGCTGATATTATGATGATGATAATGCATAGGATCGATCATCTTTCCATCTAAAAAGGGTGGCGGGTAGCAACTGGACTCTAACTGCCCAAAATAGATCGGAGTGGAAGAGGTTGAAGGAGGCCTACACCAAAAATTTGGTAGAAGAAGGCTGAGAAGAAGAAGAAGAAGAATGCATAGGATAGCGCTCATCTAGCGTCGAAAGTACATTGCACCAATATAAACATTTTATACAATTTCAGCGTGGCCGTTCATTATTTTAGTAAGTGTACTTCTACTGAAGTCTGACTGGTGAACAGACAAATCGCATTTGCGCCTCTGACCGCTTTCTCAACCGCACACCCAATTAGGTTAGGCGTTTGGTGCAATTAACAAACTTTTGCACTCAATTCTGCGTCTGGAAGCCACTCTCCGAGAACAACGAAGGTACTCGTTTGTCAAGATGATTTTCCACCGGCGAGACGAGACGAGAATTGAAATTTGTATGGCGGCGCCCGCGGCGGCTCGAGAGAGAACTGCGAGAGAGACAGGGATAGATTAAACATTTATTTACCTACCTACACATTTTGATGCACTTAAAACTATATTAGAGGGAAAGAACATAAAGTTAACATCGAATAGTATAAAGTGGGCCCCACTGCGTAATGTTACGGCCAGCCGCAACGCTGTTTTTCAGTGGGACCACTCAACTTTTGTCCATGGGCGGCGGTGGTTGCTTTCCATCAAGTGACATGTATCTACAAGAACAACCTAATCAACTTAGAAACGTTGGAAAATCCCCGACATTGTTGTCGACCGCCACAATGTGCTTTGCGAGCTGGTGTGTTAAAACAAGTATCTATTCGAACCACTCAAAAATATGTTACTAGGGCCTTATTGCGCCCGGAATAAGAGTCTGTGGTACAATTTTCGAAACTTTGAATAAGTACTTTTTTTATTCGACTGGATGGCAAACGAGCAAGTGGGTCTCCTGATGGTAAGAGATCACCACCGCCCGCCAAACATCTGTAATATGCGTCAAGATGCGTTGCCAACCTAGAGGCCTAAGATTAGAGGTGAGACGTACTAGGCAAAACGGGCGACTGAGTCTTGCGAGTACGCGTCCACAAAAAAAATAGATCCAAAGACTAGGTCCACGAGTATCTACGAGTACTTGACTCAATTGACTCATTGCGTAAACAAAATGATTCCCGTAAATGCGCTCCCGTGATTGCGGTATACACCGTACTAGTTTAAGTAGTTTTACGAATATCGATCTACCGAAATGTTATCAAAAGAAACTAGACTTTTTTGTGTTCATGCTAAAAGTGTTATTTGAACAAATGATAAATCCCGAAGACCCGAAGTTCCCGGACGTTTTGCGAATAGTTCCAAGCGCGAGCGCAGTGAGCGCACGCATCATGATTGTTTTCAAGTTGGCGGAACGTTGTCAACCGCCGTACTCCTAAATACTCGTACGCTAAAAGAATCCCGGGCGGGAACGCGTACTCACGCGTCCAAGCCAAAACCTGTTCCAAAAACCTAATACGTCTCCTACCTAAGATGCAAAAACCTCAAGCGCCAGTAATTTCACCGGCTGTCTTACTCTCCACGCCGAAACACAACAGTGCAAGCACTGCTGCTTCACGGCAGCGAGCAAGATGGTGGTAGCAATCCGGGCGGACCTTGCACAAGGTCCTACCACCTGCCAATATTTACACTACATACTACATATCTTACTATATATTGACGACCAGATGGCCTAGTGGTTTGAGAACCTGACTACGAAGCCTGAGGTCCCGGGTTCGATTCCCGTGTCGGGGCAGATATTTGTATGAAAAATACGAATGTTTGTTCTCGGGTCTTGGGTGTTTAATATGTATTTAAGTATGTATCTATCTATATAATTATATTTATCCGTTGCTTAGTACCCATAACACAAGCTTTGCTAAGCTTACTTTGGGACTAGGTCAATTGGTGTGAATTGTCCCGTGATATTTATTTATTTATTTTATTTATTTATTTATCTTTACACTTGACTGTACTTGACTTTTACACAAATCGTCCTACTACTTATACAATGTTTTACTATCGCGGTCATTACTAATTTTATGTTAAATTCGGGTTTTGTTCCACGTACCTTGATTTTAGAGATACTAGATGTTTCGGCACAGTTGCATGCGCCATGATCACGAGACTATAGAGACGTAACTGTCAGTCAGAAAAATAAATCGGACGTAATCGATCTACCCTCTGCCTAACAATACCTACTTTTCACGAAGGACAAACGGCCTCGCAAAGACCTGCCGCCCAGAGCCCCAGAGACCCCAGCCCCAGCCCAGAGCCAGAGCCAGAGCCTCGCAATGGGTAAGGCCGCCGCTGCTAAAGCGGTCCATGATACCTGCTTCCATATATCCTATGAACACTTCACGGCTGTGGACGAAACAGCACTTATGTCACAGTAAAAATCGCGCAAACACCTCTGGACTGTATGTCAAAGTGTTAAATCTTATCCCTTGCGCCCCGCATCAGCTCAAATGAAGGCGGGAACAGTCCGTATTCCCCGCAAGCGAATGGAGAAAACTGTTATAAACGAATTAAGATTTTAACTTCAACTGCGCTCCATTCGGACTGCAAATAAAACTAATTCGTATTGCGGTTTTAATTGAAGCTGGAAGGCATATTATTAGCGTTCCGTACCTTAGCCAGCTACAACGGACGGAACACTTATGGTATGCGCGCACGAGCACCTTTTGTCTCCGCGACTATTTTGTGTCTCACATCAAGTCTATGGGTAGTTGCGTCGGTACGTGTGCGCACTTCCATACTAACCCATTGACTTGATGTGAGAGACAAAATAGTCGCGGAGACTAAAGTTGCTCGTTGCTCTTGACTCGTCTGTAAAGGCCATTTTTTTCGGAAACTCGAGGAGGGCATATCAGACTAAGGCCTGCACTGGGGCTCAGGCCTCTCTAAATGAAAGCTTGGGCTATATAGTTTACACGCGGGCCCAGGGGACTTCACACACTTGAATCGCTTCACGGCTGTATCCAGCTTTCCTTACTGTTAACCTGCTCTGAAAAGCTGATGGAATGTTATTAACTATCCCATACATACATTCTGTCACATAGTAAAAATGACAAATTTGATGTATGCCGAAAAAAAAGACCACTTTTATTTATGTACACGCAGAAATATGACGAATTTTAAAATGTTTCACCCGAAATTATTTGTTTTGGGCCTACATTTTAAGTTAAGACTTGATTTGGACAACATTCACTTATTACTTATTTAATTTTTGCTCCTAATTTATAATGGACAATATTCCATTTGGGTTTAATTAATTTACAACAAAAATAAATTTTGTTTGTAAATATTTTTCAGCACAATTAAAACAGCAGCCTGCAGGAGTTCCGTGACTTGTTTAATCTTAGTAACAACACACGTCTGCGCGGCCACCAATTTAAGCTATCTACTGAACGATCGCACAAAAATCCTCGTAAACATTTCTTGTGTAACAGAGTGGTCAAGACATGGAACAAACTACCAGAACATGTAGTCTCAGCACTGAATGTGAACCAATTTAAGAACCGGCTCGACCAACACATTAACAATACAAAGAATACTTGACCAGGGAACAGCTAGATACAGGCACCTATCAGTTGCTTGCAACTGCCTGCCTGATAATTTATATAATAATAATAATAATAATTACATTTCGACAAAATTCACTTTGGATGGTATTCATTTTGGAATATATTCAAAATGGTCAATTCAAGTGGACGATTTTCCATTTGCACCGAATGACAGTAAATCTTTAACCCGTTTCTACAATAATACATGTGTATGGCCATATTCTGGCAAATAAATACATATTGAATTTGAATTTGGTTTGGCTGTCTGAATCATTTGACAGAAGGCGTAACATAATCGTAAAGTCCCTAACCGTAATCGTAACTTTTAACGCCGAGTTCGATCTCCTAAGTTTAGGCCCTAAACTTTTAACGACATGCCTCGAATTATTTTTCCTTGTTTAATTATTACTTTCATGTTTTTGAGGTCACGTTGATTTGACTAATTATAATCTGTATTTTAATTATTTACAAGCTTTTCATTATGCAAGTTATTAAACATACGAATAGGTAGATAAGTAAGTTGGATGCCGAGCCTGCATTGCACTGTAATTGTTACATGCTTTTGAACTAGGTACATAGGTATAAATTTTGTTTACCACGTTGGCGTCACCTAGAGCTCAAAATTGAGTTTCATTTCAATTAAATTTTTGACGACCAGATGGCCTAGTGGTTAGAGAACCTGACTACGAAGCTTGAGGTCTCGGGTTCGATTCCCGTGTCGGGGCAGATATTTGTATGAAAAATACGAATGTTTGTTCTCGGGTCTTGGGTGTTTAATATGTATTTAAGTATGTATCTATCTAAATAATTATATTTATCCGTTGCTTAGTACCTATAACACAAGCTTTGCTAAGCTTACTTTGGGACTAGGTTAATTGGTGTTAATTGTCCCGTTATAAAAAAAAAAAAAATCGTAAAATGTGTTGCTAAGCGCAAAACTCGGGAACAACTGGTCCGATTTCGATAATTCTTTTTTTGTTGTGTTCGTTACTATCAGGAGAAGGTTTTCATGGAAGAAAATAAAGAAAAAATACAACGGGGGCGAAGCCGCGGGCAACAGCTAGTTTCAAATAAACATAGAATAAACTGGAAAGCTATCAAATTAAGCAAATTGACAGGCCGAACCTCGGCCAGACAAGTGACAATCAACGTTGCACTATTTCTGCAGCGGAACAGAGAAGTGCACTTGGTTCGCGATATAATTACGGAATATTGAATTAGTTGTGATGAGAAAAGCTAACTTTTGAAGCGCTTGGGAATACAACATAATAGTAGTTTATTTATATCTAGGGACTACAGAGAGCCGTTATAATAATAATATTAAATCCAGTGGTAGTGTAGGGGTATGGCACGCAGCACGGAATGCTGAGGACCTGGGTTCGATTCCCAGCGCTGGTCTCTTTTTCTGGTTTTTCTGTGCATCCATGTCTCAGTTTGTATTTTCGATATGGTTTTACGGGATGATCGTAAAAGTAACAAAGTTGGAGTTAAAATAAAATATACAAAAAGACTCCAAATAACCAATCATAATAATAAATTAATTTATTTCGGGCAACTTGGCCCATACAATAAATACTTTACAGACTAACATATATATTTATAATCAATAATATTTAAAACTAACTATGCGAGTTTTTTTTTATATAATGTACCTACTTAGAGTGCGTATCAGTTTCAGAGAGTGACCTCGCAGTCTCTCATTCATGCTCCGTGTAAATATGTCACTTAGTTCAGGTACATTATAGTGTCCGGTCAATATCTTGTAGGTTTCGATCAGATCACCACGCTGCCTCCGCCTGTCCAAAGGGTAAGTCCCAACTCTCTCAACCTGTCTTCATACCCCCTGTTACGCAGACATGGTACCATTTTTGTAGCATTTTTTTGTGTGTTTTCAGTATTATTATTTTTTATAGGGATCATTAGGTACACACCTAATCCCAGTGCGTGTGTCAGTGGGTGTATCGTATGCCAGTTGAACATTTTGTGCCGTATCCATTTCGTGATACCATGTTAAATGGAACGAGTTGTCATTGAACGCATCTAAATCCAACCACAGGACAGTTAATAACCCCGTCAATACAACCAACAGTTAAAACAGTCGCCAATTAATCGGCAAATATGTCAGTTAGCCAGGCTGTCAATATAATCCGGCACTCGGAATGACAACTTTGACAGTTTGAATTTATATTCCGGCGATAAATTTGCTTCAAAAGTAGATTTTAGGCTTTGATTGACGATGCTATCTGGTAATAAATAGTCTTCGTGAGAGCGGCGGGTACTGGGCGATTTAGGCCGGATATTGATGAAAAAATGTGTTTAAAAGAGATATTAAGTTGAGTTTTGCGGAGTTTGATGAAGCGTTAAGTTTCTAGCGCTTTTAGGTTACCTACTTTTTTTAAGAACCTTAGCTGGTTTTTAGGGATCCGGAGCCAAAATGGCAAAAACGGAACCCTTATAGTTTCGCCATGTCTGTCTGTCTGTCTGTCCGTCCGCGGCTTTGCTCAGGGACTATCAATGCTAGAAAGCTGTAATTTTGCACAGTTATATATGTAAACTATGCCGACAAAATAGTACAACTAAAAATGTATAAAAAAAATGTTTTTGGTCACCTCCCATAGACGTAAGGTGGGGGTGTTTTTTTTTCTCAACCAACCCTATACTGTGGGGTATCGTTGGATTGGTCTTATAAAACCATTAGGGGTTTGCTACGACGATTTTTCGATTCAGTGATTTGTTTGCGAAATATTCAACAATTGCAAATTTTCATTAAAATCGAGCGTCCCCCCCCCCTCTAAAATCTAAACCGTTGGGTGGAAAAATTTGAAAAAATTCAGATATCAAACTTTCAAGGAAAACTATAACGGCTAAGTTTGCTTGAGAATTATTAGTAGTTCATGAGTAAATAGCAGCCTAAGGTATAAAATATACCTAAACTTGGAAGATTCCGTATAAAATACGAAATCCTTAGAAAAATATTACTGAATATTTTCGTAATGGCTACGGAACCTTATTTTGGGTGTGTCCGACACGCTCTTGCCCGGTTTTTTATTTATGCGTTACTGGCAATGAATGTGTTAAGACGTGTAGTCGCATTCGCATGATAACGTCTGCCGGGATCTACTGGGATTTTTTAGCCAGTCACGATTTTGAATGGGTCCCGACTGTTAGGTATAGTTTAACTTACTTAGCAGTAACTGTTATATATTAAATAAGTACTAAACTTGTTTTTCCTTTTTAGTTTTTATAAAAAATTTCTTTAGACAATCATGTTTTTGATTTTTTTTGTAAGTTTTAAATTATACTTTTTGATGTTTCCGTGAAAATAATAGGTCAAAAGTGTGAATGAGTGACAACTTAAAATAATACATTATTTTTATACCTTCCAGAAAATCAAGTTGAAATATAGATATATTAGTTGAAGAATAAATGTATTGACATAGCCCGAAGAATTGCGAAACTGAAGTGGCAGTGGGCGGGGCACATTGCCCGCAGGACTGATGGTCGATGGTGTCAGAAGGTTCTCGAATGGCGTCCGCGGACTGGGAGACGAGCTCTCGGCAGGCCTCCAACAAGATGGAGCGACGACTTGGTTAAGATCGCGGGATCGCGGTGGATGCGGAAAGCACAAGACCGGTCTGAGTGGTGAGCCTATGTCCAGCAGTGGACGTCTTTCGGCTGACATGATGAAATGTATTTGTATTAAATGAGTTTTAATTTAAACTTGCAATCTAACTCAATGCACATATTGTACTTCTGTCCTATAGGTACAGTCACCAGCACCAATATCTGACACAACAAGCGTGCATAAATATCTGATACGACTCTATTTCTAGGGCCGGTATTATTTTTGCGCGGATATTTTTGCACGCTCTGCTGTTGCAGATATTAATGCTGGTGACTGTACTTACCCACTTTGATTTTGAGCATGATCGTTCGTGCACTTTTCGTGCATGTCATTTATTTATCAAGAAAGATATATATTTGTCAGTAATAAGTAGTACTTATGATAATCTCAAACCTTATAAAAGCATCGCTTTTTCTTCTGTTCAGTATACGTTGTCCCAACTGTTCCTATTGGCTAAATTAGCAGCCATTCGGCCCGATATTAATATCCAACAAAGCAATCTATTCCATATCTCTGATAGATAAATTATATCATTAGTAGCTCAGCCGTCTATTATGACTGGATGTAATAGCAGGAGAATGCATGATCGGAAATATGACAGAATAATGACCTTTATTTATGTGCGAAAATACATTTGAAATTATGAGCTTCTCGGTGGAGCAAAACATTCTGCGGAAACTTGTATGCTTGCGAAGCGTAGGATCATCTTCTTATGATCTCGGCCTATATATATCCCACTGCTGGGCACAGGCCTCCTCTCAGAATGACAGGGCTTGAACTGTAGTTCCCACGCGGGTTCAGTGTGAATTGGGAACTTCACACACACCATTGAATTGCTTCGTAAGTGCCGGTTTCCTCACGATGTTTTCCTTCACCGTTATAGCTTGCATTTCCTCATAGTGAGATCTGTGTAAGATAATAAAGTAGGTACCTACTTACCTAGTATCACCGAATTACCAAGTATCACCGACAAGCCAAGGTTTGTCTTGTAACCGGTATTTCATGATATAACCGGTATTAAAATAAAACCCTTTGTCGCCTAAAGCATTAGGTACTTACACGAAAACCCTCGCTGGTCGGAAACACTGTTTGTGTAGGATTGTTTATTTTGCGGCTTACAATTTTCTGAACTATAGCCTAGTTCGGGCTAGTGTTTACATTAAAAGATTATCAACAAGGCGATGTAGGTCAAGCGCGCGTTGTAGAATACTTTAGATAGCAGTGGCAGTGGGGTGGGATATATTTTTATTAGGCGATCCGGAGTAAAAGAAGCGTGAGTTTACACAACCCAAATAATTCGGCATCATTAAAATTACAAAACAATTTAACCCGATGAGAATGGAGTTGCTACGGCGCCATTATGCCTCTTATAGATAGATATATTTATCTAATCTAATCTAATCTAATCATGTCAAACACGTAAGAAATTCACAAAAGGATCGTCAAATGTATTCGATCGAAAAAAATAAGCTCAAATATTCGAAAAAACTAAACAAGAAGGTTATTCATTTCACAGGTGATTGGTGACCACAGGTCTGGCTCTTTCCTCGGGCAACTATACCTATTGGCATTGCCATACATTATTGCCATTTATCACTATCCCGCGGGAATTATGCAATTTTTCGGGATAGGTAAACTATATAATACAATACAAATATTCTTTATTGATCACCAAAAAATCTAGTTGAAAAAATCAGGTAGACAATAGGCGGTCTTATCGCTAAGAAGCGATCTCTTCCAGACAACCAGCAACACTTTCTTCCAGACAAACACTTTCTTATATCCTTCCCAAGGTCTCAAACTACCTTCATACCAAATATCTAAACGGTTCAGCACTTTAAGCATGAAGGAAATACAGAATTATTTATATTATTTATTATTAGTAAGGTTAAGGATTCTATGAAGTGAAATATTTTACAACAAACTCTCAACCTAGTCTCGGTGTCTCTAAGCCGCATGAACTGATTACACGCTCATAGATGCTATAACGAGTTCACCCTTGTTAATACAAGCTCGCACTATGGAAGGCTGCATTCTTGCCATAAACGGAGCGTCTTAGGACGTGGTATATTGAATAGCTCAGAATTCCTCAGCGAGCTATGGAGAGAGCTGTGCTTGGGGTTTCTCTACGGGATCGAATCAGAAATGAGGAGATACGTAGAAGAACAAGGGTCACCGTCATAGCCAAGCGAATTAGCTCGTTGAAGTGGCAATGGGCAGGCCATATAGCAAGGAGAACAGATGGCCATTGGGGCCAAAAGGTTCTCGCGTGGAGACCGCGAATCGGCAAGCGCAGCGTAGGACGTCCACCAACGAGATGGACGGACGACCTGGTTTAAGTCGCGGGTTCAAGGTGGATGCAAGCCGTTTCCAACCGAGGCAACTGGAGGTCTATGGGAGGCCTATGTCCAGCAGTGGACGTCCTATGGCTGGTATGATGATGATGATAATTGAATAGGTATAATATGTGAGTCATCGTCATCATCGATTGACGACCAGATGGCTAAGTGGTTAGAGAACCTGATTAGGGTTCGATTCTCGGCCGGGGCAGATATTTGTATTAATAATACGAATGTTTGTTCTCGGGTCTTGGATGTTTAATGTATTTAAGTATATTTATCTATAGTACGAGTACCTACAGGCTTTGCTTAGTATGGGACTAGGTCAATAGGTGTCAAGTCTCCAAGTATTTGTTTATATTTATTTATCATCATCTCTGCGTATATACGTCCCACATGCCTCCTCTCAGAATGAGAGGGCTTGGGCCGTAGTTCACAGGCCAGGCAGCTTAGGTCATCGTGAATGACTCTACCTATACCTATAGTACCATTTACAAAAAGAAGTTTACATTAAAATATAATGTATTTTTACAAAAACTTATTTAAGTGTAGGTACTTTTGTATATGACCTGGACAGGGCAATATTATGTAGTTTGATGGTCGTAAGTAATTGTAATAATACTCCTAAGTTATCTGCGAGTATTATTTTTTTATTGCTCTGCAACCCTATTCTAAACCAAAACGTTGGTGCTGAATAATAACGACCTTCGCGCGCAGCACTAGAGTTCAATGTTGCTTGGTGGTGCGCGGTGATTTTGCTAATAAAAATTACGTAGGCATATAAAATGGCGGCTTGCGTCAACATCAAAAGAGAGAACCTTCTGTACTTGTACTATTATCTATTCTGTGCTTGAGGCCATAGGTCAAACCACTAAGCTACCACGGCTTATATCACATCTCATTAAATTAGATTTATACTAGCCGTTACCCGCGAGTCTGTCCGCGTAGAATTTGGCTGTTGCTATCCCGCGGGAAGGCAATTTTCCGTGATAAAAAAAACTATCCTATTGTGGGGGGAGGTTCCAATATAGAGATCTCTCCAGGCAGGTGTTATGCCTGAGGACCGAAGTCCGAAGGACGAGCGTTTGGAACTTGATTATATGCGTCTGAGTTTAGAAACTTCGATAGCGTGATGAGCGCGATGTAGAACAGTTTGGAGTTTCTATAGTTGCTCACTAGATGGCGCTAGGAGTCGCTACACTATGTCCTTCTCGAGACTCAAACTATCTTTATAGCGAATTTCATTTAAATCGGTTCAGCGGTTTAGACGTGATGAAGTAAGAAACAAACAAACAGACTTGCGAACTTTCGCATTTATAATAGTGGGATTGGATAGTCGCTTATCGCTCTGCTACTGCACGGCGTTTCTTTATCTTCCGAATTCGTGGATAATTGTCAATTAACTGGCAACAAACTGAAACTTTATGCAACGGAGTTAATATTTGGCGCAAAATAAACAGACGATGCATCTTCTATTTTGATACATTTTAACATAATAATTTTTTCACACCTCTCCTTCAGAAAAAGTAACTTTTCCTCCCTGACGAGAGGGAGCAAAGTGCAACTTTTCTGTTCAAGGCTTTTCTAAGTGTTTTATTGCAAATGCCATTTTTTTAAATTGATAATTGTAAAGCTATGCCATTTTCTATGCTGGTTGTTCTTTAATAATATCTAGAATTATTTTTTTCAAGTTTCTTAATGCTCGGTGTGAAAAGTTGTATGAGCCACTCGGGAGCAAAATTATTTTCATCTTGGGCGTTAACACTTGAATCCCTCATTACGCTTAGGATTCTACTTTAGAATCCGTCGCTACGCTCAGGATTCTATTGCAGAATCCTTCGCTACATTCTGGATTCAATGTACGCCCTCGCCGTAAATACACCATTTTGCTCCCTTGTGACACAAATAACTATTGAGGATTCAATTAGCCGTACGGAAAACTCTTCTGCGAGCCGGTTCTCTATCGTTTGCCTGATTTTCATGTGACATAATGTATACTTTTCCATAATTTTCATTTGTCATAAAGTAATTTATATCTGAAACAGTATTTTCTTCAGATTTGATACCTATTAAACTAACCTAACCTATTGCATTCTATAAGATGACATTTTAATAAATCCTGAAAACGTGACTTACTGGCACTTGAGGTATCCCATCTTAGGCCTCTAGGTTGGCAACGCATCTGCAATGCAGATGTCAATGGGCGGTGGTGATCTGATCTCATACCATCAGGAGACCCACTGGCTCGTGTGCCATCCAGTCGAATAAAAAAAAAAAAAAAACAGCTCGGTTTTATTTATATATATTTTATGGAAAACGTTGTTATGGCAAATGAAATTATAATAAATGAAGTGATTCGCTGCGAGCCCTCTATGTCCTTAATGACTAATGAGAAATAGCAGGAACATATCATCAGACCGATCGTTCTTAAAACTGTTTCTGAGAATCTCAATAAATCGATAAATACACAACAATTGATCACTAGATATGTACCGAAGCAAAGTTTGCAATTGAGTTTTTCAATAAAAACGAAATTGGATAACGAATTGGACTTGACAGGTAGTTTTGTTAGTGGAAATGAACACGAGAATGTTCGGCCCGTTTTTAAATATCAGAACAGCGGCCGTTAGTTCAGTTTTAAACGAGAAATTTAAAAACTATCCTTATGAGGAGAAAATTGTTACCCGTACTTCAGTAGTCCCTTGTCAATCCACTGACAAAATTAAAACCTTAGTATGGCTTTACGCCTTTTTCTTAATAGCCTAAACGGTGTGCCAACTGTGAGTCTGTAGGGGAGGCCCATGTCCAGCAGTGGACGTCCTATGGCTGAGATGATGACGACGATTATACAGTGTCCCACTGCTGAGCAAAGGCCTCCGTTTTTTCCTTCCAATCGTCTCTGGCTTCGGCAAAATGTCGTCAGTCCGGCTGGATTAGCTCCAAATCGTCCCACCACCTCTTAGGCCCAGGCTCGTTGACATTCGTCTTTGTTCGCGAGCAACACTAACAGCTAACCCCCTTATTCATAAAACTTAACAAGCCTATGTTAACTAACAAATGCTTTGTCCCTTTCTAACAAATACAAATGTCGAAGTGACAGATAAGGACAAACGAATTTTAGCGGCATTTTAACTAAAATAGGTTTGATTGTCGTTTATGAATAAGGGGGTAACTGTTCGGTTTTTATGGAAGCATATTTTTTTATTGGGAAATAGGAGGCTAGATCAAATTTTGTAACATTATAGGTATACAGTACTTACTTAGGTACTATTTATTCCGTGCTTTCGTGCTACTTATTGAACCTTAAGGCATAAAGAAACGTTATAAAACATTTATACCAACTTTAAAACACAAGTTGTGACCGCACTAACTGCTGAATTAAAACGTCCTCGTAAAAGGAACAGACCATTAAAGCAAGCCGTGGAGTTTTATAACTGGAAGTTTACCGTTCGGAATAACGTGGTAAATATCTAGTATTTATGGGATCTTCAGTTGGATATATGGGCTGGAATTCAGGTCAGTTTTGTCTAGAAGTTAGTTTAAGAGTTGTCTTTTTTTGAAAAAGTTGCCGAATTTATGGGAAAACTAGTTGTTTATACCAAGATAAACGTAATATACGACAGCAACATTAGGAAACAAATTACGGCTAAATAAATTAATACGCTTGAATAAAAAATATATGTTGGTAAAAATACCACTTCCACTACCGTTGGTAGTGTTTATATTATAGGTTTTTTTTTTACTGCTTTATGGTGTGCAATAAAGAATATTTGTATTGTATTGTATTGTAATACTTCATGGTTCCTAAAACTGCTTGTTTTGCTAGTCTTTAAGACTATAACAATAATCAAAACCGAACAGCTTAAAAAATATACCATTGTTTACCTAAGCATGGGGGAGGATAGAACTTTGCTTACTTTTGCTGACAAGAGGTCAAAAACTAAATGAATGACCCCTCTGCTTGAAATGCCATAGGTTTTGATCTATGGTCCTAGGCTAGGCTATCAAGGCTACTCTACCCAATATGAGTCCGGCTCTACACGTCACTGGTAAGACATAGTTATATAAATAACAAGGGTATGTACTTAATACTTATATTCACAATAGTACATAAGCAGCCATATTAGCGACACCACATCTGTTGAAGCCCCTTCGTATCCTGCAAATAAAAATGAGAGTTAAAGTTGTATTAAATATAATGACCCGGATAACTCACGTCTTAAATCGAGTTTAGCTCTACATGTTTCGGGCTAATCCGTAGCCCTTCGTCTTCGGAGCAACGCGACTCAGCGGCTGCTGCAACACGCGCACTGCGCGCCGCCGCTCTGCTCGCGCGACTACCCGACGAAACTGACACCGGCACACAACTACCCGCGTTTTCATCATCATTACAACTGTCAAATGTAGGGTAGCACACAACACTAACAACATCGCTCTGTAAAGGTACGTTCACACACACCGATGACGCAGCACGAGTATTTAACACCGTTTTCCAACTCGGAGGTACCGTCCAACCACTATCCCGGTTGAAATTCGGCCGACGACTAATCTCGATGGCTTCACGCACTTTCCGCGGAATGAAAAATTTCTCTCTCAGTTAAAGTTGTATGACTATTTCATGGTGGCCAAAACAAACTGGTCTGTATCTATCACGAGCATAGGTATTATTCGAACATTATCAAATATGATATAAAATAACTTTTTCACTTCTTATGTTTGTATTTATGCTTCGTATTTATACTGGATATAAGCAATATAAAAAAACATTTTGTTTTTCACTAGTGCATAAAGTGAAATCTTAAAATAATCACAAAAAATTGCAGTTCAAAGTTAGTCAAAATATTTTGAAGATATCTTCACTAAAACAATGACTTATGCATGTCAATAATCTACAACCGGTTCGGAAAAACCTCTGTGGAGAAGAATCTGACAAGAAACTCAACGAGATATAAACAGATCTACAATGTTTCTAATGACTCATCATTAGTATACTTATTTATTATTTATGGAACAAAAACTACCACTGTTCTCGCTAGTAACTCCAGTTCCCTTCCATGGGTGCCCGTAACTGACAACCACAAACCGTAGGCCGTATTCCTCATACCTCATGTAGCCGTCCTCCCCCCACTGCTTCCCCCACCAGTTGAGCAGGACCCAGTACTCCGGCGTGTACCCCACCAGAAGCATGGCATGGTTCAACTGCCACGGCGTGCAGAATGGATCGTCATATACGCCACTCCTGGGTAACAAATAGTTACTTGTGTCACAAGGGAGCAAAATAATGTATTTACGGCGAGGGCGGTACATTGAATCCAGAATGTAGCGTAATGAGGGATTCAATTGTTAACGCCCAAGATGAAAATAATTTTGCTTCCGAGTGACTCATACAACTTTTCACACCGAGTATGACGAAAATTGAAATAAAACAATTCTTAATATAATTAAAGAGCAACCAGCATAGAAAATAGCGTGGTTTTAGAATTATCAACTTTTAAAAATTGCGTTTGCAAGAAAAACACTTAGAAAAGCCTTGTGTAGTGTGAGCTGCGCCACACGCACACTCTCCCAATATGTAACCTATATAATAAGAATTCATTTTATGTTAATAGAGAGTATTTACACAGCACCTGAGAGTTTCACTTGTCCCTCGATCGCTTCCTTACACTTGAACAGAAAAGTTGCACTTTGATCCCTCTCGCCAGGGAAAAAAGTTACTTTTCTGAATGAGAGGTGTGAAAAAATATTTTCTTCCAATATGCTTTAATTTCATCATAACCGCACTAAATACACAGCCCAAGGGACTTTTCTGCTCTAGAGCAGAAAAAATGTATGAAAATCCTTTATTGCATTGTTTTAGTTTTTTTAATTGCACGACCAAAGAGGTAACACGAGTATTTTTGCTATAAAATTAGCCTGCCTAGTGTAAAAAAATCTAGTGTTAGGTTGGTCAACCTGACGGTCTTATGAAATTTGACAGATTGCGTACAAAAAATCTATCCTACCAAAAATGGTAAGTACCCGTATAAGTATTTAAAAAAAAACTTTGTATGTTTGGTTCTCCAACCTGGCGCCCATCCGAAATATGACAGATCGCGGGTAAAAATATCTGCTATATATACTAACTCTACCAAAAAAAAATAAGAAATTAAAAAAAAAAACAAATTGTCGGGAACCTTGCGAATTTTCCGTGGACATTTTTTGAGAGTGCGAATGTAAACTTACAATTTATTATTTATTTTTATTCGAATGGATGGCAAACGAGCAAGAACAAAAATGGAATCATCGAGTGCTAGAGATATTTCTTTCCTATTATTTGTTTAGCATGAGTTTATTTTTGCGTCTACTATTCCTGTAATAGTTGAAAGAAAAGCAGATTATGCACCTCGCATTAAGTAATTTATATTTCCGTCGTGCTTTTTAAAGCCCTCGCTAACGCTCGGGCTCCAAATCGGCACTCGGTGCAGTAATAAATAACTTTCTGCTTGGTGCAACAATCTACTATTTCAAATCATCAACATCATTCCAACCTATACTAAGAAAGAAGAAGAAGAAAGAAAATGCGTTTATTGCCAACAATTAGGTAGGTATATAATGCATATTACACAAGAAGGGTACCTACTCTAAAAATTAAGTTAACTTACTACGCTTGGACTTGGGCCGTAGTTCCCAAACACTGTTGCAAACTACGAATTAACTCCAAACTGCACTGTGCACTGCGCTATGGAAGGGAAGGGAAACTACATTGTTTTGTTTTCCCAGACAAAGTTCATAAATCGGTGGTGATCACCCCATCAGATGACCCCATCAGACGACCTTATTCTATTTTCTTTAAGCCAGTAAGGTGCAAGTCTACCCCTTTGCATCCCATTCGGACGCCCATGGTTGCCAGTTGCCACGCACAGTAAAATGGTGGAATCAGTACCCGACAGCGGTCTTCCCCTGGTCTTTAAGAAAAGAGTTTTTAAGACCGGTAAAGGACTCTCGTGGCAAGCAGTTACCATCCGGTGCTCCCGCGCTCGTTTTTCTTAATATCGATAAAGAAATACCTGTAAAGTTGAAAGGTAAACGGCGCTGCATTGACAGCCACAGCCAGGGGTCCAATGGCAGCTAGAGCCAGCTCCATGGCGTCTTCGTCTCCTGCTGGGAGGAAGGCCCAGCGCTTGGGCTTGGCGCGCACCAAGAGGCTACTGTAGCGGCAATGGTCTCTCTGGGAAAGACAAGGTTTTACGTGACCATTACCTGCTGGATAACCAGGTTAAGCCATTCTAGCGCCACCTAGTATCGAATAGATTAACTACTCCGATGAACATGTTAGTTTTCAACTGCCATCCTTCGGACTTGGTAAATTACCATTATGCCTCTGCCTCAACTAAGGGTGAGGTCTGTATTGTTAGTTCTGCATTTAGGAACTAGATGGCGCTAGACGTTCAAACCTTAGCTGCTAAGGTAAGATAAGGGAGACTGGTATCTAAGGGTTGATGCAACATGACAGCGCACGCTTTATTGAAAGAACAACTACTCGTTCATTATATTTTCTCAACGAAATGTGCAGCTTCGATTCGCGAATCAGTGTAAATTTACCTTAAGGCTACGTACGTAATATGGTTTTTGGTTGCAAAGTACGTAATTTACGTTTAATTCGCAGTAACGTAATCGTATTTCGCAGTTCGTTGTTTAGCAGTTTCATGAATTTAACTTTGATGACTGTCAGCCGATACCAGCCCTTTTCCCCTATTCACAAGTAACAAGCAAAGTAGCAAGCATTGAAAATTTACAGGATGTCTCTGACCACAAAACACAGACAGTTCAGAAGTCAATCTCCAGTATGTACTTCACTTTTCATACCTACGCTCGGCGGTCGCTCTAAGGTTGTCAACTATGGCTTATGCACAAAAACTATCGTGGTAGTGGCACTCGTATCTAGTTGTTTGATTTATTGTTGAGAATGAAACGGGAAGTATGGAAATGTAAATTAATAACTAAAATATTTTAATTTTAATGTCATTGTTAATATTAAAATTTGTCACAGAAAATATCTTGCGTCGATTTCGTTATTGGCGAAATTCACGATTATTTAATTTAAACAACCGTTCACTGAACAGATAATAACTTTTTTTTTTGTTGCTCCATTATTGCACAAAACAGTTCACAGACGCGTGTCTCAAGCGGATGGCACTCGCGCTCGCACTGGTCCCAACCGGTTCGAAATATCGTGTCCGTGAGCAGTGTCTATGTGTGCATTACTCGAGCGCACTTGTATGGAGATTGATTTCTGAACTATCTGTATTTTGTGCTCTGGATTTAAATCGAAGGTTTGATTCTACTCCCATAACCGAGCTACCTTTTGTTCTGCAACTTTTTCAAAATTATGATCACTGTTAATTTCTTTTTTTTTTCATACAGATTGACAGCACATTGATAAATGATTACCTAGAGATGACAAATAATTGTCAAAAATAATTTAAAGGCCCGGTACCAAGAGACAGCGATAACACCGCCGTGTCCGATACACTGATTTAACGATTAAACTTTGAGGATCAATAAATTAATTAAATTGTCTAAGTTCAAGTTATTTGAAAACGTTACAAAACAAAAGTAGCTTAGTTATGCGAGTAGAATCGAACCTTGAATTTGAAGCCCCGTGGTCAGAGATACCCTGTATAAAGTTGGTCGCCCTACAGCAGTTACCTTTCCTTCGTAAGGATAAGCAGTCTCCGTGATGAGGCCTGCCCTCGTGACATACCGCATCGTGGCTCGGAGCGAGCCGCCTTGGCAGCCGTCGTTGCCGTCCGGTCGGCTGCAGTCAATTATCTGCTGTGGACTGGAATCAAAATTAAAAAAAAGGTTATAAGGAACAAAACAAAACAACAAAATAAAACAAACAAACAAAACAAATTAATTAACATAACATAAAACAACAAAACAAATTGTAGTTTTGTAGCATTTTATCACTAATTAGAATATCGTACCTACATTGACTGATTCACAGAATTTCAATATTTGCTCCTGGAAACAATAAAAAAGTGCTTCTGCTTGTTCTTTCAACCATATTTCCAATCTTCAGTTCAAATTCGGACTCGTATCTCTTAGTTCCATTAGTGGTATTCTTGTGCGAATAAAAAAAAACACTTGATTTTTACGGTAAAAAAAATTCAAATTCAAAATTCAAATGATTTATTCAGTAAATAGGCCGCAATGGGCACTTTTACACGTCATTTTTTAAACTACCAGCGCTTTCGGAAAGACCATCATTGCCAAGAAGAATGCGCCGCAAGAAACTTGGCAGAAAGTCAATTTTTCATAAAAATATAATTATAAATAAAATACCTACTTAAAAACTATATTATACAATAAAAGAAAGAAAAAATACAAAAAATAATAATAAAAGAAATACAGGGATGTATGGGGTCCCTTAGTTACAATACTAAACACTAACTATATCTAAACTATATCTACGTTCAGTGGAAGTGTAGAATGCTTCCACCGTCATAAATTTTAAAATAATAATAACAATAATTTAGTTCTGAAATATACATTTCATAATCATTCATTTCATAATAGGTAATACTCGGAAGCCCGGTTCAAATTATTCCAGTAAAATCATGCCAGTAGCAATACATTGCGGGGACACAATCCAAACGAGTTACACAAGATCGATCGAGCACCGCAGTGTAATGCTACTGGAATAATGTGAACCAGGCATAAAGGAAACCATCGTGAAGGAGCCCGCACGAGCCTGCGATGCGATTTAATGATGTTTGTGAAGATCCTTATCCTCATTGGGCTTGCGTGAGAACTACGCCCCAAGCCCTCTCATTCTACGGGGCCTAAGCCTTACAGTGGGACGTATACAAGCTGTTAATTAAACAACTGAAAACCTCAGACACCCCAAAAATATTTTTTCATTTTAAGTAAGTTGATTGAATTTATTTTTTAATATCTTCATTATTTTAAAAGATGTTGGTGTGTTTTGCTAAGTCAGTAATTCTACTTAATTTCTAACTCTACACTCATGATTTGTTTTTGTCAGTTGCGCTTTGACGTTTTTAGAAGAAAACCACACAGTGACAGCAAACAGGCCAGTATTCAATTATCGAAATAGTATGCAACCTCGCTAAAATATTTAAATGGCGCCTGTTGCAGTCGTAACTTTTAGACTGGGCACAATAAAAAAGGGATTTAAAGACACAAACACAACCTGATTTAAAACATAGTGTAATCGATTCTACTCTCGATTCTGAGCAAACTACTTTCTGGTTTTCAGTTATTTAATTAACACCTTGTATAGGTTGTTTTTTTTTTTATTATTTATAGGTTGAGTGTCACCTGAGCTCGCCCCATGCGCCGTGTCGTTTGTAGAGCTGCGCCTGCAGCGCGTGCGTCACAGCGAATGCGTAGCACGCGCCGCAACGCAGCTGCTGCTCGCGACGCGGCCTGAACCCCCTCGTGCGCCAGTCCACCTTTAAAAGCAACAGTCTTATAACCTCCTACGCAAAAAGAGGTGTGTTATAAGGTGACAAAACGAGAGTACTGTCTAATATGATAGTCCCGGGGTACTGTAGTTGTTATGAGTGAAAACCACGAAGGTTTAACACGTTATAAGTTTGACGCCAATGTCTGTCTGTGGAATCGCAGCTCTCAAAAGGATGGAATGCGAGTTTCTTTGTGATGGTTCTTAGCTGTTTGATGGAAAGCGGTTCAGCCATTTTTGAAATTTTAAACTTTGAAATGACAAATTTTTCTATGTTGGTTACAGCTCTTTTAGGAGTTGTGGCACTTACTTGTCTAGGAGCCCTCTTGTGGGCGAGTTTGTGGAAGTCTCTTCGGTGGTGGTCGTGAGCAGGGTCCCACAAGGGGAAGGTGTCTTTTAGCTTCAACAAGTTCTTTAGGTAGTCCATTGGAGCCTGGAAATTGATACTGATGATAGTGTTACTAAAAGACTTTGAACGTAGCGAATATTCAAAACTTTAAACCCCTAGATAATACTTAAACGAAATTCATTAAGTACTTTTAATTTTTAAACTAAGTTTTACTTTCACTTTCTATTATCGAAAATTGAGAAGTTCCCAGGACTTTCCAGGTTTTAAATAANTTAACCCCTAGATAATTCTTAAACGAAATTCATTAAGTACTTTTAATTTTTAAACTAAGTTTTACTTTCACTTTCTATTATCGAAAATTGAGAAGTTCCCAGGACTTTCCAGGTTTTTAAATAATTCAAAGCCAATTTTAGATTTTTTTTATCGTATAATTGTTTTTTTGTTATTTATTATTATTTAATAATTTAGATTTTTCGTCTTTTTCTGGTAATTTATGATGTGTAATAAGTAATAAATAAAGTGTATTACACAAGTAAAAAAAAATCGAAGCCTAATTTAATTTCATTTATATCAGTTCAACAATTTAAACGTGAAGAGGTTACAGACAGACAGTTACTTTTATATTTATGATAAAGAAAATACACACGATTATGAGGGTAGATAAGTTTTTTTTATTAAGTTTTGCTAACCGAAAACTAGATGGCGCCACAAGTTGCTGCAGATACAATTTCGAAGTTTTATAAATAGAAGGAGCGGCTTTTAGCGATGTTTTAGCACAAAATTAAAACGGCAATATTTAATATGTGTCTAACTGTCGGTAGTCATGCAAAAATATTATAAAAAATGTATAATACTTAATATACAATATACCTTCACCAAAAAAATACTGCCAACTTTTTGACATTACATATTCTATAAGTGTTATCACATCATTATTGTAAGTGTCACAAGGGTCATCGTAAAGTCTCGACCATACTAACATTTTTGGTGGTGTACACCTGTATTAGCAAAAATCGCCATCTGTTATCATTTCATGAAACTTGAGAGCCTTCCACCAAGCTTTATTTCGTTGCATTGGTTTTAACCTGTTTTTCATGCGTCGGACTAACCGTATTGTAATTTTACTTACAAAATCTCCTAAATGATTCAAATGCAAGGAGTAACTCTGTTTTCCAGCCAAATATTCTTGATTATGTGACGCTACTCGGCGTAAATTCTGTCGCCATTTCCGAAGTGCCGCCATCTCGTGGTGAGTAGATTCAAAGTCCTTGTCGTACACCGCCTATAAGAAAATGCGATCGCAGCCCTTATAATATGATCATAAACATTATGATATGCACTAGGTATTACTTGTCCTATTATGATTATCTATTCATTCTGTGATACCACATAAGTTCTAAGTTTATGTTATTCCTAAATAAATGAACAGTTTATTTAGATACCTTACATAAAGATAATTTATAAGTGTTCCTTAAACCTCTTCCTAAAGATTACATGTGGTTAAAATAGCATAATATGTTATGCATAAGTTAACTAATGTAATTAATTTTAAAATTGCCACGCCCCAACAGGGCATCATTTTTTATAACTTTTTGTAAAAGGTGTTGCAATAAATAAATACTGAATATAATACCTATAAATAAAATAATAATCCTTTATTATTCCTCAAAACATAAAATAACTCATGCACGTTGCATTAAAATATCTTTTAAATTAAAAAGTATGACTTACCACTGATCAGCACTACTTAAAATGTAGCTCATGAGATTTTAGCGGGTGCCCTTGGCAAGGTCTAAAATTTTTTTTCCTAAAATTTTTGGACCAAATTGTTTGGTATAATATTGTATGGCATATTTACCTACTTCTTTTTAACATTTCTTTTTTGCATACATGTTTTTCTTTAAGGTACTTTTGGTCTAAAATTATTGTCTAAAATTTTTATTACTAAAATGCTAAATCCATAATATTGTTAAATCTAATTATTATTTAGTCTAATATTCAATGTACAAAAAAAAATTATGAAAAGAATGAATATTTGATACTTGGATATGCGAAACAGTAAAGGGGGGACGGGGGGCGAAGCCTCCCACAAGCTCGGAGGGCAGAGGCCGGAGCCCCTTGCAAGAAAGAAAACCCAGGTAACATGATTGCTCAACTATAGGTTAGGTTAGGTTAGTATTGTGTCAGTAGCGCCTTAACTAGGCGAAAAAGGAGCTCCGCGAAGAGGAGCTCCGTCGACTTCCCCTCAGTCTTTAAATTCATATTTGTTTTCCAGACATAAAATTAGTGGTTACAATATTCGACAAAACAATGTTATACCAGACAAATGTTATACAAAACAATTTTTCGACCATAAAATACTATGAAAAACAATTACGACCAAACAATTTTCGACATTTTTAATCATTCGACGAAACGTATTGTTACACAAAAGAATATGTTACGAAAAAAATGTATGCAAAACAATTTTAGACCAGTCGATATAGACCCGATTTTAGCACTGATCAGTGCTTTGGCATACAACAGGAGTAGCGCTGATCAGTCCTAGAAGTCATAAGCTCTTAGCCTCAAAAATATACGGGTATTTTGGAAATACATACTTTAAAATTAAACGAATTTGTTGACCTACGTTAAGCCTATATTTTTTTTAATTCATTAATTTTGTTTTAAATTAATTATGACCAGCAAATTAAATTTATATTTGGCTTGACCTTTTAGTAACCATTGAAAAATAAAACCTACAAATAATAATTTAACCAACCTTTAACACCTACTGCATTCATTGACACTATTTGCTTCATTTTAATAACCATGTATCAGTCATGACCCACTTTACCTACTATAATCAAATGCGGGCTTATTAAAGACCTGGACGACCGAGTTTTGCTGGAGTATTTTGATAAATTGTGTGGAGAAGTTACATAGATAAATAAAACTTAAGGACCTAGATTTATAGACCAGACTTCCAGTCTACAAGTCCAACACGATACCACTGAACCACATGCTAATGACAGAATTTTTGAAATTATCGATCTTATTGCGTGTGACATTCCTTATTGAGTAATTCCTCGCTGTATAACAAACAATGGATCCTAATTAAAAAAAAATATAACAAAAAATTTAACAGACTACAAAAAACCATGAAAATATTTTTCTACCAGTCTGAAGTCGGTCGGTGCCTCAGCACGAGCCAGCAGGAGTGAACCTATGGTCATCTACCTCACCTACGCACTTATATTAATATTGGGCTTCAATCACTTCTGCGGGCTTGTGCTGAGGCACCGACCGACTTCAGACTGGTAGAAAATTATTTTCATGGTTTTTTGTAGTCGGTTCAATTTTTTGTTAAGTATAAAAAAAAAATTCACGCTTTTTAGTGTATATAATCTAAGATAGAATAGTTTAATATCAACTGCTCGTCACCTTTTACGAAAGATTACTTTTCCGATGCAGAGACGTTCATTATTGAGGAGTCCTTGTGCTTCACCATCCGTTTTACCATATGCATTAGGCGGAGCATAAATTGCTTAACTGTCTCAAAGTAATTAAAATTTAACCCGTGAAATACTTGTTATTCAATTTTAACTCCGATGGTCAACTGTGGTCTTCATCATCAGTTCCACTTCACAAAATGATGATTTTCAAGAGCAAATGCACGAGTTACTACTAAATATATCCAACTTACTATAGGTGTTCCTACAACATTTGAAGAGTTCCCTTGATTTCCTTAAGATCCAAGCATCAGATCCTGATTTGGTGCTTATGGAACCTAATTCAAGACGAACGCAAAAAAAAAATCAAATCGGTTCATAAATGATGGAGTTCTGAGGTAACAAAGAAAATACAACCGAAATAACCTCCTCCTTTTTTGAAGTCGGTTAAAAAACAAAAATTTATTGTCAAGCATAAGCTAAGTTAAGAACACCATTTGGTATCACATAAGAAATTTACCCGGCATGTCTCTTAGCGACCATGAAAATTAATACTTATGTGAAATTCAACTTACCTTATATTCATGCCAATGGGAATCAGGAACCTCATGATGTATCAACAAACCATCCAAAATATGTGCTTGAACGTAACTCGGATTAGTTTCTAAACCCCTGCAATCGCTAACGTTGTATGTTTTCAAAAAATCACCAAAACCTTCAGTTCTATGAAAAAAACTCAAAGCATTTTTAAACAATGAATCCGTGGCGCAGTTCACACATTTTTTATATCTCGCATTATTTAATATGAATTTAATTTCGTTAAGAGTTTCGTTTAAGTGTAATTTCGAGTTAATTAGAGATATTTGAAGAAGAATTATAAGTAAGTACATTTTTGTGTAAAATTAACCAGCGTCTGTCATTCATGAGTTAATTGTGGTAAATAAGTTTCGGTGAAATTACACTGTTTTATATCTTATTTCAAACTGTTACATGTTAAATTGCTATGCATTATTATAATGCTGTGCTTTTATATTGCAAGCCTCAATATGGAAATTTGATCAATGAATAAAATTGTTTACGTAGTAATTGTTTGAATACGAATACAATTTGCGAAATCATTCTGCATTGCTTGTATTTTATTAAAAGTTTTTATTTAATTTGCAACGTTCGGTTCGTGTTGTGGTTTCGAAAATTGCAAACTATTTTTTAATCACTTCCTGCTGATTCCTCTGTGTCATAGATACTTAATAAGTCCGGCGATAGTACAGTCTGATCTGATAGTACAATTCTGGTGATCTGGCCAGGATCGTCTTCGCAGGGCGGAACTCTTCAATGGTTAATGTCATCGACTTGAAACTTGGTACGGATTTATTGTTAGGATGAGAATGTAAGTAGAGTCAGCAAAATAAAATTTATTTTAATGTTTATTTTTTAACAAAAATGCACGATCATCTCGGCCTATATATTTCCCACTGTAGGCACCGCCCTCCTCAAATGTAAAACGCAGAGGTGCGACCCCGGGTTTGAACCCACGATCCTTTGCTTGAGGGGCCATAGGTCCAACGACTAGGCCACCTAAAGGCTGTCATGAAACATCGAAAATTGCTAATAAAACAACGAAAATTTAATTATAAATTTCTTATTTATTTGTCAAATTTTATGATACAATCTAAAACACCATGGCATAGCTCGACTGCGGTCGTAGGGTAAAACGTAGTAACCCAGAATAATGAAAAAAACAACAACTCAGAATAATCTAAAACAATCTAGGAACAATATGGCTACAACAAAACATGTCCTAGTCATAATACATAATTATACAAAATATCACAAGTGAGATGTTTTAGGTTACTGAGATACCAAACCGATGACGCCAATATAAATACTATCTATAATAATTTTAGGGACTAAAGTCCTTCAAAACTGATTCTCGAGATTAAGCGTCACTGTTTGTAACCGCTAGAACTAAAAAATAGAAGATCCTTTTACCTAAAATAAATAATTATAAATATTTATTTCACATGAGGTTAGTTTCAACTGTCATTTCATTCACTATGATTGTCTGAACTGTCGTAAAATTTTATTATTTATAAATAAAAAAACCTACAATAAAAAATACAATTACGAGAAAAATCTGACTAATTCCTACTCAATCCGTTATAAATTAACAGTGTTAATACAATCTACCTTCTATGTCCGTTAAGAAATAAGATTACATGTCATGATATACTTTTTCCTATATGCATTAAACGAAACAAGAAAAAAATATACATTTAAAGTTACACTATTTTGGTGCCAGCACCAGTTTAAAACAATTCTAGCTTATAGCGCGTAATACACTGAAATGTCCAATTTGAAAATTCTAAAATTTTGCAAGAATATTCAGGCATAGTACATTATGTACAGTTAAGCTCCAATTTAACTACAACGTTTTAGACACCAAATTGGGAATATTTCGCCGGATGACAAGCAACTCACAAAAATTTCAACACTGCTCTTCAAAAAGTCGTATCTAGTTAGTAATTTCATACTGAGATACGGGCTTTGTTGTAAGTAGGTATTTGGTACTTAGTGACTTATGCTTGTCACCCGACGATTTGACGTTTTGAAATCACATTTTTAATAAATGCAATAAACATTCAACGATTATTACTTACAGCGAACAGAAAACAAAATTGTCTACTTAAACCTATTATTAACAACTAGTACACCTAATAATACTCATGATCAATACCTAAATAGAACTTCTAAGAAACCATTTCTGTCCCAAATAACATTAGGATTGTAAAGAAGCCATCTTGTCTATGTGTAGTGAGCTTGTGACATTTTTTTTGTGATTTTCATGCCTTTTACTTACATGTCAAAAAAAAATTGAGCGTACATTAATTTAGGATAATAATATTTGCGAAATGAATATGAACATATTAGTTATTCATACTTTAACTTTTTAACTCGCTCCATCGTTTTGACTTAACAGAAGCAAATGTCAAATAATATAATGAGAGTTTTAGTAATAGACTAGTTGGCGCTAAGCATCGTGAGGTCCGTTTGACAACTTTGAGATTTGCGTCACGTTTGTGTTTTTTTTTTATTGATGGCTACGAGGACATTAGCCAATGACAAAGTTAGGGAAACAGTTGTTATAATATGATAGGACGGTGATAGGATTACGGATAAAATTTAGGATCAAAAAGGATTGGAGTTAACGGATTGGTTAATTAACTAACTGTGACAATCATAGCAAAACTGTAATGTCAAACGGCCCACTCGATACTAACGCCATCTAGCGATATTTCGCCCCTTATTATTTAGTAGAATTTTTTTTCCAAAAAAAGTGTTATATTAGCCAGCTGTCAATTTTATTGCAAAATTGGCAAGTTGACCTGATAATTATGGTCAGTAAATACAATCCTAACGTTATTTGTATTGTATACACAGTACTTTTCTGACTACGGACTTTGTTCAGGATGTAAGGTGTTTAGACAGATTCTTCGATAGCCATACGATCTCGGATGAACTGTGATTAGTTTTACATCGGACACTGTTAATTAGAACTTATTATGTCGCCGGATCTGGTTCAACTTGTTATTAAGAATAACAAATACGTTCTCAATAAAAAAAAATCATAGAAGACACAGGCATAACACAGAACTGACAACGTACTATCGCTTATGATTAAGGCATTGAAGAAAGCCTGAAATATGTCATTACAGCGTCTAACAATTAAAGAATCCCCCTAAACAAAATCTCTTCAACAAATTAATATTATTTGCACTACAATTTATAAAACAAACAGTAGTGCAATGAACATTTGCTTAACTCTTAATGAAAATATACTAAAATGAATTAAATCTCTTATAAATAAGTAAAACAGAATAAAAGCGTCTCGCTTTACATAATGAGCATTTAATCAATATTTTATTGATTGAACATTTTAGATAAATTATATAAATAGAAAATAGTTTCATAATGAGGGTCTCTGTGGAGATTAGTTGGCGCTAATATCGTGAAGTTCGTTTTTCAAATTTTGACATTTGCGTCACGTTTGTGATTGATAGAACAACTAAATGAGCCAATCACAAGCAAGACTGTAACGTCAAACGGACTTCTCGACACTAACGCCATCTAGCGTCCTTTCACCCTTATTAGAAAAAAAACAGAATAAAGTTCTAAATTGTCCAAACCATAAAATATCAAACACTAGTTGAATAGAAATGTGATTTCAAATCGTCTTTTGACACAAAATTGTATACAAAATATTGCTTCTACATAACATTGAGCTATAGTAGTCTTGGGTAAATATTTTTATTTCAATTGATTCAGAACATCAATTAAGGGATACTGGAAAGCCGGTTTAAATTTTATATAACTACTGAATTAAAGTTTCTATCTAACCTTATATTTCACTTGGTCATCAAAACATTTTTTTTCTCTAAAAATAACACCACCCAAAGCAGTTATTTATCTATCTTAAGTCCGGCACTGTTTTATTTTTGTCATAAATTTAAGTGACAAGTGAAATGTAAGTTACAATTTGGTTCACAAAGCTGATGTCGAAGGAGCGTTTTTTTTCTCATTTAGAAAACCAAATCACGCTACTCATATTAAAAAAATACACTCGTTTGACCTCAGCATTAAAGTGAAGACAGTTAAGCATTGAATTGTGTGTAATGTACACTGGTAGTAATATAGTACCCAAAATGAAGCTCCTAAAATTATATATACAAGTCATTCACAGCACTAGAAAAACTGTTATTTTACTAACGCCATTTTCTTAAAATAAAAAAGTCATCGGAAGCATTTTGTTGCTCGTTTAGTCTGTAGCTATTAAATGTTTTAACAAATACGACTTTTGTACGGTAAAACTGAAGAGAATAAGCTTTTTCGGAGGAGCGTTATTTCCTCGAAAATTTTTTATACGGGGATATGTCACTTTACTACGCTAACTTTTTTCATTTGGTTTCCACTGGAACTCAAACTCGCAGTATAATTCCGAGTTCAAAATGCCTAATATTAATTTATCATATTTTATCTACATGCATATCATAACTTCCCTATTATATGTTCAGAAACGACTATCAAATGGCCTTTATTAAGAAACCTGGTATCTGCGGGTGCATCTTAATGTTCACATTAAAGTACAGTGCATCTTAATGTTTACATTAAAGTATCGGTAATACTTTTTTAACAATGCATATCTGTACATATTGTAGAAAACATGACATGCATGTAGATAATAATTATTTTTCAAAGTCAAAGTCAAAATACAGGCCATATCTGAACATATTATAGAAAACTTATGATATGCATGTAGATAAAGTTATGTATGCGGCTATACATAATTAGGCATTAAAACACTCGTGTGATCTTATTATGAAACTCGCCTTCGGCTCGTTTCATAAAACCACACCCGTACTTTAATGCCCCTCATTATGCACCAGCCACATAAATAACTATTATACGACAAGCAAGCATTGGCTAAGATATATCGATGAAGGTATGTCATACTCATATGAAAAAATAAATTTTGCATCTCGCCAAGTGAAAATCGCCTGCCATTGTTGTTCTATGACGTCAGCAAATAAACCTAATTAATTTTGTATACTAGGTCAGCATCATCAGCCAGAAGACGTCCACTGTTGAACAAAGGCCTCCCCCTTAAGCTATGCCCACACCTCAACTTGCGCCGATCCACCGGCATTGGATAGACATGCGCTAGCGGGACGCGCTGCTGTTCAACTAATTTTGAGGCATGCGCAATGGCTTGGGCATCATCATCATCATCTCAGCCTATATACAGGGTGGCCCATTTATATCGGTCAGTATGGGAAAGTCTGAAACTATACGACATACGAAAATTTCTTCTTAGGAACCATGACATCGATTTTAATAACAAGAAAAACTGCATTCATGCATTAAAAAAAAACCTGTACTCAGCTCGGGGAATCGAACCCGGTTGTTTTGAAAAAAAAAAAAAACTTCGAATACCTACTAAAATAAATTAAAGTATGTGAAAACAATGCATTTTATTCATTTTAGACATAATGTTTCATGGACACATTTACTTCTTAAGACGTACACAATCGATATCTGAATAGAAAATAAGTTTACCGGGTTCGAGTACGGGTTTTTTTTAAATGCATGAATGCAGTTTTTCTTGTTATTAAAATCGATGTCATGGTTCATAAGAAGAAATTTTCGTATGTCGTATAGTTTCAGACTTTCCCATACTGACCGATATAAATGGGCTACCCTGTATACGTCCCACTGCAGGGACAAGCCTCCCCTCAGAATGAGAGGGCTTGGGCAGTAGTTCCCACGCGGGCCCAGTGCGGATTGGGAACTTCACACACACCATTGAATTGCTTCGCAGGTTTGTGCAGGTTTCCTCACGATGTTTTCCTTCACCGTAAAGCTCGTTGTATCCACGTACACTAGCATCCACGTGGTTTACTAATATTTCGGCGAATAACGTTTGGCAACCTGTTTCATTTGGCAACTTTTCATTTCCCAACTGTTTAATATTTCTGAAACTGTAAATATTTCAGGATTTTTATAAAACTAACCTAACCTAACCTAAAGGGTGCTACACGATGGCCCTGAAATAAATTATGAAATATTTACAGTTTTAGAGTTTGCGAAATGAAAAGTTGCGAAATGAAACAGGTTGCCAAACGTTACGTTGCGAAAAGGCAGTACTCGGCATCCACGTACAGTCACCAGCATTAATATCTGCCACAGCGGAGCTTGCAAAAATATCTGATACATCCTTCCGGCCCTAGAAATTAGTAGAAATAGAGTCGTATCAGATATTTATGCACGCTTGTTGTATCAGATATTGGTGCTGGTGACTGTACCTATTCTTTTCAATGAGGGCTACCGTTTTCGCGCTCACCAGTTGGCGCCACTGTAGACAAAGGTCCTGCCTGAACTGAAGTATAGTGGTTAGTTAGTTACTGCGGGCGTGAAAACAAAATTTACATTTAAATCATATTTAACCTTACAACCGTAGGTACCATAAAAATATCGAGCATGTCATAGTGTTACGTAGTCCCGTTTTGTTAGGAAAAAAGGGAGGACAAAGGTTTCCGAATGACACTGTCTCAAAACACAGACAATCGTTGCCCCGTAACGCATATTTGCCATAATTAATTTCAGGTGTTGCAAAATATTCGCAAAATTGTTCTAATTATAAATAAACCCGCGTAGCTCACCCAAAAACAGTGATATTTGACATTTCGGAGACCTCACGCTACACTAGCGCCTCTAGCGGCGAATTCATACGCGATAGCCCTCATTGTCCTCAGACTACGATCACGGTGCGGTGTCAGAGGACTTGCACGCACAGACGCTCGCTTAGTAGCTGAATAAAGGAGCGACTACAATGCTGCTTAAAAAACGGTGACGGTACGGAATCGTAGTGACGCATCGTATGCGCACCGTTTCTATCACAAGCCCTCCACACCGCTACTTAAAATACGCAGACTGTGCGGAATCGCAGTGAGGTGCCGTAAACGTCACGACTTTTGGTAGAGAGCATGCAGTAAAGTCCTGGCGTTTACGGCACGTCACTGCGACACAAAATACAGATAGTTCAGAAGTCAATCTCCTGTATGTACTTCACTTTTCATACCTACGCTCGGCGGTCGCTCTAAGGTTGTCAACTATGGCTTATGCACAAAACCTATAGTGGTAGTGGCACTCTTATCTAGTTGTTTGATTTATTGTTGATAATGAAACGGGAAGAATGAAAAAATAAATTAATAACTAAAATATTTTAAGTTTAATGTCATTGTTATTTATTATAAATTTGTCACAGAAAATATCTTGCGACGATTTCGTTATTGGCCAAATTCACGATTATTTCATTTAAACAACCGTCCACTGAACAGTTACGATAACTTTTTTTTGTTGCTCCATTATTGCACAAAAAGTTCACAGACGCGTGTCTCAAGCGGATGGCACTCGCGCTCGCACTGGTCCCAACCGGCCCGAGATACCGTGTCCGTGAGCAGTGTCTATGTGTGCGTTGCTCGAGCGCACTTATGTGGAGATTGACTTCTGAACTATCTGTGTTTTGTGACTGCGATTCCGTACCGCCACCGTTTTTTAAGCAGCGGTGTGGCCGCACCTTAATACAGAATAACTTAGAAGTGACGTCATTGCAGCAAGGTCTTTCATCGAAGCCGCGCGCTCTTCCCGTTCATGCTACGCAATTCGGTGTACGGGCGAGAGAAAAACTTCACGTTTTCACCGGTAGAGAGCGGTACGTAGCTGTGCGCTCTTTTTCGATACATCATGAGCCTGTGGACAAAAGTTTAATGTTAATTTTTATCACTTAAGAGTGCCGCCAGAGTTGATCACCCACACAAGAACATATCGTGTACCTAATGACAGCAGGATTTGGCATTTACTCATTCATTTAGTTCATTCTCCTTTTGTGCAATCAGTTCTTTTTGTAGCTGTGTCTGTCATTATCATTCACTACAACTCTCGTGGCAATAGTTATAATTATTAAGTCACAATTTATATTATCAGAATATGAATTCTTATAGATAAGTAAAAGATTTTTTGTAAGACTGAATCTTAGTCTATAATATTCGGTCCTCTTAAAGCAAAGGCGGTATCTAAAAAAAACTTTTCAGTTATTTGTACCATTGTGTAACTTAAGACATTAACCAGATGGTTTATATAACTCAAAAGTGTTTTTCTTTTGAGATACCACTTTTTGTTTTATGAGGGCAGTACTTTACACAAGAGTAACTAATAATACCTTACACAAGACCCAAAACAGACATAATTATTTTATACTATAGACGTACACTTTGTTTGTTTCTAATTTACCCATTAAAAAAATCTATCTCTAATAAAAAGCTTCACTATTCCAGTTTAACGGACTTCTTTTCATCACGTTAAAGTGGAAAATTATCACAGGATGGAGACGAGGTGTCGGGAAACAGCTAGTTATAAACATACATATAGTTATGTTAAGTATTACAGGTATAATATACCGATAAACAAACATACGCGAAGAAACTATTTGCAGAACAGTTTTGCTATCTAATCTTGGTGTTAAAGTGAATATTTATTTAATTTTCATGGCGCTTGAACACAGTTTTCCATGTAAATTTGTATGTATGCAATGTTAATTAGGTATACGAAACGATAATAGTTTGGGCCTTAATAATAATTATTATTATCTAGCCTGGATTGATGTCCCACTGCTGGGCAAAGGCCTCCCCCCCATGTCCTCCATTGGCCTTAATATGGACTCCAAAATGTTCCAATAATTCGCCCACACAATCGAATGTGGCATATGCCTATAAGTAAACTATATTTCTTTAGATATACATATGTATGTATGTATATATTAACTTTACTATCGTAATTGAAATTTTTATAGCGTTTGAATCGAACCCGGGACCTCAAGCTTCCTAGCCAGGTTCTCTAACCATTGGGCTATCCGGTTATCTAAGGTTATGGTACGTCTGTATGACATTCACTGTATCTAAACATATACAACTCGTGATTGTCACGTACTTGAAACTTTAATGATGCATCTGTGTGTATTGCACATCTTTGTATAGGTAATTATACTGCAGTTTATGTTAGTGCCATCTTGGCCTTGCTTACTGTAGCCTCGTAAAGCCCAATTAGTGAATCACAGCTCAGGACTTATTGCAATGTGACATCAAACTCAATAATAATAATAAGTCACATAAAATTGTATTATTCAGTACCTATGTCGTAACAGGTATTAATATTTTTTACCTTATTTAATATTAATTACTTAAATCTAATTTTATTATTTTGTACTGTTCTGATTTCTTTAAAAAAATATAATTTGAGTATAATTTTTGTATGTAATTTTGTTTAAATAATGTAATTTACTTTGTTTATTTTAATTTAGTAATGTTTTATTTAATTTTGTAGTGCCTGCTAATGTTTAATTATAATTATGTAGGTACTTCAATTGTTTAAATAAATGAATTGAATTGATTGAATTTAATTTTTAATATTTAAAGTCCTCTGTTTAAGGTGTAAGGTGAAATTTAATATCGTTCGGGTAGCGGGCAGGTCGCCTGGAAACCCATAAAGGTTCATTAAAAAAGCAACACTATCAAATTAACTGTCTGAAAGTTCAAATAAAGTGGATTTACAGTAAAGTTCAACTTTCATTCAAAGGACAGTTAGTTTCATCTCGTACAACCTCTTTGACCAGACCAAGCATTTATTCAGGTTTTAATTAAAAACATTCTTACAGATTTCTGTAATGTTAGCACATGTACCGTGATAAAAAATAAACATACCAAGTTAAGTGCATAAAAAACTTTCAAAAATGTATAAAACTATAACTTGTACGACTTGTAATGATGTCATAGGTTCTTGCCAAAAAGCTATTAGACCTCGTGACGTAAATAAAAAAGAAACTCTACAAAAAACAACTTTAATAACCTAATGCTTACGCAACAAACGAAAAACAAACTTAAAACCACGGTGTTCAGAAAGTTAAATCAATTAATCAAAGTCAAAATATATCTACTTACATACCTATTTAATTTAGGCTGTACATAACAAGCACTTATAATGAATATCGAAGAATCTACTATCGGTTCGGAAAATCCTAAGAATCTGGGAGAAACAAGAAGGTATTTCTTTTTTTTTCAGAACAAGTGTTCAATATTTACACCCAAAACGCACAAGACACAACTAATTTTTCCAACACTGCAGATACCTATACTCTTTGAATCTCTGTCTTCAAAAAGCGTATCCCTGGATCGCCAATGCGTATTAGAAATATTTACAAAATCATTAATTGAGTAAGACGCCTTGGATATTGTTATTGATGTCAGATTTAATTATTATAGTACTGTCCGTCCGTTTTCGGTTTATGACACATTAATGTCAAAAGGATCGCATTTACCTACTAATCTCTTGAAAGCTAAATGGATTTTTTTTTCCGAAACACAGCAGTATAAGAACTGCTTCTTATCTTCAGGATTAGAGAGAGTAACTGTAGAAATACATGTGATAAAAAACATGCCATAAAACTTGTATTAAGGTTGACGTTCATTTAAGTATTTTTTATCATGACGACGCAGAAGTGCAAGAGTTTTGTATGAACACAATAAATATCGTAATGTTTGTTAACAAACATAAATGAATCCGGAACGTCCTGTAGCGTTGACGTGAAACTATTTTATCACGCTGTATACGTAGATTATAACAGCGAAGTCTTTTGTGAAAAAACACGCGAGTTTACGAAGTGAAGTTCCACATTATCAAACTTTGCAGAGTAGATAAATTATTCGTTATTTATTTATTCACGATTGTATTAGCAACTTTAAATTGGATATGTACCATTAGCTAAATTATTTTAACGTTAAATTTGCGGCATAAGCATGTTTTTTTAGTAAATTGTAGGTCGATTTTCGGTTGCAGTTCGTTACTACTTATATTTTTAGTGTTTCTACTCTTTTTTCCAGGCCCCATTAATTTAGATACGCAACTGGGTCAATCCAATATTTAGTGCAGCTTGTTGCCATGGTAACGCCCCACTGAGTTACTTATTAAAAGTATGATTTTATGGGGTACAAATCCACTAAAAGTTACTTTAGTTATGACAGTTTTAAAGCAATTCCTTCATGGTAAATCTCCTAAGCGTGCTAATAGTATAAATTGCAAACTTTTTTTCTAACAAAGCGTATCCACTTATGTCTCCTGAGTCACGGCACAGAATAACAACATTAAAAAGTTGATTGACCCAACTACAAAATTACCTATGAAGGCTCAATTTAAAAACGAATATAAATTCTAACGACTTCAATTGATTTTGTCCCATATTGTTAATTTAGCAAGGTCGAATATTGGTATACATTTATGTGGTCGATATTACACACTATGCCTGTAAAAGGGTCAACACAATTTGTACTGTTAATTCCCTGTGTACAGAAATTCAGTGCGCTAGCTGTGAGTAAATAAGCTGCGCTAAAAGTTGCGCGGACGCAAGATCTCGTGAATATTCGCTAGTACTGTTCCGACGGCCCGACCGACCGTGCGCAACCGAGGTATCCAAGTTGTTTTAAACCTAAGTACCTATTAAATTCTGAAAATAGTTTTTTAAAGAAAAAGTAACTATTAAAAGTTATTATTGAGTAAGATATGTTTTTTGTAAAAACGCAGTGTCGCAAAATATTTGTTCGAAGAGTTCGAGGTTAACTTAAGTGTAGGTATTTTGTTAAGATATTTTCCGCACAAGTTTTTTTTTTTTTATTCGACTGGATGGCAAACGAGCAAGTGGGTCTCCTGATGGTAAGAGATCACCACCCATAAACATTTGCAACACCAGGGATATTAAGATTGGTTATTGGAATCTTTTTGTATTTTTTATTTCAATTCCAAATTTTTTGTTACTTTTACGGTCATCCCGTAAAACCTATATCGAAAATACAAACTGAAATATAGATGCCTATGTTTCAGTTTGTATTTTCGATACCAGGGATATTGCAGATGCGTTGCCAACCTACAGGCCTAAGATAGGATACCTCAAGTGCCAGTAATTTCACCGGCTGTATTTTCATCTTTATTTTAAACTACGAAATTGTTTGCAAATGTTTAGGACGTATTTATGTCCAGTGAACCGTTTTGTTACATCAAAACAAGAAACAATTCCGAGTTTTTTGTCAATAATTTATTGATGCTAGAGACTAGGATGCCTTATAGGTTGTTCTTTACCTATTTGTAATACCACTTGTCGGAAAAAATCTTGCTTTACTGTTTACTGAACTGAACATGCCTGTAAATATTGTTCAGGATATTTTAATTGTGGTTGAGAAAGCCTACAAATATAACAAAGGCGAAGGTTTGTATGTGTCTGTGTACGTTTGTTATTCCAGGATGGATTTGGATCAAATGTGGTATGTAGATCCCGATATTCCCACGGGAGCAGGATAAAATTTCGAAATTTCAACCGCTGGGTTTAGATAAGAGTCATGTTTGGCACGGTTGATTTTAAAGCGACGTTAATGAAAACAACGATGTAATTTTTGGTAATTCCCGTGAGAATTTAGCAAAATCCCGGAATTTAAATTCAACTGCCTGATCCCACTAATATTATAAATGCAAAAATTTGAGTCCCAGGGACATAGGATAGTTTTTATCCGGGAAAATTGCATAGTTCCCGCGGGATAGGGATACCTAAACGAATTCTACGCGGACGGAGTCGCGGGAAACAGCTAGTTAGTAATAAAAAGTAGTGAAGCTGATTTAGTAATGTGGTCATTTCTGTAGGTATAATAATTAAAATTAAATTTTATTTTTTTACAGATTCGACCACACAATTGGACATCAATATCGGCATTATTACACAACTGTTTTAAAATATGGGGTTTATATCTGGGGTGCGTGCATGCAATTTTGTATCTTAGTACACGGTAATATGTGTTAACGTGCAAGCGTGGCACATAACTTAACTATTTTGTGTTTGTGGCAATAAAATTATCAAACATTGTCGTTTTATTCAACCCAATATAACACTTCTAAGATAAATCACATAACTATGTAATAGCACTTAAAACTAATTATTTACATACCTACCTAGTTTCTTCGTTTATTCATTTTACATAAGGGAAATAATATGAAAGTATCTCCTCTTAAATAACTCTTGTTTTTCTATTTAAATAGTTTATTATTTTTCTCCAAAAGAGATTATTATTTCGTGAATTATCGCAAGTGTTTTTTAATAAATAAATAAATAACATAAGGCGAAAAAAATATCTAACAATTTCTACTTGGATAACATTTAAAACTGATCTAAGAATATAATACAATCTTCAGACTTTGTGTACACATAAGAAGCAATACAAACAACAGGTACACTGAGATTTTTTTAATAAATAAGTCCTAAGCGACCTGCGTAAGCGACATCAAACAAAATAAATTACCCTTTTTTCCTGCAGAATTTATTTAACAACATTCAAAACCGTGAACAGTATAATGCAAATTGTATATGGCTTTGTTAGAGCTTAGTACACATTAGATAATTATAATAATAGCGAATAGATACAGATAAATCACTGAACAATGCCAGTAGTGCTAGTACAAGGTCACTGAGTTTTTTCCATTTCGTTCACGGTACAATTCATAAGACTGTATAGTTTTGTCACACAAAATGTTCTTAAAACTATGCTGTCGCCGCCGGTAGTTTGAAAAAAATACGTAGTACTAAAAATCACAATGTCTTCTCAACTAGGTAATATTAATAAAGAGAAGTGATCGTGTCCTGTGTTTGTTTATTCTTATAAATTAACTCAAAAACTACTGAACGAATTTTAAAAATCATTCCCCTGTAGAAAGTTTTATTATCAGTAACTACTACATTAAAATTTTATCCTAGGTACGTGTAAGTTGTAAACTTCTCACAGGACGCAAATGAAGCTTACATATTTTAATTAACTTAAAAGATCATCGAATTTCACAACAGCCTCGTATTTCTTACAACTACCGTGAGACATACATAATCATTAAAATAAAATACACAGGTCGCTAAGGTATTAATAATCGAGGTATGCCCGATATGTTTCGGACAATCCGTGGTTCATTGTTAAGGTGAGCTGATACCTATATTTTATTAATAATTAAACTCGTAAATAGTTAGTGACTTTTAAATTAAATCGGTTGCTTTCTTGACCGCATAATAGCAAGTATAGTTGTATTATTGATATGGATCTCTGCGAAATAACGATTGGAATAACCCAAGACATGTACGTGCAAAAATACCGTTACTTAATATTAAACAAAAAACTTTTTAGAAAGTTATAGTTACTGAGTATTGTGAGTATGGTACAAAAAAACTATAACAATGAGAGCAAGATCGGTTTTGTCGTAATGGGATGCAAAAACCATACTTAGGTGAAAGTAGGTCAAGCTATGAGCATTTTAGTTGCGAAAATTTTGCATTTTTATTATGTAACTGAACTACGCGAAATTTACTTTTAGAAGTCTCAGTTTCAGAGTAATAAGATAGCACTTCTCTAATGATTTTTGTTACATTTATTCAATTTAATTGATAGCCATATTGTTTTTCGTGTTTTTGGCTATCTATCGCATTTGATGCAGACCACGCTGTCGTCGATATGGTATGGAAATGATGGTGGTGTGGAAGTACAAGAAGAAATAGTACATGTAGAAAGAATAAGTTCAAAAAGAATGTCATGATCATGATAAACAAAGACAGCTGACGGCTTGGTAAAATAGTAATGTAAATCGCTGCCGCTTATTTCTGTGCCTTATTCCATCATACCTCAACATTACAGTGTCATGCTGACAAAGTAACAAAAGGATGTGCGTTATTTAACGACCTTGTAAAACGATAATTATAAATAATTCTAGGCTTATACGACATTTTTAGTCACATGCTAGTTTAAAACATATCTATTTACCGTAACGTCTCTTACGATGTTAAAGAAGGCGTAAGCGTCAACTACAGGTATGTAAAAGGTAGTCGCCAATTTCAATGATTTATACAGCCACTAACTGGAAAAATTTATGTTAAGCTCAGTTTATCAGTGTGGAGGGTGTTAGGTACGCTTAAAACAACTTTAAATTAGATTTGTTTTTTCAGTAAGTAGCCATTAGAATCATCTCGGCCTCTCACCGGTCTTGGTCTCCACATTCTACTGCAGATCACAGGCGTCTTTGCGGAACGAGAGGGCTTGAACCGAAGCTCCCACGCGGGCTCAGTGCGGATTGGGAACTTCACACACACCGCTGAATATTTTCGCAAGCGTGTTTCCTCATTCCTTCCCCGAACATAAATTCCGAAAAACTGAGGTGCGAGCCCGGGTTCAAACCTAAAACATCGGTTACACGATCATCATTCAGCTCATCATTCTGGTCATAATGATGACAGAATTACCCTGTAACCCTCGCATACCGACGCACTGATGGTCCAGGTTAGTCATAGTCATATATCTTTATTCCATTGACACAAACAATTATGCACTAGCTTACGATTAATGAAAATCACATGTTCTGAATAGTATATTCGTCAATCCGATGCGAATGACAGATAACCAGTATGATGGACTGAATCGACGGCAGAAAGTGCGTGTAACCGAAGTCTTTGAACCTCTGCTTTAGAGATCAGGTCAAAGCACAATCAAACCACAATTAGTATTTTATTCCTACCTTTAACTTAATTTTAATTAAGGGGCTGTTTCACCATCCATTGATTAGTGTTAACTGACGGTTAAATGTGATGCCGTCTCCGTCTATTCGAACAAAACAATAGAGACGGCATCACACTTAACCGTCAGTTAACACTAATCAATGGATCGTGAAACAGCCCCTAAATATAATTACTTACAAATTATCAATTACTACAGTGTCAATTTGATATCAAAACTTTTTTGCGAGCAACATAAACTTTAAATTAAGGCAAGAATCAATTTAAACTCAAGTTTTTATTGCAAAAAGTTTTCGACAGTAATTTTAATTGGCTGCAGGAAGAAATAAGCAGATAATAATTACAATTTTAAGTGAACTTTTTGTGTAATTGCTTTTAAACTGATATGTTTCAGATATTCGGAACAAGGTCGAGTGAACGCTGTTATTGTTAATACGGCATTAAAAATCATATGTGAATTGGAAGGGACAATATTTACACAGACTGTTTTGGAATTAAAGTAAAGAAACATTTTTATATTTACCTATCTATTTTATCATCATCATCTCAGCCTATATACGTCCCACTGCAGGACACAGGCCTGCTTTCAGTGTATCTATTTACAAAGTCAATATTCACGATTAAAGCATGGTAAATACTAAATGTTAGGAAATGCAAGTCAATGTAATGCACCACCGCTGAAACAAATAACTAAGGTAGGCATAGATTTGGCAAATCACGTTAAGAAAGAATAAGAAAATGGTCTACATGTTCAAACATGACCATGTCAGGAAGGCATTTATAAAATTGTTACATGAGTTAAACATACCTATACCATTATGTGTTCGCAACCGGAGTCTAATTACAAAAACCAATAATTTTAGAGTTAAAAGTTACCTACTAAAAATATATTATTTAGCGGCTTTAATTCGGAGAAGCGAATGCAAAAGGATTTGAGCCAAGGTTAGAAGACAATCACTAAGAATCTCAAAATACGAAACGTCGCATGTTATCAAATCTAAATAGCTATACTTGATATTTCCCAACAGAAATTTTAAACTATTAGCAGGTTTACATCCTAATCTATTTCTAACATTTTGTCCTTATTTCTAGATTATTTGTACACATTTTCGGTTAAGGTATTGTTTTTGAAAAGACGATATTGTTTTTAAAAAGTTTTGATGCTTGAATAAATTTAGAAGCGCCGATTAAAATATAAAAAAGGTCCTTTTTCCAACTGTATACTCTGTTTCTGGTATTATCTACTTTCTTTATGAATTTAAACCCTTGCCTTATCCGTGATCCCAAAAAGGAAACGTATATCATTAATTTAAGTCGCAATACGTTTGATGTATCCCGCTGCGACAATTGTCTTGACTATAAATAGAACATCCTGTATGAATCTGATCTGCTCTGGGAAGTTATGAGAATACTGAGGAAGTTACGTACGAAATGAAGTTAGAGATAAAGGAACTATAAAAGAGTTAAACGCACATAGAAATAAATAGGATATTCTTTGCAAAGATATTCGAAACAAATATACGACTTGCGGATCATTTAAAAGCGGCTATTACCTAAAATTTAATTAGAAACAAACTTTTTACGTTAAATTATTTTCAGTCAAACCTTCAAGAATATAAAGGAATAAATTTTATAGGATATACATACTCCGTGGTATAAGTGAGTACATAATACTTCCTTAATTTTCTTTAGATTAAAAGAGAATATACAAGCTGTGTGTTAGAACGTGATGTATTTTTATGGCTATCGAGCGTTCTATCGCGTTAAAATTTCCTAAGCGCCAAAGTAAATAAGTACTTTCCAGGGGTTTTAAAACAAACCTGTTAAATCGAGTTCAATCTAGTGCTGTAATCTAGAAAAACCGTAAACGACGGTCAGCACTAAGCCAGGACGTGTCTCAGACAACCTATTAGAATTAGCTCGCGCACGCGCAGTCACGACATGAGATTATGGCTAGATTGAACCACACAAGGTGAAGAAAATGTTCCAGAAAAATCTACTAACTGTCTACTCGGGACTCGCACTTAAAGTCGTATTTTTTAAAGCAAACCTTCAGAATTGCAAGGTGTAAATTAATCAAACGCTTGGAGTGCGGCGTCCAAAATAAAATTGGAGACGCTTAAGACGGTTATACGAGCCGATTAAGTATGCGCGATGCAAGAAACAAATAATAAATTAGCGGCATCCGACAGAAAATTTGTTAAATTAGAAAAGTTCACAATTAGGTTAGTTTTTGGAATCACATTGATTTTCATTGGTTAATGGTTTAGTATTTTTTTGAGGAATAAAGATGTGTGTTTTGATTTATGTCTATCACTTAGTATGACTGGGCCATGTTCCGCCACTCTGATAAATTTAAAACATTTTATGGGACAGATAACAAAAACTTATCTAATGTGATCAAACAAGCCCTTGCTTGTATTTTAAAAGGAAATAACTTAAGGAAGTTACAGGATGTTTATATGTAATCTTATAGGCAAGATTTCAATGTCGAGACTACTCGAGGCATCAGTCTTCCGCCTATTACTATGAACCTTGATTGATATACCTATGGATGTACATGCGTATACTTCTTATATTTTTTTTATATCTTGGTTATGGTCGCTAGATGCGGTGTCTGAAGATGACAAGTGACTGGACACAAGATATAAAATGGAAAATACTGTGATTTTTCATATGTAAAATTCCAAATACTAAATCGTATTGCGAAATCTAAAAATATGTAATTTCCTTTTGGATTGATTGTGTCTGGCCTGGAATGATTACCTAAAAATTTTGAAATTCTAAAATAGATTAGGGTAGATTCATAGTCTAAGCCAAAGTGTGACTGGATTGGCCATTTTTATTAAATATTATGCAAAAATTATTACGGCAACCCGACCCGACAGTGGAAGGTGATGAATAGAGGGAAAAATTGGACTTATTTTTGCATGGCCACAGTTTGCATATGCTTGCAAGCATAAAAGCATTTTTTCCGTCAAATGCTTTAAGATGGCGGTAGAAAGAAATGGCGGATGCAGCAGTGATTGCAAACGTATTAGATCATAATAGGTATGAACATAATTTAACTCAGACGTCCGAAAGCTGGATAAAAATCGTTACACGTGGCCTTGTATTGAAGCAAAGTATTTATAAATCCAAACAAAACCAGCATTGTGTTGTGTAGTTGTCGTCCCTTGAGTCAATCAATGCTAACCGCCATTCTTAACTGCTAGGTCATTTTGCAATCTAGAAATTATTGACACTTCCTTCAATGAACGCAGCATTTTTTTTTTTCAATGAAATACTATATACTTAAAAAACTTTGTTTACTTTCGATTTGACGTAAAAACTTGCAATTTAATGTTTTTTAGGAAGTGATGTTATTGTGCAATGTGTAATTGTAAAAATATATATCTTTCAAATACTAAAGTTTTCTTTATTTTAATTAAGTATATATTAAAAATTAAATAATGTAACTCACAAAAATGGCGCTTACGTCAAAAATAAAATAATGCGTTCCTAAGCGTAAACGCCTTATGCACAAAAAATATTCATGCCATTATTATACCTAAATATGAATATAAGTAGGTTTCAAAATTATAACGAGCAAGAAAAAAGTTTTGAACAATAAAAAATATTATGTGATAAAATACCGTTATAACTTTGACACTTACTTAATCGATTTTTAATTATTATACTTAGTTCTAATATACATAATACATTGCAATTTATCACAATCTTTAAACATGATGCTATAATATCAAAGTCACTGGGTAATAATTTATTTATTTACAATTTAACATAATATGGGGGTTACCATGAAAATGAATGTATTTACCACCATAAACCTTAGCCTACTTTTTATAGGGATCCAAGTACATATGACATTAACATTTATGTCATTAACAGTTCGGCAACAAGGGCATAAGACTTACATGACGTAATATAATGTTATTCACGTTACTATACTAACAACAGATATGGCTGTATGGATAACATTTCCTTTGCCTATCCCTAGGCAGAGAGATGAATGAAAAAATAAAGTTATTGATACTACGGTTACACAAACAAGATAGTAGTAAAGTAATATCAAAACTAATATCGATGATGTATTAAGTCAAATCTGCTTTAATTAACTAGGTACACTTTAAATATTGAATCATCCTTAAAATGTAAGTTATATACTATAAATACAAATATATATCTAAGTAAATAAGCAAATTCTATAAATTTTAAATAAATTCCTTAGAAATAATTTAATTTATCATAGTCAACAGTGTTATATTGGGTTTTCTATCACTGTATTAATGTAAATTTTATTAAGAAATAATTAAAAAAGCTTGTATGTTTTTCTGCGACAAAAATAGGGAATCTATAGGGTAGGGAAACAGGGTTTCTTTTCTAATTATCCCCTAAACAGAGGCATGTATTTAGGCTTAGTTAAATACTGAACGAAATATTTCTGCGCTATCTTAGATTGTCGGAAGTATCTGTGCACCTTTTTTTTTCTGAAAATGCGTATTTCCCCAATGAGGGCTATCGTTTTTTGTCTCACTAGATGGCGCACTGTTGCGTGAGGTTTTTAAGTATGGCTTTCAAAGTCTGTTATTATGGGCGTGAAAACAAAGTTTAGATTAAAATCATATTTAATACACCTTAAAACCGTACCATAAAAATATCGAGCATGCCACAGTGTTGCATAGTCCCCGATTTGTTCGGAAAAAAGGGAGGACAAAGGTTTCCGAAAGACAAAACTGTCTCAAAACACAGACATTCATTGCCCCGGAACGCATATTTGCCATAATTAATTCCAGATATTGCAAAATATTCACAAAATTATTCTAATTATAAATAAACCCGCGTAGCTCACCCAAAAACTATGAGATTTGACATTTCGGAGACCTCACGCTACACTAGCGCCTCTAGTGGCGAATTCATACGCGATAGCCCTCATTACCGGCTCGTGTTCGTACACAGATTCGTTCATAATTTGCTTGGAAGCAGGAATTGTCGCTGTCTATGTCGTGTTCCATGTGTTCTTCGTATCTCACTAGATGGCGTTGATTCTATGGTGGTCATCATAGTGATGTCCATGCAATGAGGGTTTTCACGGAGGCGAAATATCGCTAGATGGCGTTAGTATCGAGAGGTCCGTTTGACGTTTGCTCGTGATTGGTTATAGTAGATTATTGTCGTGGCCTGGAAGTAGGCAATTGCTGGCTGAGTATGAGTATTAAACGGACGAGCTTGCGAGTCCGTTTAACTAATACGAAGCCAGCAATTGCTATTCCAGCCGAGACTAATATAAAGCTTTTCTCAAAAATGGTGAATAATTCTGAAATAGTATTCTATACTACTACTTTTTCTCTAAATATATTATAAAATTTAATTTTATTCCAATAATTTTCTTATGCTTTCCCGCCTTTTTTCATTAAAAATAAACTGCAGGTGTATTTTTCCACCGAAAACACCACAAGCTATTTCAGACCCAATAGAAAAAGTCCGGGGTTCCAACAAAATACCTGATACCGGCCATTAGACTTGGCTGTATACGACTTGTGCCAACATATCCATGGCCTTTTAAACTTTAAAAAAAATGTGACTGATTGCAGGCGCGCTAATTCATTTTTGTCGAGCTAGCGCGCCTGCAATCTTTTTAACTTTTCGCTGACCATAAACTATGCACTTCACCTTCTGATATGTAAAGAATAATGTCAACTTTTACGGACATTTTTGAGAAAAATAACTAAATGAGCCAATCGCAAGCAAACGTCAAACGTCAAATGCTCACGATACTAACGCCATCTAGCGATATTTCGCCTCTGTGAAAACCTTAATTATGATCGTGTATCTACGTAGTACTGGTAGCAACACAAACGCATGTGTGGTAATGTTATTTGGTTGTGTTATTTGTTGACTCTCCACTTTGAATGACATCAAACAGTCAGGTGCACAGATACTTCCGAACATTGCGTAGTATAATGGAATGATCTTACTTTGTCTGGGTCTTGTGTATCACACGTCGGTAGTAGGTATAAAGATGTTTATATCTGAAACAAAGAGCAGATATTAGTAATCCTGTATTACAATGACATCAATTAATTATTTCCTATTTTTTTATTGTATAATTATTTAAATTCATAAGTAAAAATTTGTTTGCTGAAAGGCAAGACATGAAGGACAGGACATAAAATTATTGTACATCTATATATATTTATATATTATCTTTATCTTTATCTTTAGTACCTAGATGTGAGTAAGTACACCCGAAGGCAAAAATATCTATACATATATAGCGTCAAATATATGTATACATAGACCTTATGGTAAGTAGAATAAAGGTATATAGATGTTTTTGATGTTTTGAGAACATACATTTATGACCTTGACTGTACATAATATTTTTCCAAGAATAAAATGGATTACCTAAAATTGTAGTGAAATAACGCAATAACAATACACAATTTTAGGAGCCCTCTAAGTACGCCATGTTCGTCTGTCTGTCTGTCCGTCAGACCGCGGCTCAGCATTACAGCTGCGTTATGACTGTTAATACTACATAAAGCTGTAACTTTGCCTGGGTGGGTACATATCTCTCGTCTAAGTCACTACCAACACTCTTGACGTAGCATCGGATGAGTTTACATTACACACCGTAGTAGAGTCCAAAACCCAACGAGCCTCAACACGTCGCCCAACACTCGTGTCGAGCCCTACACTCAGTTAGCTGACGTCATCATCATCATCACAGCTTCCCAGTGCAGCAGGGCTACTACGAAACTCGAAACTAGAAGTTCGTGTCATGCGGTTCCTCTGCCACTTATACTATTTAATACGAGAGCGAGGGGGACGGTACGATACGAACTTCGAGTTTCGTAGTAGTCCTGCAGCACTGTTGGGCATAGACCTCTCAGAATGAGAGGGCTTGAGTTATACTTCCCAAGTGAGCCCAGTGCGGATGGGGAACTTCAGACACATCTTTGAACTGCTGTGCACGCACGCACCTGAACGGTTTCCTCACGATGTTTTCCTTCACCGTAAAGTAAACTTTAAATGTAATTTCGCACATTTGCGAAAAAATCAGAGGTGCAAACCTTGATTTGAACCCACGATCCTCCGCTTGAGAGGCCATAGGTCAACCAAGGCCACCAAGTGGTAATTTTATTAAAAAAATTTTTTTTTTACTCACCTCACCCAATCGTCCCCGCAGCCAAGGAAGCGGCGACCACTAGCAGCGCCGTGGCGACTCCGCCAGCGCCGACCTGCGCCGCCACAGCTCCGCTTGCCCGTGTCCCGAACGCCTCCGCTGCGGTCAGCGAGCCTGAGAAACGGGCACCGGTCAGACCGGTGGACGCTTCGCAGGGTTTTGTGGTACACGCTCAAATAAGGTATTTTGGCATCTGTTTGTGGTACGCGCTCAAATAAGGAATCTGACACCTTCTAAAGTGGTAAATGCTCAATATGGGAATTGGACAACTCCTAGATTTGTGGTTTATGCTCAAATAAGGCATTTGACACCTTCTAAATTTGTGGTACACGCTCAAATAAGGTATTTTGGCATCTATTTGTGGTACGCGCTCAAATAAGGCGTCTGACAACTTCTAAAGTGGTAAATGCTCAATATGGGAATTGGACAACTCCTAGATTTGTGGTTTATGCTCAAATAAGGCATTTGACACCTTCTAAATTTGTGGTACACGCTCAAATAAGGTATTTTGGCATCTATTTGTGGTACGCGCTCAAATAAGGCGTCTGACAACTTCTAAAGTGGTAAATGCTCAATATGGGAATTGGACAACTCCTAGATTTGTGGTTTATGCTCAGATAAGGCATTTGACACCTTCTAAATTTGTGGTACACGGTCCAATAAGTATTTGACAACTGCTGAATTTGTGGTACAAACTCTAATAAGGTATTTGACAACTCCTGAATTTGCCATAACCCAAAGTTATTATGAAGCTACAGATATAACTAGCGAAGAAAAAAAAATCGGTTGGAAATTTACTTTTGCATGTCACAAAACAATAATGCCAATAGACGTGTCTGTCAACTTGAAAGTTCGACTTTAGCGACATAAGTATTCATTTGATAGCAACTTATGATTGGTTATTTGGAGTCTTTTTGTATTTTTTATTTCAACTCCAAATTTATTACTTTTACGGGTATCCCGTGAAACCATATCGAAAATCTGAGACATGATGCACAGAAAAACAGAAAAGAGAGGAATTCAGGTTATCCGTTGTGTAAAAACTGAATTTAGACCAATTTTTCCTATGCATACATATCTCAGGATTCATTAACTGTACCTACTTACAGAAAAACTAACAACCGTTTAACAAGTGTCAGTTCAAAAAAATCTTTATATTTGGCATGTTTGTAATAATTATAATTAATTATTATTCTAAGAAATATGTGTCATCTTTAACTATTTTGTATATTTTTTACCTTTCATTAATATGGTCTTTACGTAAAATAAAATATAGCGCAATTTTCTATAATCTTAACTTTTAATTACCACTTTTATTGTTTAGTTACTCTTTTGGCCTCATCTGCGCTTTCCTAATTAAAAAAGACTAATTCAAAGGAGAATTAAGAAATTGCTGAACATAAATTTTCACTTAAAAATAACGTTATGTTAATCCATATCTAAGTCAAGTGCGCTATACCAGTGAGTTAAAAATTTTAAAATAAGAAACAAACAATATTCCATATCCTAAAATATAAAATCTACATACTAAGCCACAAAACCCAGATGAAGCGCCCACTGCATGCAAAACACTTATAAAACTAAAAAATATCTGTGAAAAAAGTTAAAATATTATAAACCAATAAAAGTTATTATACATATAAGCTGTTTGTAATATAGTAGCTCCGTTCCTAAATAAATAAGCAAAGAAAAATTAATATACAAACACCAATAACATCAATAGCATGCAACTAAAGAAACTTTGTATTTTTTGAATTATGAAGGAATAATTAAGTATAATAAGGTATAATAGTGCCTACAAGAATTATATTATATACTACAAAGTTGGTATTACACATTAACGAATTTGGAATATTCTGCCACTCTATAGTAATTAAATAATTAGGGTACGATATAAAACTACAAAAAAATACGGATGCAAAAGGTACTTAGAGTTTACATAACAAGTTCTTGCAAAGTTCAATCATCTACTATAATGCGAACGACATCTAACAGTGAATGAATGACATACCTATAGGACCAACTGCATCGGTGAATGGGGAATGAATGGAAAAATAGATTAATAAAATGTCGCTTTAACAAAAATGGCGTACCGAAGTTTCATGGCAACTCTGATGTGACTAGCGATCTAAAGATAAGTGCATTATTTTAAAGATACGAAATAGAGCTTTTCAAGGCTGGAGTGAATAGGCTGTTAATGAACTAGTGCACTACATCTTCGGCGGTTCGCTGCTCAGTTCATTGTAAAAAAATACATTACACTTTTACATTACTATTAATATGAAACTTCGGCAGTTGTTTCACTTACAAGCTTTTTGAATTGAAATGGAATTTAATAAAAAAACTTGTAATAATGACAAATTCTCACTTTTCTGTATTTTGGGTATTTTTTTTTTTCTGGTATACATTGTAAGTCGGTTTCTTGCCTTATAGAATTGATTTTTGTTTCTTTCATAACAATGCAACCGATATCCCCGAAAAGTAAGAAATTGGTGTTTCTAGTTGTTTGTCACATATTCCTAATGAAAATGTTATTTCTAGAATATTCGCCGGGAGTTGATAGGTAAAACCAGGGGCTCTTAGACATTACCAATGCTGCCCGCTAATTATTTTTAACACTCTAAACTCAGGTTAGGTTATCTTTATCATACAAAATACAAGTAGTCTTAACTATTCCGAATATTAAAACATATGGCTGGGTTACTATTTTCACTGGATTTTTTATGCAAAATTTTGTTACCCCTTCGACGCAAGACTATGTTACAGCGATGGTATGGAAACATCTGGCAGATGTATTAAAATTCCGAGATTTTACTAATTCTCATATGAAAGCACAAAAATTTACATTGTGGATTTCATTAACGTTGCTCATAAAACAACTGTGCTAGATTTCACGACCCAGCGGTTGAGTTTTCGAGATTCATCCCTATCCGGCGAGAATATCAGGGTAAAAAGTGCCCATGTGTTATTCCAGAAGTCCAGCTATCTAGACAAGATTCGTACTTTAATCCGTTCAGTCGTTTTAGCGGGCGAGAAGGAGCAAAAACCTACACACACACATACTCACAAACTTTCGCATTTGTAATTTTAGTGGGATTTGTCAACATTAATTAAAACATCCTGAAAAATATTTACAGGCATGTTCAGTCATTCTTATTCAACTTTCTGCCAAAATATTCTGGAATAATTAAGTCACCTGGTATATTTAGTCATTTAATTTATGAATAGAGGGGATTCTTATCCCTATATCTGATCGGACAGGACCCAAGATTATTATTAAGAACCTTCTCCATATAGTATTAAAGAAACCAACCTCCGTATTTGGTGAGCAGCTCCATAATAACGCCGTTGCTCCAACCGAATCCGGTCTGTAGTTCGTACTTTAGCCGCCGAAAATGGTTGCGTCGTACTGAAAAATGGTCTTTATTAGATAAATGATCCAATGGTAGGGGCCAAATGGTCACAACCTCCGTATTTGGTGAGCAGCTCCATAATAACGCCGTTGCTCCAACCGAATCCGGTCTGTAGTTCGTACTCCCCACCGCCGCCGAAGCCGCCGAAAATGGTTGCGTCGTACTGAAAAATGGTCTTTATTAGATAAATGGTCCAATGGTAGGGGCCAAATGGTCACGCTGAGCATCATGCTGATTGTGGCCCTTTATGTGCTTTTCGGCACTAAAAGAAGATAATATTATAATGTGTTTGTTTTTTCGACTTTCGACCGGGGCAAAGGAACTGGTCCGTACATACATAGTTTAACGTTTGGACTCCACAGAAAAGCAGCGTTGCGGCACATGGTGAGTCGATGGCCTTTTTGGTGTTCTTTCGTTTCATCACTTAATTTAGTTTTACTGTTAGTTTTAGTTATATTATATCTTCTGTTTTTAGGGTTCCGGAGCCAAAATGGCAAAAACGGAACCCTTATAGTTTCGCCGTGTCTGTCTGTCTGTCCGTCCGTCCGCGGCTTTGCTCAGGGACTATCAATGCTAAAAAGCTGTAATTTTGCACGGATATATATGTAAACTATGCCGACAAAATGGTACAATACAAAATTAAAAAAATATATTTTAGGGTACCCCTCCCATAGACGTAAAGTGGGGTTGATTTTTTTTTCTCATGCAACCCTATAGTGTGGGGTATCGTTGATAGGTCTTTTAAAACCATTAGGGGTTTGCTAAGACGATTTTTCGATTCATTGTTTTTTTTTGCGAAATATTCAACTTTAAAGTGCAAATTTTCATTAAAATCAGGGAAGAGATGAACCCTCGCTTTAAACTTCAAACCTCGTACCTTCTCCAACATAGCAGTCTTCTGACTCCACACAGCGAAGTTCGACCGCACCCACTTGGTAGCCATTTCCCTCGCCAGCCGCTGTGCTTCAGGCTGGCCGGTCTTGTCCAGGCCTTCCACCACTATGTACTGGAGGGGCGGCCACGCGTTAGGGTAGTCCCACTGCTCGCCGGAGTGCTCGAAAGTCGTCGGTATACCGCCTTCGTAAATGTCCACCTGAGGATGTTCTTAAATTTTAGAACAGAGGCCGTATTATGGCATTCCAGGACCTTATCACGTCTTAAATGTTATGTTCAACTATTTGACTGTTTGTTGCCTTAATAATTTTTGAAAAATAAACAAAAATATAACATAATCTTATTAAAAAAAATGTTATAGTAAGAGAGTATTCAAACTATTTCAAACGCATTCCAAAAGGCTTAAAAATCGACTTAATTTTTGGTGGGTTGTGTGTGCGTGCGTGCGTGGGTGTGTGTGTGTGTTCGACATTAGTATCGAGTTACCCAATAAGAAAGAGAGAGAGAAACATTCATTCACACATATTCGATATACGTACATTACAAGGAAAGAATAAACACAAATGAACATGGCAAACCATAAATTGGGTCCCACTCAGTATAACATTGCGGTCAGCTACAACAATGTTTTCCAGTGGGACCCATTTTAACACTACCCAATACGATACTGACCTTACTAATATCCAGATAGTTAATGACTCTGTTAACGTAGTACTCCTTTCGACCCTTGTCATAGCTCCCCGTCCAGAGTGGTGCGACGTTCGAAGGGTAGAAGTAGTCTCGACGCCGACCTGACTCCAGGTTGAAATCCAACCAGACACCCACGTCTTCATGCCATAGCACCTAAGAAAAGTAATATTGACTTTGACTTTGACTTTGACTTTAATAGTGCACAGTTAACAAAAAATCGGTTATGTGCGAGTCGGACTTGTAGGTACATGAAGTACGTAGTAAGTAGTCGTATGTTTTAAAAACAGTCCAGTAATAAGTTTTTGTTGAAAACTCTATTGCAAGCTCACTCGCGTAACCCCTAGCAACTGCCGGCAGGTACTTTGGCTGCCTAGCAACGCCTAACAACGCCTAGCAACCAAAAAACGCTGAAAAAAACAAGTTTCTTGTATGACGACCCCTTTAATTTTTAATTTTATTTTGTTTTTAGTATTTGTTGTTATATCAGCTACAGTAATACATAATCTGCGAAAACTTCAAGTGTCTAGCTGTTACGGCTCAAGAGATAGAGCCCTGTGATAAACGGAGGGACAGACAGACAGACAGCGGAGTCTCTGTAATAGGGACCCGTTGGCGCCCTTTGGGTACGGAACCTTAAAAAGTGACATGTAAAAGAGCTCTTTGCGGCATAAACGTCTTGATTTTTGATTATTTTGATATGAATTACCTTTTCTATGGCCAGCATAAGTTTCCCGTGCTCCTGTCTGTAATAATCGGCTTTCGCTTTGTTCCCAAGCCGAAGGTGGAAGTCCCGCATTATCTCGGCGTTCCAGCACATGATGGCGTTCAGGTCTACCGGGATGATGGAGCGGGTCTTCAGATTCGTCAGGTTTCCTGGAAGAGAAGATTATTTAAAGTACTATTATTTTAGATTCTTGACATTTTAAACATTTAATGAAATAAATACAGATAACTCACATCTTAAATCGAGTTCAGCTCGACATGTTGGTTCGGCAAGAGCTAAACTCGATTTAAGACGTGAGTTATCCGGATTTATTTCATTAAATATGATAGTCTCACTGTAATTGTTCAGAATGTTAAACATTAAATATTGTTTTCGCCAATATGCTTGAAAATGTCCGCCTAACTGTCGCAAACATAGCACACGAAGTTCTTCCTTATAGACTGTCACAAATTAAAAAAAAAACACTTCCGGGCCGCCACTCACTCAGCTACGCTTCGTCCGTCAAACTCTACTCATCCACGAATTGCTTTTTCCCGGCCTCGGCAGTAATGTACTATTTTAATGATTATTTTACTATATTTTTGCTATGACAATCCTTAGTGGACAACCAACCTTATTTTAATTGTTATTTTTTACTATATTACTTTTCATTCTTAACATTTTACTTTTAAATAAATAAATAAATATCACTGGACAATTCACACCAATTGGCAATTGACCTAGTCCCAAAGTAAGCTTAGCAAAGCTTGTGTTATGGGTACTAAGCAACGGATAAATATAATTATATAGATATAGATACATACTTAAATACATATTAAACACCCAAGACCCGAGAACAAACATTCGTATTTTTCATACAAATATCTGCCCCGACACGGGAATCGAACCCGGGACCTCAACCTTCGTAGTCAGGTTCTCTAACCACTAGGCCATCTGGTCGTCTACTACTACTTTTATATTATTATTAATTTTATTTAACAGGTCTGTATTAACTTTGGAGACTATAATATAAATTCTTGTAACTTTACATAATTATGGAAATTATGATGTAATATAATGCATAAATAAACTAAACTAAATAAACATACCTTTGTTAGTGCCGTTAAGAATGAACCACCTAGAAGAGAAGTCCCAGCCCGACTCGGCTGCAGCTTTGAGCTCAGCATACAACTCTTCCTTTTTGTCGTTGCTCTCAAAATGTCTGAAAACATACATTTCCATGGTAAGAAAGAGTCGGACGCCTTTCATTTCACTTTATATCTTAGGCTACGTACGTTTTCAGCGTGCCGTCCCTCTTCAAAGTATCGCTTGAGAAAGAGACGGCGGCGGCGGATATTATAAATGCGAAAGTTTGGATGTTCGTTTGTCGTTCAAGATTAAACGACAGGATTTGAATCATCTTGATATAAGTATAATTAATGTGTTTGAGCTACAATTGAAATTTGTGTTATACTTTATTAAACGGTATTTGACTATTTTTTCTTTATTTTGTAAATCAAAGCTTCACAATGCGTATTAACGAACGGAAAAACGCATTAACGCCCAAAATAAATTTTGTTTTATTTGTGTTTATGTTATTTATTAAACTAACCCCTATTTCACCATCCATTGACTAAATTTATTTGACGGATAAATGTGATGCCGTCTCTGTTTGTTTTGTTCGAATAGAAGGAGACGGCATCACATTTGTCCGTCAAATAAAATTAATCAATGGGTGGTGAAACAGGTCCAAAGTAACAACGAAGAAAAATTTAACCTTTTTTTTTGGAATTTTAGCGGTGTACACAGACAGGTACAATGGGCAGATCAGGAGTGAAATTGTGCGAAACAGTCATTCGACTCCATCTTTTACTACTTTATAATTAGATCTATGAAATTGCAGACAGGTCGTCTTAATCTCCTTTTGAGCAGCTGTACACATGCGGGTACAGTAGACATATGGGTTTAAGCTACCTAAACATAACTTTAACAGAGTTAGAAAGGTTTCAAATTCAATATTAGACAGAGAAAGACTTACGTATGAATGAACTGGAACAATCACTTTGCTCACCCGCGATTTTATGATAGCTATACCTAGTGCCATCCACGAAGACGCGTGATTTTGTCAAAATTAGCCATTAATGACATTGTAATAAGAACCACGGCAGGCGCATCGTGAATGACTCTACCTATACGTTTATGCAAGAAATGTGTGATTTATGCGTCAGTGTAGTGTGGTGGTGATAGATGGGTTTGTGTGTGTTCTTACAGTGTGGAGGTGGAGGAACTGCATGAACACACATTTCTTGCATAAAGCTATCATAAGGTCGGGGGTGAGCAAAGTAATGGTTTCAGTTCATTGATATGGACCTCCGCAAAGTAACGCCTGATTCAATGAATTACTTACGTGTCACAAGCAAGTCTTGCAAACAAATGATTGATTTATAAATTTTGTATCTGCAGATTACTGAGAGCTGACATAATTTTGTATGAAGATAGAGAGAGAGACGTCGAACTGGGTTTTTGTATCAACACAGGTGACTTTAAGTCTACAGACATGAAATTTGATTTATTAAGAAAACTAGGATTTTTGGGGTTTCTATGGTAAATATTTACAAACGTCTATTTCCACTAGTTCCATTATTTAAAGGACTTCAGATAATAGAACTGGTCGGAATGATATTTTATTATATATTATATTATTACTGAATGCAATTTTTTCATTTACGGTACTACTGAGATTTTTTGAAAAATAATTTACACACAAACACCACGCCTGTATTCCCAAATGGGGTAGGCAGAGCACACGAAACGTTACCGCTTCGGAGCCACTTTTAGCCATTTAAGGTAGATTGACAAAAAAAAAATTAGATTATTAATAAAATAGAACTACTCGGAAAAAACATTCCCACTAATTCTATTATCTGAAGTCCTTTAAATAATGGAACTAGTGTAAATAGACCAATTAATTCCAAATTACCATTAAACAGCTTACCTGGCAACATCGACGTCTTCTTTGTAGCTCTCCGGCCGTGGGCCTTGTGACATGTCATTATACCTCAGCATTGTATGTCTAAAATAAAATAATTTGTGATCAAAATCAATATATTTCTATAAGGGCCACTGCTTGGCTTGCCGCGGCCCGCTGTTTCATGTCACACACAAAATCGTGTATGTTTTAATTTTGGTATTGTTATTAGTTTTTGTTTCATTTGTGTTTGTTGTTTATTTCATTTTATTGTTTAATTCTGTTAACTGTACTTGCATTGTCATCTAAACAACATATCCGTACCAAATTTCAAATCGATGCCATTAACCATTGAGGAGTTCCCATCAGCGGAGACGATCCTGGCAGGACCACCAAGATGTGACTATCAGGTTATTGTATTGTCACCAAATTTACATAAGTATGCCAAATTTCAAGTAAATCGGACTACTGGAAGTGGGTCAAATTTAGCTTCCAAGATTTGACCCAAACATTATATTTCGAGACGCTGGTGATGAGGAAATGATGATGATGTATGGAATGAGGGTACTTCCGCCTCTCCGTCAGGATGCGTTAATGATGTCGGTACTTCTCGGTCCTTTGGAGCACACTTGTTTTATTTCATCAGCCGATAATAATTAAGTTACAAAACCAATCAGAGTATGTACAGAGCTAATCGACAGACGAACTGACAGAATCATTAGCCTGGTGTTGTCGACCCTACAGTCCGAAGTAGAATGACGCTCCGGCCAACGAGTAGTTACGTCACACACACGGCGTTCGCCGCCATCTCGATATTCTAATAGTCAATTGATAATCCTATAAGGCTTCCTAATTTTTGTCCACGACATATCCAAACTAATATTATATATGCGAAAGTGTGTTTGTATGTTTGTCCATCTTTCACGCCGTAACGATGCGACGGATCGACGTCATTTTTGGCATAGAGATAGTTTATGGGCCCGAGAGTGTCTTAGGCTACTTTTTATCCCGGAAAAATGCACAGTTCCCGAGGGAACAGCGCGCGATAACCGAATACCACGCGGGCGGAGCCGCGGGCAAAAGCTAGTAAATAAATAAACAAACAGGGCAAGCTAAAGAAAAGCTTGTAATAAACTTACATAATGCCGTCATGCTCCACGTCGATGGTGTGATTGGTCATCCAGTAGTCGAACTCCCGGTCCAAGGTGTGGATGCGCGGGCGCAGGAACTCTAGGTCGTCGGAGTCGTCCACCACCGCCTTTACCATAGGAATTAGGAGGGGGGGTTGCGATCTACAACAAAAATTACGTCAAAAATACGCATAACTGATAATAAGGCCATAAAAAAACTAGGTACGTATCATAACAATCTAAGAACAAAAAACTTAAACACGTCATTATCATCATATCAGCCGTAGGACGTCCACTGTTGGACATAGGCCTCCCCCATAGAGCTTCAGTTGCTTCGGTTGGAAGCAGCCTGTATCCAGGGTGAACCCGCGGCTTTAACCAGGTCGATCATCTATCTAGTTGGTGGACGTCCTACGTTATAAAAGTCTGAAAATCTTAAATTTCTATGTCTCTTCGACTATGTCCGTAACCATTGAAATTGTGATAAGTCATTTCGTCACTTGTTGTATCAAAAAGGGCGCCAAAGGCATGACTTGCCCGAGGCGTCTATATGGCTAAGGCCGGCCATGATACAAGGTTTTCATTAAATATTCGTAGCTGAAAACCTGAAAGTAGTTTGTTCTGGAACGGGAGTAAGATCTGAACATGAAACTACCGTGAGACTCACTCATATTAAATATAATGACCCGGATAACTCACGTCTTAAATCGAGTTTAGCTCGACATGTTTCGGGCTAATCCGTAGCCCTTCGTCTTCGGAGCAACGCGACTCAGCGGCTGCTGCAACACGCGCACTGCGCGCCGCCGCTCTGCTCGCGCGACTACCCGACGAAACTGACACCGGCACACAACCGGGTCGCGTTGCTCCGAAGACGAAGGGCTACGGATTAGCCCGAAACATGTCGAGCTAAACTCGATTTAAGACGTGAGTTATCCGGGTCATTATATTTAATATGGGAGTAAGATCCATTACACTAAACTTTTTTTTAATCCCTTTCTTTCACTGTGCCCAGTCTAAAAGTTACGAATGCAGCATAGACTAATTAAATGTCTTGGCAAGGTTTTCGTCACTGCTTTGAAAAAATCTCGTATCTAAAATCAATATGTCAACAAAATTGAACCTTAATGTAATGTTCATAAAGTTCACTCAGAAAAATTATCTATTTTGAGGTACGAGTTTTTTTAAAGTAGTGACGATTTATTTAAATACTTTAATATTGGCCGTTTTTGAGTCAGTATTTTTTTTTTACTTAAACCTGATTAGCCCAACTGTCAAGTACAAATTATGAGTTAGAAATTAAATAGAAGTAAGTAGACTAAGGGGCTGTTTCACCATCCATTGATTAGTGTTAACCGACGGTTAAATGTGATGCCGTCTCCGTCTATTCGAACAAAACAAATAGAGACGGCATCACACCTAACCGCCAGTTAACACTAATCAATGGATGGTGAAACAGCCCCTTAGTAATATACATTTTTTTAAATGAAAAAAATTGCAGTAATTTAACTTAAAATATAAAAAGGTGGTGTCTGAGTTTTTCAGTTATTTAATTAGCACCTTGTACATCCCGTATAAAGTACATTGTTTAATTAACTTTAATGAAAAAGTACCTCATAACGTAGTATATCCTGCCTCCGTTGGGAATGAAGCCGATTCTATCGACTACATCCATAAAGTTGGAGACCATGCCTCTCGCAGTCATTCTCATTTCCGACAGCAGAAGCCCCTTGATGATCCAGTAGGAGTCCCAATAGTAGAACTCCCGGAATCTGCCACCTGGAAGGGTGAAAAATGCCTTAGTAGAGTCCATCCATCCCAGCCTATACACGTTCCACTGCTGGGCACAGGCCTCCTCTCAGAACAAGAGGGCTTGGGCCATAGTTCCCACGCGGGCCCAGTGCGGATTAGGAACTTCACACGGACCATTGAATTGCTTCGCAGGTTTGTGCAGGTTTCCTCACGATGTTTTCCTTCAGCGCGGGTGCAGGGCACTGGATTGAACTTCACAATCCCAAAATTCTCTCCACAGAATGTCATTTCTACTCAAAAATTGTGCGTGAAGTGGTTGAAACAAAAAAAGAACAAAAATTTCAAACGGGACGATGGATACAAGCTTTCATCTTCGTGGAATCCTGTTATAAATAAGTGTCGGCGTCGGGATGTATGTTCCGAGGGACGGTCGGACGTTGTTAGTGTTGTGTGTCGTTGTGATGGGGTGACAATTAAAAATGACCAAGTGCGGGTAGTTCGAAGGACTCGCACTGCTAAGGAGACATGACCTCAGTCAGTCTACTCGTGACCACGGCCACTGCAATGTGGTCGGAACGGCGAGGTCATTATTACTCTTGTAACGTGATCTAATCTATCTAATACCTTTAAACGAGCAATTATTGTATATTATATGTTTCGGGGATCTCGAAAACGATTTTGATGAAATTTGGCATGTAGGGGTTTTCGGGGGTAACAAATCGATCTAGATTGATCTTATATCTGGGAAAAAGCTTATTAAAGAGTTTTAGCCCGAGTAAAGCTCGGTCGCCCAGGTACTGGCATTTAACTAATAAAAATCACGAAATTTTAAAACATTATTACTCACTACATATTTTGTATGTTCTTACCCGGTACTATCACAGGATTCTTGACATAGATGATGGAGTACAGTTCCTGGTTCTCCTCTACATCTTTGGACATCTTTCTGCCGAGCTGCAGCCAGAGCCGGTTTAGCTCAGACGCCCACTCCAGGAGTTGAGGGTCTTTGATCTGCTTCAGGAAACCTGGAACACGTGATGAATCAATAAGAGGCTTGTTTAGAGTGAGAATCATTCCTGTAGTGTAGGATCAAGCCATGGCGGTTTAGTGGTTTGCGCTATGGCCTGTGTGGTATCTAATGAAAGGGCTTACTAAGTCGATTCTAAAACTGAAAATGAATGAAAATGAAAAATAGTTTATTCAGTATCTTACTCAATTTAGCAGGTTTACAGGTTGGTTCCTCCTTTTAAGTATTAAGATACCTGTGTCAGGAGACACCGCTCCTCCATCGAATGTAACATTTACATGCACAATGTGTTACAATTTATACTTAATATTAAGTTATTAAGTTAGGAAAAAAATATGTCACATCATTGTATTTCAGTCACTTGTTTTAAATTAAAATTAAAAGTAATTTTCAAAACATACCAAGTTTGGGCTCCTGCAGATATGATACGGTTGAATCATTATTTGTAAAATATACCTAAAATGAATGACTCAAATATAATGATGTGATATATTTTTAGATTCGGCTTAGTAAGCCCTTTCATTAGATACCACACGCGATAGGTTTCAGAACAAAAACATATTTAAGATTGGTTTTTTGGAATCTTTTTGTATTTTATATTTCAATTCCAAATTTTTACTTTTACGGTCATCCCGTAAAACTTAAATTGACCATCAGTGGTGTAGCGGTATAGCACGCGGTACGGAATACCGAGGACCTGGGTTCGATTCCCAGTGATGGTCTTATTTTTCTGGTTTTTCTGTGCATCTATATTTCAGTTTGTATTTTCAAAAACATATTTTCCTATACAAAAAAAAAAGACGTCATAACTCCTCTCCTTTTTTTCCGTGCTACGGGTCAAATTGATTCGTATGGCCTAAAGATCAATCGTTCCGATTATCATGATTTTAACACCATTTGCAGCTTTTTACTGAGTTTCGGGGTGCTGTTAACACTAATTTATGTTTTGAAGGTTCTTGAATGGCGTCCGCGGACGGGAGACGAGCTGTCGGTAGGCCTCCAACAAGATGGAGCGACGACCTGGTTAAGATCTGGTTAAGGATCCTGGTTAAGGATGCGGAAAGCACAAGACGGTCTGAGTGGAGAGCCTTGGGGGAGGCCTATGTCCAGCAGTGGACGTCTTTCGGCTGACATGATGATGATGATGTTTTACATTAGGTTGTGTTTATAAACCTTTTTTATTGTGCCCAGACTAAAAGTTACGAATGCAACATGCTCCAATGAGGGCTATCGCGAATGAATTCGCCACTAGAGGCGCTAGTGTAGCGTGAGGTCTCCGAAATGTCAAATCTCATAGTTTTTGGGTGAGCTACGCGGGTTTATTTATAATTAGAATAATTTTGTGAATATTTTGCAATATCTGAAATTAATTATGGCAAATATGCGTTCCGGGGCAATGAATGTCTGTGTTTTGAGACAGTTTTGTCTTTCGGAAACCTTTGTCCTCCCTTTTTTCCGAACAAAACGGGGACTATGCAACACTGTGACGTGCTCGAAATTTTTATGGTACGGTTTTAAGGTGTATTAAATATGATTTTAATCTAAACTTTGTTTTCACGTCCGTAATAACAGACTTTGAAAGCCATACTTAAAAACCTCACGCAACAGTGCGCCATCTAGTGAGACAAAAAACGATAGCCCTCATTGCGGTTCTACTCGTAAGATAATACTTTAGCGAGATAATATTAATTAATTTATTTATTATTATATATTAATTGATTAATTTATCTATTTATTATAAAAAACTATTTATTATTATTATTAATTTATTATTATTATATTAAGATAATACTTTAGAGAGAAATACTTTAGCTAGGTTGCTTTCTTCTAAAAACGTAGAAACGCAGCTGGCAAATACAAAATTAAGTTATGGATGTAGACTAGAATTTCTGACTAATCATAACATACGAATATTTTTTGAAATACTGAAGGTATTCAATAATAAATGCGATCAACTCGCTTTAAATAAAAAATATTTTTGAGGTGTCTGAAGTTTTCAGTTATTTAATTAACCTTTTAGGTATATAGGTTAGATATATATATCATAATCGACACGTTCTGTTCATCTTCGTCCAGAGGGCACAGACACGTTGTACCTATAAAAAGTACCTAATACTCGACTAATAAGCCTGAGACAAATATAAAATTTCACGCTACTCGACTATAAATGTATATAATACGTGACTTGTTAAAATTACATGCTATTGACTTGATTACTCCTCGGACTTTTATTAAATTAGTTCACATTAGCATTGTTCACGCATGTAGAAATCTTGAACATGAAACTACCGTGAGATTCACTCATATTAAATATAATGACCCGAATAACTCACGTCTTAAATCGAGTTTAGCTCGACATGTTTCGGGCTAATCCGTAGCCCTTCGTCTTCGAAGCAACGCTACCCGGTTGTGTGCCGGTGTCAGTTTCGTCGGGTAGTCGCGCGAGCAGAGCGGCGGCGCGCAGTACGCGTGTTGCAGCAGCCGCTGAGTCGCGTTGCTCCGAAGACGAAGGGCTACGGATTAGCCCGAAACATGTCGAGCTAAACTCGATTTAAGACGTGAGTTATCCGGGTCATTATATTTAATATGTAGAAATCTGTTGAAAAGAATAAGTAGATAATTTCGTACTTAAAAAAAATGAATAAAACCAACTCGTGTGTTTATTTAATTTTGACGACCGGACGCAAGCGGTCAGAGAACCTGGCTGGCTATGAAGCTTGAGGTCCCGGGTTCTATACCCAGTCGGGGCAGATAATTGTATGAATAATACGAATGTATGTCATCATATCATGACCGTAATAGGAGCGTATCAGGCACGGAATGTAACGCGACACGGACTACAACTTGTCAAAGGCGTGTCATACCCATAGGAAGCATATGTGTTAAAAATAAAGTTGTGTTAAATACTTGTGATGTATACATATCATTTAATAATATTGTAAATCTGTTTTAAAAAAATATATATACCTCGTTGAGTTTCTTGCCGGATTCTTCTCAGCAGAGGTTTTTCCGAACCGGTGGTAGATTTTTTTTGACATTCATAAGTGCTTGTTATAGCCTAAATTGAATAAAGATATTTTGACTTTGACTTTGACTTTGATATCGGCACCGTTTTTAGGGTTCCGTAGCCAAAATGACGAAAACGGAACCCTTATAATTTCGCCATGTCTGTCTGTCTGTCTGTCTGTCCGTCCGCGGCTTTTCTCAGGGACTATCAATGCTAGAAAGCTGTAATTTTGCACGAAGATATATGGAAACTATGCCGACAAAATGGTACAATAAAAAAATAAAAATATTTTTTTTAAGAGTACCTCCCATAGACGTTAAGTGGGGTGATTTTTTTTTCTCATCCAACCTTGTAGTGTGGGGTATCATTGGATAGGTCTTTTAAAACCAGGGGGTTGCATAAACGATTTTTCGATTCAGTGATTTGTTTGCAAAATATTCAACTTTAAAGCGCAAATTTTGATTAAAATCGAGTGTGTCCCCCCCCATACCGGTAGGTGCAAAAATTTGAAAAAATTCAGGATATACCTAAACTTGGAATATTCCGTACAAAATACGAAATCCTTAGAAAAATATTACTTAATTTTTTCGTAATGGCTACGGAACCCTATTTCGGGCGTGTCCGACACGCTCTTCGCAGGTTTTTGATGCTCCGTCCAGTTTGATGCAACGAAACTTACTTTTGTATGAAAATGGAAACTGCGACCAGCGGCGAGCGTACTGGCGACTCTTAAGAAACGTGCTAGTTTTTTTTTATTCGACTGGATGGCAAACGAGCAAGTGGGTCTCCTGATGGTAAGAGATCACCACCGCCCATAAACATCTGCAACACCAGGGGTAGTGCAGATGCGTTGCCAACCTAGAGGCCTAAGATGGGATACCCCAAGTGCCAGTAATTTCACCGGCTGTCTTACTCTCCAAGCCGAAACACAACAAATGCAAGCACTGCTGCTTCACGGCAGGATTAGCGAGCAAGATGGTGGTAGCAATCCGGGCGGACCTTGCACAAGGTCCTACCACCTGCATAGTCTCATACTTTTCAATACAAAGAATTATATTTTTGCCTGTCACATTCCTATTACGGTGCTGGTATGTTACGGTACTAGAAGACCTTAAAGATTGATAAGACTTACTAGGATCTTCCTTCCAGTCGTCCGGAATCCACCTCTCGAACTCTGAACCCTCAGGGTCAAAGTTATCTGTCACGAACTTCATGATGTCAGCCTTCGTAGGATGGGATCTGGTTCTGGAATAGATCATCATTGATTAGCAAGTCTCATCATGTTGTCTACGTATAAATGTTGCAGGCACAGCTGCAGGGTTGTTTGAGATACGAGGTTGAGTAAGAAAATACACCTCTAGTTAAAGTTAATGATAACATAATAGTAAATTATATCTTAAGGGCGGTAAATTAGGACTTACGAACGAGAGTAGGGTTGCCATAATGGAAAAATGAAATGCCCTGATAAAAATCCTGACATATTCCTAAAAATCTTGACATTTCTTGTAAGAGAGATTTGGCGTAAGCAAAAAAATAGGATCTTCATAGCTGTGATATATATCATATTTTAAATTAAGATTGGTTTTTTGGAATCTTTTGTATTTTTTATTTCAATTCCAAATTTTTTGTTACTTTTACGGTCATCCCGTAAAACCCATATCGAAAATACAAACTGAAATATAGATGCATAGAAAAACCAGAAAAATAAGACCAGCGCTGGGAATCGAACTGTCCAGTGGTGGTGTAGTGGTAGCACGTGGCACGGAATGCCGAGGACCTGGGTTCGATTCCCAGCGCTGGTCTTATTTTTCTGGTTTTTCTATGCATCTATATTTCAGTTGGTATTTTCGATATATTTTAAATTGTTAAACTATTCATTTTGTTGAATACTTACAAATAACTTACATTTATATTTTTTATTCAATAAAACTGTGTAAACTTTGTAGTAAATGTATAATTTCCAAAAATTCTGATACTTGCCAAGTCCGGCCGCAATCCTGGTAAAGGGTCAAAAATCATGCCACGTTAGGACAAATCCTGACGTATTGCAACCCTAAGTAAGTCTCTTAGAAACCCGAAGTCGAAGACTGAGAGGGCTGAATGAGTCGATGTTCGTAATTAATTACAGTACCGCCCGTGTTACATGAGTACAATGTTTTTTCATCACATCCTTTTTTTTAGGGGTTACAACAAAGTTAGCCTGCATGTTACGACACTGCTTTGCTTACAAGCAAGTGTGATAAAATACATTAAGTGTATTCACACAGAGCATGAGAACAAGTCAATCTCTTCAGTTAATATCCTTTATACTCACTCATTCATCATCTTCTGGAACTCTCGCATGGTGGCTTCAGCGGAGACCTTGATCTTCATGTCCACGAAGGTCTTGGAGTCCGTGTATAGCCCGGCCATTTGCACCGTGTCCAGCAGTGGGCCGTGGCAGTATATTAGACTGAAACCAACATACAATACAATACAATACAATGATTCTGTATCGTACACCACAAATAGTAAAAAACGTTTATTGCCACAACATAAATACAAGAATGTCGAATTCGGAACAAGATTAGAAAATTGTAAATAAACCAATACATCCATACTATTATTATAAATGCGAAAGTGTGTGTTTATATGTTTGTGTGCTTGTATGTTTGTCCGTATTTCACGTCGAAACGGAGCCACGGATCGACGTGATTTTTGGCATAGAGATAGTTTATGGGCCAGAGAGTGACATAGGCTACTTTTTATCCCGAATAAATGCACAGTTCCCAAGGGAACAGCGCGCGATAACCAAATTCCACGCGGGCGAAACCGCGGGCAAAAGCTAGTTGGAAATAGACCAGCAACGTTCCGGCAATGGGTACCAATCTCAGGGAGTGCTAGGGCACATGATAGCATGCACCCAGCGCTGATTTTCAGACCGGTCCCTTACGATAATGCCCTGTTTACATTATTACAGTAAAATCGTTCCAGTAGCATGGCACTGCGGTGCTCGATTGATCTGGTGTAACTCGCTTGGATTGTGACCCCGCACTGTATCGCTGCTGGAACGATTTTACTGGATAAATATAAACAGGGTCTAAGCGAATACTCGTACAAAAACTAGTAGGTACACAAAGAGAAAATTAAATTTAAAAAATCAAAAAACCTGACTGCTTTAAAACTAAAAGGAAGAAAATAAGTCTAGTGGTCTTGAACTCTGTCAAGAAGCTCATTTAAGGTTCAACAGTCGGGACCCATTACCAAGATTTTTTGAGATAGTTAAGATTTTTTTTAATTCCTTCGCTATTATTATATATTGAAATATTATATCACTCTGAGAGTTATGACGAATCCAATGATACCGCATATGTTACAATCCGTCCAGCCGTTTAGGCTGCAGCGAGGACCAAAGAAATGGACATACATACCCACATACATACATACATACGCTCGAAAAACATAACCCTCCTTCGGGCAGTCGGGTAATTGCAAGGTAAGCAATAGGCGGCCTTATCGCTTAAGAGCGATGTCTCCAGGCAAATGAAACGTCGCTAATTTGACGGACAGTTACGGACGTACGTACGTACAGTACGAAAATAATATCGCAAATTTGCACTTAGCAACCAACGACTAGCAAAATTATTGTTTCGTAATTTTTTTAACTACGAATTTCCACAAATTACTGAGATGTCCAAACAAGTAATTGGTTTAATTAACATTTTAAATATGAAAGATCATTTGACAAATGGATATTTAGCAATTGTTACCTGGAAAAACTTCTCTTGGTCAAAAATGTTTGCTATAGTAGATATTAATAGTGTATTATTTATTTGATATATTGTGTTTCTTTTAAGATGAATAATTTATACCGAAAAGTAATTCCTGTTTTTTTCCGAACGGTTAAAATCATGTAAAGTAAAAGTAAAGTCTAGTGGACAATATAGGTAATGCATTTACTCATTTTGTTGAAATGAATCTGAAAAAACTTAGGATGTTCATACTTTCTTGAAACGAAATCACGAACTCAACGAGTGGATTACACCCCGTATAATACAAATTAGCGCAACTTTACACACCTGAAGAATACCTGATTTGTTTACTTTCTCAAGCATGGATCTTTTTCCGCGTTTACACTAATTTTCAACTTTATCTTCAATGTCATAAGGTAGTATTAAGTGCTGCAGAGTTGAGTATGATACGAGTTTGAGTAAGAAATTACACATGAGTAACATGAACGTGAAACTGGATTTAACCGGTGTAGCTAAAGATGATATTGATATAGTCTGTTAGGTGTCTCGGTTTAATGGTAAGTAGTTTGTTATGATATGACTAACTGCCCGTGGTTTTGTCAACGTGGAAAATTGAAAAAAATTGTTCCTAATTCCGGACGAAATAAATATAACCTAACCAGCATAAAGTTGGAAAACCCTGACTTTGTCACTTCAAAGTTCAATTTCTGAAATACGGCTGAACCGATTTTGATAAAACATGTCTAAGAACCATCGCTAGAAAATCTGCTTTAAAATAAAAAAAACCGCATTCAAATCGGTCCACCCGTTTAAGAGCGACGGTGCCACAGACAGACACACATAGCACAACTTATATCATCTTTTTGCGTCGGGGGTTAAAAACCTTTACACCTTAACTGTTCATCTTGAAAATCATCAAAAATGGAATCTCCCATGGTAAAACTGACAAATTTGATATACGTCGCTAAAACTAATAACCACTTGTGTTTAAGTAGACACAGAAAATTACCATTTGTTAATCGCACTCCTAGATCAAGAGTATATCAACTCAAAATAAAACCCCTGATTTGGACTTCACTCAACTTTTGGAAGGTCTAAATTAAAATCTAAGAGTGCGAAATATGTTCCACTTAAAGCAGCGTTATGGGCATAAGTAACTCTATATCCACTTTGACAATATTCAATTTGGTCTCTATTAGTAATAATATTGGTTCGATTTCAAAAAAAGTAAATTTATGTGGACGACTTTTTCATTTGTACTGAATGACAGTAAATCTGAAGACTAAAGGTAGCCCAATAATATTATAAATGCGAAAGTTTGTAAGTTTGTTTGCTTCTTTGTTTGTTCCTTTGTTACCTTTTTACGTCTAAACTACTGAACCGATTTAGATGAAATTCGGTACACAGATATTACGAGTCCCGGAGAAGGACATAGGATAGTTTTAATCGCGGAAAATTGCTTGATTGAATTTTATGCAGAGGTCAACAGCTAGTTCATAAAACCGTGTGCGCCAGCCAACCAGGGCACACTTGGGAGCTCATGATTCGTATTCAGGTTCTCTAACCACTAAGCTAATCGCTCGTCAACCATAAATTCATTTACATTCATATGCCAGCTTACTTTTTGCCGTTTTTTCGCTAGATCGTTGACCCGCACACGCGTAGCCTTAGTGATAATCACGAACACACGTGGTGACTGGTAACACGTGCTTATCAAGCTTAACTGGCCCTATCTACGAAGTGCAAAATTCGAACTTCGTATCTTGCCGTCCCGCTGATGCTAATATTATTTAATACAGGAGTGAGAGGGATGTACGATACGAACTTCGAATTTTGTAGTATCTTGGCACCCATTTAGATCTCACTTCTTTTGTCGTTAAAGTCAACAATCAAGACATAATTATATCCTAATATTGAACTTGGCTCTCATTTCACACTTATGTTTTGATGGGATTTAAAATCCTTCCGTAGATAAAAGACACCTTTGTATTTTTTATAGACAAAACTGGCTGGTGATTGATCTCTTCTCACCTGGTAAAAAGGGAGGATGAGGCCAAGGGTATCTCACCGGTTCAGTAACATAAGATAAGATAAGATAATGATTTATTTACCAAAATAGATTACACAGTCATAGAGATATACAATACAATATGAATCGCCATGCTACTTATGAACTGAAGTTTAACTGTGGTTCACACACTAGGTCGAGCCTGTATCGGGTGAGCCCAACAAATTACCAGAGGAGTAGCAACTAACATATATATTCGATTTTACAGAGCAGAGCCCGATGACAAACACAAAAAATCGCGATATTGCCTCTTAACTTAACAATAGAAATATTTAAAAACATGGTTGAAAAACTCTTTCCACACAAAAAATTGTTAGTTTAGTCAGTAGGTACCTATTAGTTTTGTATAATGTAATGTACTGTAACTATTGTGCACAATATTGTTAAAATGAGTGTTTGGTTCGCCAACAAATTATTTTGCAATTTGGCGGTGTGTGTGTGTGTGTGTGTGTGTGTGTGTGTGTGTGTGTGTGTGTGTGTGTGTGTGTGTGTGCGTGCGTGCGTGCGTGCGTGCGTGCGTGCGTGCGTGCGTGCGTGCGTGCGTGCGTGCGTGCGTTCGTGCGTGCGTACGTGCGTGCGTGCGTGCGTGCGTGCGTGCACGTGTGTGTGTGTGTGTGTGTTTGTTTGTTTACCCAAACCAAGACTGTACTACTGTTTTTAGTAATTTCTCTGTTTCTGAGTATGAAATCGAGAGTAGCATGTATTTTAGTTTTTTATGCAATTGTTTTACCGTATCATTACGACCATTGCATAGTTTTAAGATTCGATTGTATATGAGCGAGTGAATAAATTAAATTAACCTATCGCTCTAGCCTTGTAGAGCCCTAGCTTGTATTAGCTGTAAGTACAGACGATGGGGTGGAATGGGATCCTTTGCTGATATATTCCTAATTCATTTTAGATTTTCCCGTGTGGTGTCGGGTTACAATTTTATTACACCTCTCCAATTCTCCCGTGGATCTCGTAACACGCGACAAAGGATATAGGTTAAGGTACACCGTAGGCGATAGGCTAGCAACCAGTCACTACTGTACCGTTTTTGTCAAACTTTAAACCTAAAATTGCTAAAAGTGGCTCCGAAGCGGTAACGTTTCGTGTGCTCTGCCTACCCCATTTGGGAATACAGGCGTGATTAGGGTTTGCAAGATCCGGTCATTTTAAGGATCCGGATAATTCGAATAGGTCCATTTATTAAATCCGGATATCCGGATATTTCGGATAATACGAATCTTTTACTAAATAAAACAAAATGGTATAAGTAATTTAATGAAACGGTAAATCAACATGTTTGTAATCAAGTAACAACCCAATTGTGCTAACGCAGCATAAAAATTACTCGTTTTACGTCAAATAAACATTTTATTTTCAAAATCAGAACATTTGTAGGTATATTAAACATCGTCTTAATAGTCTTAAGCTTTGAAAGAAAGAAAGAAAAAAAGAAAAACATTTATTCGTGACATTTTACAAAACAAAGAAAAAGAAAAAAGGAAATCAAGACAAATTTTGTCACGAAATGGTCCCAACTCAGCATGATGTCAACCTTGCGGCCGACGCTGGTGATAGTGATTTCACACCTATTTATAATTATAGGTCAATCGAATAGAATACGTAAAAACAAAACGCTTTTAAGGATTCTGTTATAAATAGGTGTGAAATCAAGATCACAAGAGTTAGCTGAAAATCGTTTGAAAACTTAATTTGGTCCTAAATGCGTGTAATCTGAGTTTGCCCCTTGCCAGGGCCCAGGAGGTGTGCATAACTTTTGGGAGCCAAATGATCACAAAATTTTCACTCTTTTTTTTCATTTTCTTGCTTGTAGCACAAAAACGGTACATTCGTCGGAAATGTCATTTCCTTCATTATTAAAGAATGTTAAATTCTGTGTTGAATGAGCATCTAAAACTTCAAACTCGATTTAGTGATACAGCTGAAATCAAAGGTTACAAACCGAGACTTTTATCGGTTACCTAAAATGACACTTTAAATGATGCCCTGATTTTTACTATATTTTCTTAAATTACTCGTATACAAAAGAAGATCTTAAGATTAAGCATAGAATGATCTAAGGGCTGCCAGTACAGCACCTGAAAGAATGACCAAATCCGTCATCGGGGCCACTTCTGTTCGCTTAGCCTGCTAGACCACAATTGACCACAAACGATGTTTTAGATTCCATTCGACGCAAAGTTTAACACACACACACACACACACACAAACATCACGCCTGTATTCCCAAATGGGGTAGGCAGAGCACTAGAAACGTTGCTAGCTTCGGAGCAAAGTTTTATATTCTTTAATATTGAAGAGAATGACATTTCCGAAGTACCGTTTTTATGCTAGAAGCAAAAATCTGGAAAACAGGAAAGATTTCAGGGTTATTTTGCACCATAAAGTTATGCACACCTCATAGAAAGGGGCAAACTCGGATTACACTCATTTAGGACCTAATGAAAGTATTAAATCGATTTCCAGCATGTTGGAAATTGATTCTTCGAAAAATTCGAATTCGATTAGTCTATTATGCTAAAACGAGATTTATAACCCAGACAGAAATAATATAAATTAACTGAAGTAAGCATAGCAACGAAAAAGAAAATGGCAACAATTAAATTGAAGCAAATCATTGTAAATGCACTGCCCTGGAGCTATAAACGGACTTTAAACAATAGTGCAGTGCCATACCAGTGCAGTAATGCTTATAAGTGCGAGCGAGAGGCTCGATTGGCAACCATCCGTAATACTTTTATTATCTTATTGATATAGCCAAGTAGTTGACGTCCATCCCAATAATGTACATTAGTGCAAGTTGGTCAACTATAAAAGCAAAAAGAAAAGAGCAAGCTCTATATTTTTTATGTTTTAGGAAAGCCCGAAGCATGCTATAGCAGTATAGTGCGACTCTTAACCGCGGGTTAAAGGAAAAAATACTGAGATTGACGATCCTATTATTCGTACAGTTATTATTTCATTTTGCGAAGCAGGATTAATAATATTTAATTATATTTCACTTCGTTAACAGTACTATCCGAAAGATTCAAATAATCCGAATCCTTAAGGTGGTCAGATCCGGATCCGAAATAGAGCGGATATCCGGATAATACGGATATCCGGATATCCGGATTGCAAACCCTAGGCGTGATGTTTGTGTTTGTGTGTCATTCTAGAATTCATTAAGTACAATGGCGATGATGATGATGTTGAGTTTCATGCCACCATTTGGCTGACGATCAAAATGATGTGCCGTCAATCTATCGATTGCTTCCCGCTGTTACAGCTACAGGTCACCCAGTCACCCATTCATTCATTTGCGACCTTGGTCTCCACTCCGGTAAAAATAGAACTGATTCAGCCCACAGTTTGTTTATTTTTAGGGTTCCGTACCCAAAGGGCGCCAACGGAACCCTATTACTGAGACTCCGCTGTCTGTCTGTCTGTCTGTCCATCACAGGGCTCTATCTCTTGAGTCGTAATAGTTAGACACTTGAAATTTCCACAGATTATGTATTACCGTGGCCGCCATAACAACAAATACAAAAAAGAGAACAAAATAAATATTTTTTTTAATGGCATCGCGTTCTTTGGCTTTGGCACATTCAGCCAGCACTGGCCAGCAGCATTATGCCAGCATGGAGGTTTGGAGGTAAGTATTACGCATTAAAATCTCCTTGTTTACCAGTTCGCGAATACAAATAAAATGAGCACCATTCGATTTTTAAATTTACTTACATCCCTAGAGATGTAAATCGAATTCACAACACGGATTTAAAGTTAAATGCAACCTACTTTCAGCTCGCTCGGCTCGCGCGTTGTGGTCGCAATTGTACCTAACGCTTCTCGCTCCGCTCGTCTTCTTACCTAATTTTCCGGTGCCAAATTGACAATAAGTTATTTTGCTATAAGAATGAGTATCATCTACGCACGCTCTAGTTAATTTGCTGTGTAGTCAGTATTTTTTGCTGTGCATGTCAGTATTTTTGATGTGATTGTAGTATATTGTATATTGTAGATTGATGTATTATCTGCAGGACTAGTTTTGTTAAACATTTAGTTTATTTGTATTGAAATAATTTAATTGATGTACAAAAGTATATAAATGATAAGAATAAATTGATAGGCAATATTAAGTATATAAAAAAATAGAACTTACCTATCACAGGTTGGGGGGAAACTACTCCTATCTGCCATCACCGCTGCCGCCATCATCATCATTGACACAATCCAGATCATCATCATTTTAACTAACAATGGCACTTCACTAAACACTTACACTAATATCACTAGTTGTTTAAGGAACTATAACAACTTATCACTATATCACTTTAAAAGTATTTTGGTAGAGTTACGATTTTGGTTTTACGTGTTCAGGAATGTGTTTGTGATTCTAAATGGCTTCCTTCTGAATGGTGGGCTGGTCATTTTTGGTGGTATGGCGGGGGGGTTCAGTTGCTCACGCTCGACATGCCTGGACTATCTGGAAAGAAAGAAAAAGATGGTTAAAAAAGAACTAATGTTAAAATACATAATTGATGGAGAAATTGGAAAAAATATTGGCAACGTTACTGATAACGGTTGAAATGTTTAAATTGTCGCTGATTCTGTTGAGAATGTACAAACAATAAAAAACACAAAACTAGATTATATAATATTAGATACTGATAAGGATAGAGGAATAGATGACGTAAATGTAGCACTAAACGAAACAGTTGCATGCGTCATGATAACGGGTAGACTGATGAATTTGTGGGTGGACTTTGATGTTGCACAGACCATTCTAAAATAAAATGTAATAAATATAACCAGACTACCTATATTTATTCGAAAATCTTAAATACAGAAAATGTAAAATTACAACTCAAAACTAATAAAACATAAAACTGCGTCGAAATATTGGAAGTACAGTGTAAAAAATACGCATTTATTGTATTTTTTACACTGTACAGTCACCAGCACCAATATCTGACAAAATAAGCGTGCATAAATATCTGATACGACTCTATTTCTAGCGCCGGAAGGACGTGTCAGATATTTTTGCACGCTCCGCAGTGGCCGATATTAATGCTGGTGACGGTACTTCCAATATTTCGACGTTTTCGTATAAGTAACGTTTCGCGCTTAAACTACTCCACTGATCGCGATGAAAAATTTGGTACCTAAATATGTGGTTTGAGACTGTAAGAAAAGTCATAGTATAGCTTTTATCCTGGAAAATTGTATAGTTTCTGCGGGCTCGTGATAAACGATGTCTTCGCAGATGAACTTGCAGGCAACAACTAATTTTAAGTGAATCTAAAACACAAGTTGTCCCAGGCATTCCCTTATAATTTAACCAAAACACAATAGTCTTCAAACGACTTGATAAGGTGTGGTATTTTTTCTTTAAAAAAATTGGTCCAAATGCGAAGTTTACCTTCCCAAACAAATAATTAATCAGGATTAAGAACTTCCTCTCTTTATTTAAGTCAGTTAAAGTCATAGATGTCACTGAAACACTTGAAACGAAATCAGAACACACATGTCAGTACAAAGACTATAAAGGAAAGATATAACTGGATCAGTGGATATAAAGTAGCGATGTGTCGACCAGTGAGCTGAATGTTGAATTGCAAACAGACACTAGACTCGGCGGGTCCATTGTTGAAGGCACTGCGCAAGTCACAGCACTTTGCAGATTGAAAACTTTACTAAATAAGTTTTTTTGCTTAAAAATTAACAGCAGCGGACTTCGAATTAGGTATTATAATTTCAGCACCGACTTCTAACTTGCTCTTTCAAACGATTTTTTTTCCAAATTGGACCGCAATTGCTGAAGTTGTCGATGAAAATATAAAGACCGATTTTTGAAATTTTTGATGTTTTTTTTTATTTGCAATTACCAATTCCAGTTTTACAGTCACGAGTTTTAATCCGATCCTCTCTGGAAAGCTTGACCTTCTAGCTCTCCGCAGAGATATTAGCTCTCTTTGCGTTTTCTATAGGGTCTACAACGGGGAGTGCTCTGATGAACTCTTCGGGCTAATCCCGGCTGCTAAATTCCATCACCGCACTACTCGGCATAAAAGTAGCTTCCATCAAAATCATCTTGATGGGTGGCGGTCATCCACCGTGCGGTTTAAGCGTTCCTTTTTACCTCTCACATGTCATTTATGGAACAGTTTACCGGCCTAGGTTTTTCCAACTCATTACAATATCGCTATACATTCAAAAAGCGAGTGTACCATTTCTTGCAAGGCCGGCAACGCATCTGCCTGCAGTGCTGCGGATGTCTATGGACGACGGTAATCACTTAACATCAGGTGAACCGTCTGCTCGTTTATCTGCTATTACATAAAAAAAATCTTATTAATAGCTCCTGAAACTTTTATTGCTGTTTAGGTGCAAATTATTCGAGAACAAACTGACAGCATCGAACTCGACTCAAATTATTATGGCATCGTAAGTTCTAAAACGTTGATGGATGTAGAATACGAGTATATATATGTACATCATAGTAAAAATGTATAGTCGTAGCTCAAATACAAGCATTAGGTACTACTATTAGATAGATATGTATTTACTCTGTAGAATACATAACAATGATTTATGACTACTGGAAGCAAAACTATTTCATCTGTCACGTATTGTCATTGGAATATTGGTTCCTTTATAGCAGCAGCTGCAAAGTTTATTATCGAGCATGTTGCATGATCCTTGACGTTATTTGGAAATCTCTCGTAGGTAAATCTCGTATAAGCGCTCGACGTTCAAGTGCTTTACACAACTATGCTACACTTAAAATTCATAAAAAAACTAAAACAGAACATTATTAAGCATTTAAAGGAGTCCCCTTAGGCGAGGTTCCGAAGATGCTGGCAGCGCTCCTTCTCTTAATAGACAATTATTTGTCCGAGGAAGCTGCCAACTCTTCGGTCTCCTGTGACGTCAACTAACCTCTTTGATATTTCCTAAATTTTCAAAGCGCTACGACCCCATGAACCAAGGGTTTCAATACAGAACGATAAAAAGTCATATTTAGTGCCTAGACCTAGACCCCTGTTATTTCTATTAATTGATTAAGTTTACATTATGATAGATCACACAAAATCATCTATTAGCCAGAAGAAGAAGAAGAAGAGTTCGTTCGTCTTTAAAATTCTCTTGAAATACTTTACTTTCATTTTTTTTGCATCTTTTAGGAATGATGAATATAAACTTCACGGTCATTGACCGAGCCTCGGAAATACCCAAGGTATGCCAGAGGACGATCGCAAATACCTCGTTTCAATGTTAGGCTGCGCTCCAGAAAAGTATAGTTGAATGGCGGTCATTGGGAAACGAATAATGGTGCCAAGAGGATAGTTTGCGACAAAATAGGAAGAGTTTGGTAGGAACCGCAAGATTTGCACCAGAACCATGCTGCCAACCATGATAGAACTAATAATATTAGGAATAGAAACGATCATCATCGCCATCATCATCATATCAGCTGTAGGACGTCCACTGTTGCACATGGAGCTCCCTCTAGTTGCTTCGGTTTGAAGCGGCCTGCATCCACCGTGAACCTGCGGCTTTAAGTCATCCACCCATCTCGTTGGGGGACGATCTACGCTGCGCTTGCCGATCCACGGTCTCCATTCGAGAACTTCTCAGCACCAACGGCTGTGTTCTCCGCGCGAAACGATATCTCATCTATATTAATAGAATTAGAAATCAGCCGAGAGATTTCTATCAGTCAAGTTTCTAACGGTGTATTCTTCTCATCATAATCCTGAGTTAGCGGCCGTTTTGCTTTTGCGGGGACACATTAACAAAATTGTGTAAATAATGTATTTACTTTATTCATGTTCCTAATTTTTTGTTTTATTTCTGTGCCATTATGTAAATTTTGTTGTATTTATGTGTCTTTGTGAGAGCGAAGGTCGTCTTTCATTCTTTCAATGTTATTGTTTCCGAAAGCGGACCAACGCTTTCGGAAACAATATCAAGTAGGGTAAGTTATATGTACTACAAACTATAACTTCTCTCGAGTAGATGTAAATCGCTGTCGCCTACGTTTTGCGTCAACCTCAATTACACGTGGGACAATACAATGGCGAAGTGTGGCAACGTCGGATGACAACGACAGGTACTTTGTTAGTACATACATACTTACATACATACGTACTTATAGGACATACGATACTTCCAGCTGACCGTAACTAACACATGACTTTTATGTATACTTGTTAAAAACTATTTTATTTATGTAAAGTATGTACAGTCTTAGTAGTAAAGTATTCATCATCAATCATCATCATCAGCCCGAAGACGTCCACTGCTGGACAAAGGCCTCCCCCTTAGAACGCCACAATGAACGACAACTTGCCACTTGCATCCACCGGTTTCCCGCTACTCTCACGATGTCGTCAGTCCACCTGGTGGGAGGCCTGCCAACGCTTCGTCTTCCGGTTCGTGGTCGCCACTCGAGGACTTTTCTCCCCCCAACGGTTATCTGTTCTTCGAGCGATGTGGCCTGCCCATTGCCACTTCAATTTGCATATTTTTCCAGCTATGTCAGTGACTTTAATTCTTCGTCGAATTACTGTCGTTACAGTAAAGTATTACTGTCGGTAAAAGTATATACTTTAGTCACAAGAAAAAACTGGCCAAGTGTGAGTCGGGCTCGCGTACCGAGGGTTCCGTGCAAATTTAAAGGTATCTATGGTAAGTATGTAGTGTAGGGTAGGGTCACTTTACTGCCATAGATAGACGTAAAAATTCGTGTAAAAATACCATTTATTTGCCATAAGACTATTTGTAGGCTTTTCTATAATCTATATACAACTATTCTTTATAAATTCTGTTCAAATTTTTATGCCGTTTAAAAATATAAAACCTTAGTTGGGTAATTATTTGAGGTGTAAGATAAATGTTACAGAAATAAAAACACACATTTTGATGTGGTCTGTTTTATTTTGAACATAAGGATATGTACCGATAAGATGCTTTATATTATAAGAGATCGATAAAGTTTATTTTGGTTAAAAAAAGCAAAAATCCAATTTTAACGGTAACGAAAATGAGCATCGAGACCACGAAAAAGAACATTTTGTTTATTTTAAAATCTTATAATTGTACTATTTGAATGAAAATCCGATCATAATGAGAAAACGAATAATCATTATTTAATTAATCAGGTATCAACAGAAATAGACAATCGATATCTATATAAAAAAAAATTAAAACTTGACCACGAAAATGACGACTTCAAATTGTCATTTTTGTAACCTTTTAAATACTATCTAGAAATTACTTAATTAAAGTAAGATTAATAACTTCAACTCACAAACCAAAACAGTTTTTAATACCTTCCCCCCCGTGCAGGTCTACGGTAAACCAGAACGAAATTATGTTACAACGAAACAACACAACAAAATGCTCCTCTAAATGACGAAGTTTTCTTTTAATATTTAGATATATACATTTCACACGTACATTCAGGGCAAAATAATTCTTGAACCTCTTGCCAGTTAACAAAATTGGCGTCGCACTGGTCATAATTCCTATAACCACACCTGGAGCAAATGTTGTTGACGGTCAACCATTCTTCGTTTAAATCAATTAAATCAATAACGGCATAAACGATTACACTGTAAAAAGCAGATAATTCTATAAAATGTGTTCTGTATTTTTTCTACTTGTAGGGAAAATCATCTTTTTCGTGGTCTTTAATCAGTTTCGTGGCCCATAGGACCACGAAAATGATGACCACGAAATTGAAAAGCTCTTACTTTCGCGGCTCTGCAGTAAATATCCTATAGATTTGAAGCAAATGAAATCAATATTCAATAACTTAACTGCAAATGACACAGCACCAGTAAAACATTATATTTATTTACCCAATACTTACCAAGTCGCAACCGTAACGAAAATGACGCTCGATCTTTGACGCAAATCTAACTGAACCTTTATTACATTAATTATAGATAAATAATTATGACTTGCGATAAACATTATACGTTATATTGACGCAGTCTTATTTTCAAAGTTGCTTATAGTTAAAAAAAGATTTACAGGAGGTTTGACCTCTTTTTTTTGTTTAAAATATACTTAATAAGTGTGGCTACGAAAATGATGGTGTATTTTGGAACAACGGGAAATGTAGAAAAAAATAGTCTTATCAATGTCCTAATTTTTTTATGTTTGCATGCATGGTATATCATATTATGAACATTCAATCCATGTTTTAAACAGCAAGTTTTCTATACCTTGTATTTTTTACAATACTACAAAGTAATCAGGGATAATCCGAACCTGACCACGTAACTGACTTTTGTGCAGAAAATTTAAGTTATTGTGGAAAAAAAGATAAAATAGAATAAAATGTATTTACCACAAGTTTCAGTGATAATATCCTAAGCAACTTAAAAACAATAAACGATATATTTCTAATTTTATAACTGAAAATTTGAGTCTGAACACAATTGAACCTCTCGAAATAATAACCCAGTTCAAAGATAGATAGAACAAAAAATATGCTTCATTTTTTTTTCTGCTATCACTGAGAAATGTCAGGATTCCATCGCATAGTTAATTCAAGTATACTAATAAAAAAGTAATAGAAGTCAAATTTTTGCAGTGCCGTCTTAACATTTATTTATTAACATAAACTACCAACCTAATTGTTTAAAATGCAAGTTACCTACATGGTCAATTATACCACTACCGAATGACATCAACTTCGAAACGGCTATTAATAGAATAGTACAGCAAGCAGAATATGAGATAGACTCACGTTTTGCTTTTTGCTGACTATTGCCGCATGCAAATGTATAAGTACTTATTAATTGTTGTCAAGTACATGTCAATGTAATGTCTCTTTCTCTCTTTATATACCTATATCCCATTGCAAGACACAGGACTCCTTTCAGAATGATAGCGCTTGGGCTGTAGCTCCCACGCGGGTCCAGTGCGGATTGGGAACTTCACGTACATCATTGGAATTAGATTAGGTATTCGCTTAATTAATTTCAAACTATATTTCGAAAAGCTCAGCGGTTCGAGTCCGGGCTCAAACCCACGACCCTCTGCTTGAGAGACCATAGGTCAAATCACTAAGCTACCACGACTTCGTAGAGTCGCCATCATATATTTCGGAGCGGCCAAGGTGGTCAAACATATCGGAACGTGCGTGACTCTATTTTCAAGGGATTAGAGTAGAGTCCATATTCCGAAATCATAGCCTTACAAAAAAAAATGGGAACCACGCAGCAATCACAACAAAAACAAAAGGCAATCTGCATGACGTCCCACGCTCCAGCGTCATACATCCAATTGGCCAATCCGCTAAATTGCAATTGACGTCGGGGAATATGGGTGCGACGGCCTGTCAGCTCTGGAAGTTTCGGGACAGTTGGAGGAAGCAGATTGTACCGACTCTTTAAATTGCCATAACTTTCCTACATACACACGTGATCTGAATGAATCGCCGCACAAACATCTGATCCAATTACAGAATTAGCAAGAGGAATGGAAATGTTCTGTCATATCCGCGTGAGCCCTCGCGTATTTTATGAAGAACAACACTAAAATAACGACCGAATGAATTTTATTAGCCTCGTGCCTACATCCTTCCTTTGGGAAGGACATAAGAAATAATTATAATTGGACACTGTGATAGATAGATAGATAAAACGTTTATTTGTTACACACACAATCAAAATTACATAAATAAGAAAAAAAAAAGAACAGTCCTAACTTAAAAGTAAACAATTTTCAATTGTTTGTGTGCGCTGCAGTAGTGCAAAAGGGTCATGGCTCAGTGGTCAACATTGCTCATAGGAGCAAAACACTGATATTCTGCCACAACCCATGTGGTCTTTTGTAAATAAAGTACATAGTGAAAAACTAGTAAGTAGGAAAAGTTCCCTGAACATCTTAAGCTCTAAGCAATATAATTTGAAAGTTTCAAAAAGATATTCCAAAAAAGTACCTTTAGTAGGCAGGAGGATAGAGCACACATTATGCATTGAAAAAAGAATTTTAAAAATGTTCAAATAATATCCAAAAATTTATCCTTTAACCGCAATTCCTTCGTGTTTTCTATTTGTACTTAATACTTATTGTTGTAGCTTGTGTTGTGAATAAATGTATTTTTCACCTCAGCAGCTCAAACAGGCAGGTTTTGCTATTCAAAATCAGTGAGCAAAATCGCATTATACTCGCTATCGCTCGAATCGTGATTCAATTGTAGAATCCTTCGCTTACTCGGGATTCAAAATCAACACTCGCAGCAAAAAACGACTTTGTTCTCTTGTTGCACAAATAACTATTCTTTATTAAAGAACACACACAAATCACACAAACCCATTTATCACCATCACCACACTACACTAACGCGTTTTGAACTCAACCAGAGCTCATCTTCAAAAACGAAATTCAAATTAAAACGTTCGTTGAGGTTTGTTAGTCTAACATCTAGTAGCATGGTGTACGGTTGTGTTGCTCTGATAATGTAGTGGTGGTGATAAATGGTTTTGTGTGATTTGTGTGTGTTTTTACAGTGGGGAGGTGGAGGAACTGCATGAACACGCAAAATCTTGCATAAACTTGGCTATCATAAGGTCACGGGTGAGCAGAGAAAGTCTTTTAGTTCATTTTCTTTTTAACGACTGTTCTGTGTTAATTGCAGCCATACACAGCCCTGGCAGTTTTAACTCCCGTTATTTTTATTAGTTCTGTGGATCCGATCAATCGGTCCTCTACTACTATTGGCTACGATTCAACAATGTCATCGCATGATCACTACAATTTTTGCAGATGTTGCTATTAACAAACGAGACTACTGAAACTACTGTACGACTACTGTTGTTATTACTGAAATCAACGACTTTTCAGGAAATCCCACTAATTGCAAATCTGTTTGTTTGTTACGTCATCACGTCTAAACCACTGAACCGATTTAGATTAAATTCAGTAAACAGTTAGTTTGGGTCCCGGAGAAGGACATTGGATAGTTTTTATACCGGAAATTGCTTAGTTCCTGCGGGATAGCGATAAACGAATTCTGCGCGGACAGAGTCGCGGGTAACGGCTAGTTTATAAAATAAATCTAACCTAACCTATTCAAAGTAACCAACGCATGAGGTGGTCTGTAATTTTTTCTGTTTCAGGTGTTAGGACAATCGGTCATTAGGACAAACGACGTTAGGCGATACGACGGGCTCCCAAGCTTTAGACTTGATACTGAACCTGTTTTTTTAGTCATGGAAAATGATGTTAAAGACACTTCTCGGAATATTTTGATCTAAACACCTGAAAATAAGTACGAATATCCGTTGCATGATATACGGCCGCACAATTGACATTTATAGCTATATCAATTGAAAGATTGGTGGATTAACCTTGGTGGAGTCGAATGGATCCTTGATGGATGGCAAGCTGAATTTCTTCTAAGGTTTTGATGGACTTGTTTCTACATAGGTACGTAAAGGACTTAATAGCTGAGTAGTTGTATGTATGTATGTATGTAAACTCTTTATTGTACAAAAGAAAATTAACAAAATACTATTGACAAACTTTGAGATACTTGTAGTTGTAGTTGTCACTACTTACTAATAACATAAATGCAAAAGCATCTGCCTGTGTGACTGATTCTTACCTATTCTCTTCACGTTTAAACTGTTGAATGGATTATAATTCCCAAACGCAATTTCCACAAAATAAACTATATTTTAACACTGAAAAGAACTTTTAACCGTCTATTTAAAAACCATTTTCTAAAAAAATCAATGAATAAGTCTCTCGAACAATGCGCAAAAATTATGTATAAACTTTTACACATATTAGGATATGTACTTAAAGAAATGTATAAGAGTATCACAGTAGTACTCAATTATTTCCTAAAAATACTCATTGCTTTACATTTAATAGTCACATGACAGAAAACAACGCGACATTTTCGCAACATATCAGTTAATCTATCTCTAATTAATCACTTATCAACCTGAGCCAACTCATCTCCCCACTGTTGACACAAGCAAGACAAACATCTCTACCGTAATAGCACATTCTCTCCTTTCCCAACCACTCATCAATCATCATCTACCTCTATTTACAGTCATGACGTCAGGAGCACATGTCAGTGACGTCGCGGTCACGTGAGAGCCCCTCCCACATAAAAACGTGACTTTTATGGTGTCCGTGCGTGCACTCACGTCGCACGTCTCTCATATTGGTGGACTTTGGGAGTCATCGGTCACACCCTCCAAGTGACACAATAATACAATTTGTTGAGGTAAACCGCAGTTTTACATATAAATGTCTGTACTATAATAATAAAGAGGAAAACCGCTTGTTGGTGTGTTTGCATATGGGAGGTAATCACTAGAAAAAATCAACAGATTTTGAAAACTCCTTTGCCAATATGTTTTATTCCGGACAGTGGAAGTTCCCGTGAGACAGTGAAAGCAGCGGGTATCAGCGAGTGCACTGCGTCTATAAACAAATTAACATAGATAGGAAATTTATTCTTCGCCTGACATACTCGTACATAAAAAACGGAGAATGAATTCATAAAGGTAACGTAAGTATATGTACATACGCTATGGCACAATATAGTTACCGGAATGCCACAAAAACTGATAATAATCCCTATAATATAATATTATGAATGCGAAAGTAACTCTGTCTGCCTGTTACGCTTTCACGTCGAAACCACTGAACCTATTTTGATGATATTTGGTATATAGGTAGTTTGAACCCCAAGGATCAACATAGGATACCTTTTATTCCGGTAGAGGGCGCCACCGCGCGATAACCTAGATCCGCGCAGACGTTTTCGCGGGCATAAGCTAGTAAGGACATAAAAGGTAAGTGACTCGGCAGAAAACATGTCAGTGATAAAAAAACGCCCACCTGTCTGATAGAAATATTGAATCTTAATCGCGTAATCGTCGCTTCTAATTCGTTAACTCGTTTAATCGTATTCGTTCATTGCATCGCCAATCTTATTTAGTTCAGAATAATAGTTTTTTTTCCACGTAGGATCCAAAGTGTAGACTAAATAGAAAAGGAAAAAAGTGTAAAGGCAAGTTCACAAAAAAGGGAAAATCAAAGGAGGTATTTAGACGATTTATTCACGGAAAATCTATAAATGTAACAAGTGGGTGTGTCCAAAACGCTTGCGTAAGGTACGCTCAGTATAGAGTGCGCATTGGCAGGGTGCCTTGCCAGTGATCTTCCGTGACGGTCATTTGTCTTCGCTAAAAGCGGAACAATTGGAGACCGCGAATCGAGTACAGATTTACGTAAACTGTACTGTAAAATGTCGCTCGTACACACAAAAAATAACTCTGTCATACAGTCACTTGCATTAAATATCTACTACAGCGGAGCGTGCAAATAGTACTTTGTGTCTTAAGGGACGTAAGTGAGGAATTACGAACGAGATTCTATTAGAAGCCCGAATTCGAAGACTGAGTCGTAATTCTAGTACCGCCCGTGGGACATACAATGTTTTTCATCACATGTGCGAGGAGAATTGTATAGTTGTGAAAGAATAAATATTATTTTTACAAAAAATGCCGATACCGCTGGCTGCGCTCTCGGGCAGCGCCAGCAAGCTCCCCCGCAGCGTGCGCCAGCCTTTGATAAAATTCAAAGGCGCCTGCAGTGCTCGCCGTCGTCGTTCGTGTCGTGCGCAGCAGCAGCGCGCGCAGCATAATAGTAACCAAGCATAATAATAACTAATAAGTTACGCGCAATGACTCATTTACCGACCTTGGGTTTCATGACAAGAACGAAGGAAGAAAAGAACGAGGGAAGGTCGAAGGTTTTATTTGGGGGGTTGCAACCAAGATCGCCTGTATATTACGACACTGTTTACGAGCAAGTGTGATGAAGAATATCTGATCTGACAAGTCCTTCCGGCCCTAGAAATAGAGAGTCGTATCAGATATAGGTGCTAGTGACTGTACACTTGGCAATTATGTTGTACCGACAGTCCTTAGCATTCTTCCTAAGTCTTTCAGTGTGTTAAAACATTATTAGTTATTCTCTTAAATACAATGTTATTTGCACGTGTAGCAAGCAAACGTGCTTAATGTTTCAACCGATGTAAAGGTTTGAAACGCAAATAAAAATGGAGTACATGGGGAAAATAATAAATCATTATAAAACACTATGAACATGTGTCTGAATATACTTATATATTTGTAAACCTCTTTTTTATGTATCCTGCTAGTTAGAAATCTCTGTGTAACAAACAATAATCTAATAATCCCATCCGATTTTCATTAGTTAACGTGACTCATCTTTTGACGGCTAAAATTAAATCATAAAAATTACAAGGGTGTTTTTTTGATCTTCCTCAACCACTAACTAGAATATTCCAGATTTGTTTTGTAATATCTCGTAACTAACAAACAAAGTATTTAATGAATATAAGGCAAATAAAGCATCAAAGGACATTCAAATAACGGCTAAGCAAGGAGTATCTAACATGGGTACAAGACACAGATGCAGATGACACGTGGTTTTTCTGCTCCTACATTATTGGTCAAAGTCAAAATCGTTTATTGCATATCGACGGTGAAGTACCAATACCTCCTAAGTGAATGACTTTTGACATGCAATTGAGGACCTTAGCACCCTCTAGCTAGAGAGCTAGCTAAAGCTAAGTTGCATGTACGAGATTTATCAGTTAGGAGATATTGGGACTTCACAGTCGATATCAGATTACAGGCTTGAGCTGGAACACATAGACTAGATATAAATGTGATGGCAATACAGAGGGAATCACTAGTGAAAAGACTAGATCGCAAAATCGCACGGCTTGCCGTGGCATTATGCTGAGTGGGGACCTATTTAGCGTCATGTATGTCTTTATCTGTTCTATGTTTGTTGTATGGCGTTAAATAAATGTATTTTCTTTCTTTCTTTTTTTATATCTTTCAAAATGACCACACGGCTTATAGTCCACAGCAAGGTGTAGTCATTTCGGCTTTCTGCGAGGAAGCACCTTTGCGATGCAGCACTTACGCGATGTGGTCATTTTGCGATCTAGTCACTCTATTAGTGTAGTAGTGATCCATGGGAATCTATTTTTACAACTTAAAATTTTTTTGCTATTCTAATTAAAAACTTTACTATTCTTCAAACACAATTTGAAACAAGTGCATATTATCACAAGCCTCAGTATCTACAGCTTTTCTATACGGTACCGTCAAAGAAGAAATTTATATGCGACAACCAGACGGCTTTGATGACAGAACTGGCCGAGTATGCAAGCTGAAAAGAAGTCTATATGGACTTAAACAGGCACCTAAATGCTGGAATGAGTGCATTCATGATTTTCTTATAGAATCTGATTTTATACAGAGTGAAGCTGATCCCTGTGTCTATGTCCGAGAACGTGGACAAAATAAGATACTAATTGGGCTCTATGTTGATGACGGTCTGTTGGCTGCATCAGATGAGAAAGAGGCAGATGATTTCATCCAAAATGAATTGAAAGGTCGGTTTAAAATAACGACAAGAGTTCCGTCTTACTTCCTTGGGCTCGAAATAGAACAAAACAATGAATGTATTAAGGTTCATCAAGCTGCTTACACTCAAAAATTGCTAGACAAGTTCGGGATGAGTAACTGCAAAGCTGTTGGGACACCCATTATAAAATGCGAAAAGGAAATGGAGAAAGAAGAATGTCCTGATCAACAGTCAAATTTTCCATACCGACAAGCTGTTGGATCTCTAGCTTATCTTATGGTTGCAACGAGACCAGATATAGCATATGCAGTTGGGGTGGTATCAAGAAGCCTAGATAACCCTACCAAAAATAATATTCAACAAGTAAAGAGAATCTTTAGATACTTAAGAGGAACTGTCGATACAGGACTCGAGTATAAAAAAGGCGAAAGTCGTCTTGTATGCTACAGTGATGCAGATCACGGTGGTGACGATACAAGCGGATGCTCTACGAGCGGAGTGTTATGTCTTTATGCTGGATCGGCCATATCCTGGCGAAGCTCCAAGCAAACCACGGTTGCACTGTCGTCTACCGAAGCGGAGATAGTAGCGGCCAGTGAAGCAAGTCGAGAGATTATTTGGCTGAAAAGGTTGTTACAAGATCTAAAAGTAAATATTGACACGCCTACTTTGCGAATTGATAATGAATCAGCAATTAAACTGGCATACAACCCTCCATCGGTACAGCATCGAAAGACTAAGCATATAAAAATAAAACACTTCTATGTCAGACAGTGTATATCTGAAAATGATATAGTCATTGAACAAGTACCGACAGCAGAACAATTGGCTGATATATTCACGAAGCCTCTGTACAAGCCAAAATTGATTAAGCTTTGTGAACAGTTTGGCTTGAAAAAGGCAAGGAAATGTTAAAGTACTTCCAGTAAACGAGTCTTCTAGTGACTTTATAGAAGTCTGTGTTTGATATCTGTGTACGGTTGCTATGACTTGTTATTCTTTGATTTGTCTTTATTCCAATATATTTTCCCTTAACAAATGCATTTACTTTAATAGCTATCCGTGTAATGGTATACACCGAATAGTAGCCCTATAGTTTCTGAACCACAAATTAATCAGCGCACCCACGCTTACAAATAAAAAAGACTATAACTATACACGACAAGTTGCGAACCAGTGAAGAATTTCAATCAAGGTCGAAAAGAAACTATAAAGGTCAGCGAGTTCGCAAAATTTGACTAAATATCGCATTAGAAACAGCGATACAGATTCAGTTATATATTTGTTATAAATAACAAGTGACCTTGTCGAGTTACTCTTACTGAGCAAGGTTGTATATTTGCAAATTCTTTTCTCGCGGTTGCGGCTTGCGATAAATAAATAACAGTTATGATCAACCGCTCGGCGATACCACTTTTTTGCGGATTATTTGGCTTGCAAAAAATGGTCAGCAAAATTTTGTATATTAACCTGTCAAAAGACAAAATTGCTTTTCATTAGAAGTAAAATTAACATGGGATAAATAACAACAATTGACTAAATCTTAAATAGAAAACACGCACTTAAATGCATATTAAACATCCAAGTCTCGAGAACATTATATGTTAGTATAATATATAGAGCCTACTTAAGACAGATCTTGTGTTTCTTGTTTTACAGCCTTTTTTTTGTTATTTTTCACCTGCAGAGCACAATTTTAAAAATATTATTTAAAATAAATGTTATAAGAAGTCATGAACAACTCGCCGCTATATGTTCTGCAAACTTCAGTCTTACTAAAGCTAAAAGAGGTCAAACAATCATATATTTTAGTAGAAGTAGTAGAAGTAGGTTTAGTAGACAATGGCCAGACAGTCAATTGTTTTCCAATTAACAGTTCAACAGTTGTCTTAGCAACAGCTGAAGTTTTATGATCGCTTTGAATAAATTATAAAGACACGTGTTTTATATGTTGTCCATGTTGTTTTACGTCATTGAGTCTCGAAGTATAAAATTATTAAGACTGCTTGTAAAGTGAAATTACAAAACTTGTTCCGTTCTTTTCGCTCGACAAACGAAAAATACAGTTTTTAGAGGTGATCAGATTAATAGTAGGTTCAATGAACAATATTTTTTCTTCGTCTGATCCGATCGGTTGAGATGTTTTTTTTTAGATTAGGTAGCTAGTCGTGTCCTACTGATGATGGGCAAAGCCCTCCGCCCATTTTCTCCATTCGTATCGATTTTGCCAATCAAACCATTCCATAAGATAATCTTACGCCTTCCACAAACTTTCCGTATCAGATTACAAAATGGCTCTAACCAAAATGGTCACCAGTAAAGTCACCGTAAAATTTTCCGGTCGCTTGATTTAGAAGATAAATAGTTACAAGTGATGAATGTCAGTTTGTGTTTGTTGATCTAGCAGGTTATTACGTCGGTAGTCACTAAGCCGAATATTCCACGGCACTTTTTTTACTGACACTCGAAAGTAAATGACTAGATTTCTTAGATCTTTTACTATAAGAACTGTCATAAAAAATGGTTGCAGCCCTACCTTGGTTGACTATACGCCTATGTTTGGTAGACTATCTAATGGAATATTATTTTATCGTACCCCCTCATATTTAACGAGTGTGACGTCAGAGATGACGCAACAGGGTCACGCGGCTTAGCCACCTTTATAGGTTTAATACATTTTATTATTAATTACATGTCTGCCATTCGGTAATGATTATTATATGGGCCATGTTGCCCGAAATAAAATAGTATGATTATTATTAAATCTACAGCCTGACAACAAAGTTTTTGTATTTGTTTTTGATCCCCAGTCGTTTTATACGTCTTGGTTCACTCGGGCCAATTTTCAGTTTCTATCCTGTTTTCTTGAGGTTGTTAATTGAACAAGAAACTACTTACTTAGCTTAGAACAATGACGTGCGATGCACGTCGGTTTTGACAGCCCACGTCATCTAGAATCAATGGTGACCTTTTGACATGGCTTTGTTAGTTTTTGCCGCACTTAGGCTGCATTTCCACCAGAGATGTGCGATGAATGTGTTTTTCATGAACCAATTAGAAACGCTTTATTTACCTTAACACTGCATTTATTCAAAATAGAGGTTAGGAATCCTAAAATCCTAATCCTAGGTGGTGATCTCTTACCATCAGGAGACCCACTTGCTCGTTTGCCACCCAGTCGAATAAAAAAAAAAAAGTTAACTGTCAAAGGAGGGTCATTGAACTGTAGTGTGCTTTTATGACCCATAGAGTCATAATTAGACTTTTCCCGGACTTATTATGTATCTGTATTCGTGTTCATGGACCTTTGATTGTAAGGAAAAGTACCGGAGTAAAAATAATTATTAATACGATAATATCGTTAAAGTTCGGGAATGGGGGGTCATGATATGGGTAAAAGAAGTGTCGCACGGCTCGACGTCACGTGGAACTCTTCCCTTGTTCCCCGTACATAACCAACTTCCGTTACCAGCACTGGGAGAGGACAAATAATTCCTACTCCAAAACCGGTTTCGTAAAAGGATTTTTTTTTCCTCGCACAAAACCAACGTCACAAAAAAAACACCCTGCCATCCAGCTCGCGATCTGAATGCTGTGGACACGACATTGCCTTGATCTTCAAACAGGTGATCTTGAGAAGCGGTTTTATCCGGTAGCGTTCAGAATCGTGACAGTCCACTCACAGGTAGATAACTAGGGTTGCCGCACGACGACAGCTCCACATAGCATCTATGGGCTACTTACGGGCTCACAACTTGGTTGTCACAACTGGCAAATAAGTAAACATCGTAATAAGTCAACCATAGCCGAACATTTATTTGAGTCAGGACTAAACCACTGGATTGAGCATCACAATGCCAAAATCCTCTCCATTGAAACGGTACGAGAATATCGTGCAAGATTTTGTTACATTGCTGTGCCGTGTGACTTTGGATTTATGAGTGATCACACATCGACGGTGATGTATTGCTACTTGAGATAGTTCTCGTTTTATCGAAGAGTTAAATAGTTGTCGCTACGAGTTCGCATAAGAAAGATTTTTTATGCTCATAATCGATACGAGTACATTCGCAAACTTATAAGTAGGTAATCTTATAACTGAAATATTTAATAATATGAAATATATGTTAAATGAAAATGCCGAAAGGCGCGAATTAAAGCTACATTCAGTATGGCTTAGAGCCTAAACACATATATAAAAACAAAAAAATCCTATGCATTACAAATCAACATAGAGACTTGATAGAGACACTATAGAGATTGTTTTAAATATATATATTTGTATCTCGTTGTGTTTCTTGCCGGATTCTTCTCAACGGAGCTGCGGAGGTTTTCCTTGCCGGTTTTTTTTTACATTCATACATAAGTGCTTATTTCGGATATTCAAAGTTCTTCGTTCATTAAACAATTTGTACTTAATAGTACACAAGTTTTTTACTTAGTAGTACATTCGGCAGTTACTCATGCTATTCATTGGCTCTTTATACTAAAAAATACTAGCTGTTGCCCGCAACTCCGTCTGAAGAATTCTTTATCGCTATCCTCCTGGAAACCGCAATTTTCCGGTATGAAAGTATACTCGGCGGCACTAAATTTAGCCCAATCTATATACAGCATTACTTATTAAGTAGGTACTGCATACATTTGAGCACAGAAATGAGGGCCAGATTTTTTCCGCTCAGTATAGTTTAAAATTATCTTTGTGTCAAATTTCATGTGAATCCGTGTCGAACTGTTATTCCATCCAGACCTCTTCACAAACTGTTATTGCGTGATTGAGTAACACACATCCAAACCTCTTCACAAACTGTTATTGGGTGATTGAGTAACACACATCCAAACCTCTTCACAAACTGTTATTGGGTGATTGAGTAACACACATCCAAACCTCTTCACAAACTGTTATTGCGTGTTTGAGTAATACACATCCAAACCTCTTCACAAACTGTTATTGCGTGTTTGAGTAACACACATCCAAACCTCTTCACACTGTTATTGCGTGATTGAGTAACACACATCCAAACCTCTTCACAAACTGTTATTGCGTGATTGAGTAACACACATCCAAACCTCTTCACAAACTTTCTCATATAGGGTAGTTAGGATTAGTGAGATTATTTGATTTGTTCAGATACGGTAGAGATACGATATTATAATGTCAAGGCTAAAGAAAAAATGCCGTTTTATTACTAAATATTCGTCATTTCAAGTGTCTCGTTTTCGTTTGTTAATCATGTCTGTCTAAACTCTATTTATTTTGTGTTAAAATAGTTACTATTTGAAAGTTAGAAGAACTATGCTAAAACTATAACTATCCTGAACTTTAAAATATATATAAAAATATATATAAAAATCAAAAATTGCAGTCAAAGTCAAAATATCCTTATTCAATTCAGTAAGGCAAAATAGTTTTTCAGAACTATATAACTGCCAACTCTCCTCTAGGTTTTAAACAGAACAAAACAGTACATATAATAGAAAAAAATCAGGACTCTGGACGTTAGGGTTGTTAGTAACAAAGACCTGTGACTCGCAATGCTACAGCTTGGAAAGGTACCATACCTATACACTCGCAAACAAGTGCAAATTGCTCTAATTTCCTTATTAAAGTCGCCCACTCACTGCCCGTCTCGTTGTAGCCCGTAATTTGTACATTTAGGTCCTATATATAGAACTACATGTCAAACATTGATTCGGTATATGGTTCATGCCAAATAATGAGCTGTTTTCGTTAAGGTCAATAAAATAGTGTCGTTAGGTTATGTTACAAACACTAACAGGCATGTATAGTTCAGGAAATATGAATAGTAACTTACCCGTACCCGATAAACCAACCCGGATACCCGTAAAAGTAACAAATTTGGAGTTGAAATAAAAAATACAAAAAGACTCCATAAAACCAATCAGAATAGTAGCTTGTTATGTACGTAGTGAACCTTACAGATGGTCAATCCAGATTTCCTGGACTGTACCTATTACGAGTAGTATATGTATTTTCAGCCAGAAATTCACGTAAAAGAAAAGTTTGTCACTTAGTTTTTGTCAAATATAAATACAAATAAATCTCCCTAACCTAACGAGTATTCGAAAATATTGAGTGATGTATATGAACTACCTTTAAGGAGCTAGCTCCGTATATCGATGCAACTGCATGCATTCGTCTACCCGTGAGGCCGTGATCATGATCTATGTAACTGAATATAATATGAACTAAAATAATTTCTTTGCTCACCGCAACCTTATGATAGCTAAGTTTATGCAAGATATGCGTATATCAATATCATATGCATAAGATATGATATGTAAAATTAAAACGTTTGTTGTGGTTTGTTAGTCTAACATCTGGTAGTTTGGTGTACGGTTGTGTTGCTCTGAAGATGAGCTCTGGTTGAGTTCGAAACGCGTCAGTGTAGTGTGGTGGTGGTGATAGATGGTTTTGTGTGATTTGTGTGTGTTCTTAGGTAGAGGTGGAGGAACTGCATGAACACTCATATCTTGTATATACTTAGCTATCATAAGGTCGCGGGGGGGCAAAGAAATTCTTTTAGTTCATTGATATGGACCTCCGCAAAGTAACAAAAGGAAGGAACTATGTATCCGATCACGGACGACATCCCTTAAACAAATTTATCTAGTGTAAATAACGGTGTTATTAAATTTTTTAAACAAATCTTCTTCATAAAGTTAAGGTCTAAAGCTGTGCTGTTTGGGCTTTACGTTGAAGTGTATCACTTATCGTCATTCAGTCGGCTTCTTCTTTCAATATATCCTTGCGAGTCCTCGCGTACTTTATAAAGAACAAATTAGGACTAAGAATAGCGGTCGAATGTAGGTATTTAAAATAGCACAAATTGTTCAATGAATAAAGAAGTTTAAGATTTTTGTAATAATATCCAAACTAACAAAGCTGATGACCCTCGTCTAAGTACTATTATACATCTCTTACATTTAGGACTCAGGAGGAAGAAAGGTGTATTGGAGTTGACACTATTCCAAAATTATTCTATTATCATTATTATTTTCTTTCTTTTCGGACTCTAGCAAGTTATTTAACCTACTAGCTTTTGCCCGCGGCTTCGCCCGCGTGGAATTTGGTTATCGCGCGCTGTTCCCTCGGAAACTGTGCATTTTTCCGGGATAAAAAGTAGCCTATGTCACTCTCGGGCCCATAAACTATCTGTATGCCAAAAATCACGTTGATCTGTCGCTCCATTTCGACGAGAAAGACGGACAAACATACAAACACACACACTTTCGCATTTTATAATATTAATATGGATATTTAGAAAGTGTTACTTTAAAGTACGCATGTTAACTATAACGTGTCGTTTTCGTTTTACGATCAAGCAATAAATATAAAAAATACCTACAATACAAACGGATAAGAGTATAAAACGAATAAAAAAAATATAACTAACGAACAAGAACTATTTAGGATCAAGCAGTTTACTTCGGAAATTCTGACAGACACGAAGATTTTAGTACATTGTGTCTTAAGGGCGGTAAATAAGGAATTACGAACGAGAGTCTATTAGAAGCCCGAAGCCCAAGAAGCGTCAGCTTACCGCCGCCCTCCCCTCCCCCCCTCCGCAGCATGTGCATGGCGTGCGTGTGCAGCGCGCGCACGGAGCAGCAGCACACCATGCAGTAACAAACTTATTTGGGCTTCATGGCATGAAAATTAGTACGGGCAATGACTCATTCACCGACCACGGGTTTCATGAGAAGCACATTAAGGTCGAGGGTTTTATTTGGGGGGTTGCAACCAAGGTAGCCTATAAGTTACGACACTGTTTACGGGCAAGTGTGATGAAAAATAATATAAATATTTATTAAAAATCGCGTTCCGTTTCACGGTAGAAACTGCGCACGAGTTGCGTCACGTGCATGCAAGGCCGCGCGCGATACAATGTCACGGTTATGGCTCGCCCAATACGTTCCGTTACACGCATATAATCCGGGTTATATTGGGTTTTGTTTGTTAGTTATTTAAGAAGAAGGAGGCAAAAACGGAACCCTTATAGTTTCGCCATGTCTGTCTGTCTGTCTGTCCGTCCGCGGCTTTGCTCAGGGACTATCAATGCTAGAAAGCTGTAATTTTGCACGGATATATATGTAAACTATGCCCACAAAACAGTACAATAAAAAATTAACTAAAAAAATTTTTAGGGCTCCCATAGACGTAAAGTGGGGGTGTTTTTTTTTCTCATCCAACCCTATAGTGTGGGGTATCGTTGGATAGGTATTTTAAAACCATTACAAGTTTGCTAAGACGACTTTTCGATTCATTGTTTTTTTTGCGAAATATTCAACTTTAAAGTGCAAATTTTCATTAAAATCGAGCGTCCCCCCCCCCTATAAAATCTAAACTGGTGGGTGGAAAAATTTGAAAAAATTCAGGATTGTAGTAAGTATATCAAACTTTAAAGGAAAACTATATTGGCTAATTTTGCTTGAGAACTATTAGTAGTTTAAGAGTAAATAGCAGCCTAAGGTATAAAATACGAAATCCTAAGAAAAATATTACTTAATTTTTTCGTAATGGCTACGGAACCCTATTTCGGGCGTGTCCGACACGCTCTTGGCCGGTTTTTTTACGTGCTTATATTGTTTTCGTCATTAACGTTTCGGCAAGTATTATTAAAAGAGATGATGCTCAGGGTTTTTTTTTTAATGAAAACTAAGACAATATCGAAGCTTAATCTAGCGTTATCAAAATTCTTGCGACATGTCCTTCCGTTGTGCTAATGAACGTGGGATTGTAATCCGGTCAAAACGCTCGAATATGTCCCACTACTGGACACAGGGGACACAGGCCTCCTCTCAGAATGCGCGGCTTTGAGTGTCCTAGGCCTTATGCTACGAAATTCGAATCGTGCCGTCCTGCTCAGGCTAAACTAAACACGTTTCAAACTCTACGATTTCATTCTGAAAACCCAAACACCGAGCACACATCCACTGTCAAACAAAACCACCATCGTACTCAAACGTAATATTGGGTATCGGGGTAGCAGCTTTGCATAAAATGGACAGTTATATAATATCGTAACAAATTCTTTGCCAATACTACCTATACTCTACAATACAATGACTCCTTCCTTATACACCACATATAAAATGTTGTTGTGTCAAATACTTGTGACGTAGGACATTGTAAATCTGTTTAAAAAATAATATATATTGAGTTTCATCCCGCGTCTTCCCTGCTTTTTTTAAACCGCGAAAGGACGCTCTGGCCTTGCAATCACAATAAAATTAATATTGCTAGCAATGTAAAGGTAATAAGGTAAACGTCTGAGTGGTTGTCACTGTACCAGTAGTTGTCACCTTTAATTTAGTCATTAGCATTAAATCACCATAAATTATGTCTCACATTTAGTGCACTCACAGTTTAAAGAAAGAAAGAAAAAGAAAACATTTATTCGTGACATTACATGACGTGACGTGACATGGATAAGAATAATAATAATAAAAATAGAATAGAAATAGTTTGTGCAGGTTTCCTCACGATGTTTTTACTTCACCGCAAAGCTTGTGGTAAATTTCAAATGTAATTCCGCACATGAATTTCGAACAACTCACGAGGTGCGAGCCGGGGTTTGAGCACGACCCTCTGCTTGAGAGGCGATAGGTCAAACCACTAGGCCACCACGACTTTTTAAAATTGGTTTGACGTACTTTATAGATGGCCCCTAGAGATGATAGTAGGGTGTCATCTATTGGGCAATAGCGTGTCAAGCACTGGGACATTTTCCTTAGCTGTAATTGTAATACAGGAGAAACGAAGAACGGAAAGAATTCAATGCAATCAATAGTTTTGATGACGAAACATGAGGAAGTGTAGTAAAATAATCTACTAAAGGTCTATTAATACGTTGAAGAGTTACTTGAAACACAAAGTTTTAAAGCTATTTCAAGTAGGAAATCAGCATTCTTCAACAAATATTTCTGGTCCACTTTAGATAGTGTAGTACCTATATGCTGGGATCAATATTAGTTGATTCCCCATACAATTTCTAAGAAATTATCCTCCTGTCGCCCAGTGTCGTCCTATATATAGGACATATTGTAGGTAATGTGTGTGACATCAAACTTTTTCATAACTGACAGAAAGTTTCAAGTTCAAAACTTAAATTTGAGTGGGGCGGCAGGTTATAATGGAAATAACAGCTATCACATGGTTCAAGTCCGTGATGGCCTAGTGGTTTGACCTATCGCTTCTCAAACAGAGGATCGTGGGTTCAAAACCCGGCTCGCACCTCTGAGTTTTTCGAAATTCATGTGCGAAATTACATTTGAAATTTACCACGAGCTGTACGGTGAAGGAAAACATCGTGAGGAGGCCTTCCCAATCCGGCCTGTGCCCAGCAGTGGGACATATATAGGCTGGGATGATGATGACATGGTTCAAGTTAGTGAATCCAGCTATAGTTTTTTTATTCGTTTAACTTTAAAAGGAATAGCGAATGTTGTTCTGTCAGCGTGATAATAACGTTTACTAACATTCGCCGAGACTTTTATTGCATCTCCTTTGACAGCTGTCATCCCAGTTCAATTGACGTGGTTATAAATTGTTCTGAAATTAGTACTGTTTACTGGTGACACATGCAGTCAATGACATTGCATATATAGCAAAAATAGTGGCTGTTTATCGGGCGTTTAGAAAACTTGGCAGCAATTTACAATAGTCGTAGAATGACAATAATGAGACAACACTACGTAGCTTCCTTTATAATAATATGTCTAACATTGTACTATAAATTCTTTTCCTTCCTATAAAATTAACTTATAAGATCATGATAATATGAGTGAAGTATTTAAATAGGAAAAGCGAACTTTTTCGCAGTGTTACGTCATCTCTTCCAAATTCAATTCATTCAATTCTGCAGGTGGTAGGACCTTGTGCAAGGTCCGCCCGGATTGCTACCACCATCTTGCTCGCTAATCCTCCCGTAAAGCAGCAGTGCTTGCACTGTTGTGTTTCGGCGTGGAGAGTAAGACAGCCGGTGAAATTACTGGCACTTGAGGTATCCCATCTTATACCTCTAGGTTGGCAACGCATATGCAATACCTTTGGTGTTGCAGATGTTTATGGGCGGTGGTGATCTCTTACCATCAGGAGACCCACTTGCTCGTTTGCCATCCAGTCAAATAAAAAAAAATATTCAATAGTTAAAATAATAAAACAAAACAATGCGATACCTAACTATTTTTGACGTAAGAATACGTAATTACAGTCTACAGCTTGTAGTGCAAAAAACAACCTGACAACCAAGCTTCGACCAAGACATCGTAAGACATAAGTACATGATTGCGAATTACCGAGAAGTAAAACAGCCGGTTCAAATGAAGCTGGTTGAAAACTGCATTTTTGCATTGAAGATAACGAAATTTTAATACAGAACATAGTCATTTCAGTATCATACGCCAAGGATAGAGAGCGGTGTGGAGTGCCAGACGGTTATTTCTGGATGAAACAAATCAAGATCACGGCAAAAAATTAACAATCTGCTTTGACTTACCGAGAAATCTGATCAGGTTAACACAACACAACACAATAGCACTTAAGTAATTGAAACGATGTAGCACCGTTGGGAACAATCACCGCGTCCGCTTCCTACAGCGGTCAGGTAAGAACTGAATGATTGTACACTTCATACACTAGTGAAGGCACATATGAATAGGTAGAGGCAGTGACGTTTAGTCGTTTAGTGAACGACGCTAGCCGATCGGTCAACTTTGAATGACGTGGTGGCGAAAACTGAAAAAATACGCGTTACGTAATGGTTAAAATGCGATGTAGCAATAAGTAGGTTAGGTTAGATTGCTTGTGCTGTGCATGTCTTTTGTGGAGGCATAGCTTGCAATTAAAATTTTGAAAGAGTTTTGACCTAGTTAAAGACATAGGCATAAATAAAATTAACGCCTCTAAGTATGGGTAAAAAAAGTTGAGAAGACTCTTCAAGCTAGATTACATGTTTCCGATACCATTAACAAGGAATTCGTGAATAATAATGAAAGGAAAATAATAGTACTGTAAGATCATTGTAAACATCAGATTGTTTTTACTTTAAACTAGTATAATAAATATGATGCTATCGGAAAGTTTTTTAATGATTATCGTTGCTGTTGCTGTTATGCTGCTTGAGTTTCAACACGGAAATATTTATCCATTGTTTTTGAATTGTGTTTTAGTACAAAAATAGCGTCTCTACATGTTGTCTGTGAATTATTCTATTTTAATTCATTCTGAATGAAATCAAATGAATGGGGCTGTGCCCAGCAGTGGGACGACTACGTCAATTATACGTCAATGATGTCAATACGGTATTTGACAACTGTTAAATTTGCCACATCCTGTATAATTCTTATAATAAATATAGATACACAGACAATGTTTAGCGAAGAGAAAAAATAATTCGTCGAAAATTGGATTTCTAGTTGAAAATAAACTCCGCGTGCTATACCGCTACACACGATGGTCAAACCTCATGGTGTAGCGTATAGCAACGGATACCGAGGACCTGGGTTATTAGTGATATTCTGTTTTTTCTGTGCATCTAATTTCAGTTTGTATTTGCAATTTCGTTACGGATGACCGTAAAAGAAAAATTTGGAATTGAAATTACAAAAAGATTCCAAAACCAATTTGGATTTCTAGTGTTTTTTTGAAAAATCTTTATATCTGTCTCTTTCTAAAACGCTTTTCTCTATGCAGCAAGTATGGCGCTACTTGCGTGTGACGTCACATGAAAGAATGAAGGAAAGAAATCATTTATTCGTGACAAAGTACGAAATAAAAAAAAGAAATTAAAATTTTAAAAGTTTTATGTCACGAAATACCTAGTCCCAAATCAGCAAATTGCCGGTCTTGCAACGGACATACAAGTAAGTCTTTCTCTGTCTAATCTTGAATTTCAAACCTTTATAACTCTGTTATATTTGAAGATAACATTCAAATTGATTTTCTGTTCGATAACAAGCTTGACAGCTTTGATTTATAAAATAAATAAAAATAGTCAAATACCGCATTGGTAATAATTGCTGGGATAAGATATTGTTTACAGCCAATGTATCTGGTTAGATACGTCACCACATTAGCACTATACTTGGTTTCGATAGGTATTTAACTAAATGTAAACAAACTTCAGCTGCCAAATTTGGTGCATTCAAGGATTTTTAACATTTTACTAGCATTTTACTCATCTATCATTGTAATACAAACTAGACTAGTGTATTTCAATACAGAAATGTAAATGTTTAGATTTATTATTTATAAGAGCAATTTCATCACATCCAAGGCAAAACAAACAATTTCATTTTGGACATGACACGTGAGTGACAACAATAGGGCTCCATTTTGACCATTCGAATACGGAACCTCATTTCAGATACTGAACAAGGTAAGAAGAAATATTTCTAAAATGTTTTAACTTCAGTTTGTTTTTGCATTACGACTCTAATTGCGTATTCTTACGTCAAAATTATTAAGGTATTGCTTTGGTTATGCCAGTTAAAGACCTACTAACAATTAAAGATCAAAATGCAATAAAAGATAGTAATACACATTTAAAATTTTCAAGACATTTTGAACATGAAACTACCGTGAGACTCACTTATTTTAAATGATAACATAACGGATAACTCACGTCTTAAATCGAATTTAGCTCGACATGTTTCGGGCTAATCCGTGCGCGTGTTACAGCCGCCGTGTTGCAGCGTCGCGCTGCTCCCAGACGGAGGGTTACGGATTAGCCCGAAACATAAATATAAATAAATAAATATATCATAAATAACACAGACAATTCACACCAATTGACCTAGTCCCAAAGTAAGCTTAGCAAAGCGTGTTATGGGTATATAAGCAACAGATAAATATAATATATAGATGTAGATACATACTTAAATACATATTAAACACCCAAGACCTGAAACAAACATTCGCATTTTTCATACAATATCTGCCAAGACACGGAATCGAACCCGGGACCTCAAGCTTCGTAGTCAGGTTCTCTAACCACTAGGCCATCTGTAACCTAGTGTTACTTTTCGGTTACAAAATACGTCTCGATCGCGTTCGCGTTAAAATCTCAATTTGTATGGAACACGTACATCGCAAACGTTCCGCTAGAGGCGCTGTTCGTGTTTGCATACAAATTGAGTTAACGCGGACGCGATCGAGACGTATTTTGTAACCGAAAACCTATACTAAGGGCACTGTCGTCAAACATGTCGAGCTAAACTTGATTTCAGACGTGATTTATCCATTATGTTATTTTAAAGACGTGTTCAACTTCGAGAAAACAAGTTATTTAATTGATGAAAACAGTTTCTCGGCCACGAGGAAAAAACTACAACATAACCAGGTGATCTAAATATATAAACGACAAATAAGATGCAGACCATTCCGCAACTCCAACTTAAACAGTTGTGGCATTTGATAACAGATAACGTAGAGATAAGCGACACAAAATGGCGATACCGTGTTAAACTAATTCTTTGTCAAATAAAAAGCAGCAGTTGCGTCTTTATTTAAAATAATTTGTGTGAAATTATACATGAGTATTTTAAAGCATGTTACAGAGCTCCTCTGAAATCCACGTTGCATGCTAACTGCTGGCAAAATTTGTGCGCCTTAATTGTTATTGTGGGACTAACTGTGTATTTACCACATTTTATACAATAGAAGAAAGAAAAGAAAGAAAAGAAAAATAGAAGAAATTTATAATTTTTGACTCTAGACAGCGAAATCTTCTAGATAATTTAATTAAGAGAATTTCTGTAACGTAGATAATTTACTTTGATGTATTGCATCATTATAAGTTGAGATTGAGCATCAATCAATTTTATTGAGTTCGACAGTTTATAGGACTTATAGGTTTATTATAAAAATAAGACAGTGTCAAAAGGAAGTTAAATAATAAAGATAACAATTAAAGGATAAGCAATTCAAAATACCTATTGGAATTTCAAGAAGAATTACGACGTCAATTCTTTTACTCGACACTGAGAAAAGTTTCCAAATGTACAGATTCTTATTGAAAAAAAAAACTAAATATCATTGCTAGCTATTATATTAGTCGTGTAAGAAAATTGTCCTGTTAATTTTTGCAATTCATACAATATCACTATCACACAAAATCAAACCGTATTGTTACAGCGACAACGGGTTTTGGTGTCATCAACGGCGCAGGCGCAGATGGTGTGTCTTCGCGGAGGGCTCTGATTGGCTGCGCAGTGTCTCACGATACAGACGGAAGTGAACGTCAGTCAACACCAGTACCACTACCGAGTTAACAGTGACCGTACTCGATAGCGACGGCGTAAATTATTTGTAGAGGCGCTGTACAATTCTCCATACAAATAATTTAGGCAGTCGCTATCGAGTACGGTCACTGTTAACTCATGGTAGTGGTACAGTACCCTTAGTGTAAGTTTTCGGTTACAAAATACGTATCGATCGCGTTCGCGTTAAAATCTCAATTTGTACGGAAACACGAAAAGCGCCTTTAGCGGAACGTTTGCGATGTTCGTGTTTCCATACAAATTGAGATTAAACGCGAACGCGATTGAGACTTATTTTGTAACCGAAAACTTACACTAAGGGTACTGAACGCGAATGCAGCGGAATTTAATCGAGATATTAATAGTATGTTAGAGGGAAATTTCTAACAAGTAGGACTTATTATAAGTAGGTACTCTTAATTATTGCTTAAGATCTCGTGAAACATATTGAAAAAGAATTTCCGAAAAGATCGAAACTACATAAGCGATCGAAGCTGCATATCGATAAGGCCTATTGCTTACCTTGTAATTTTCTCTCTGTGTACCAGTTTTCTGTGTCGCTTATATCTACTGAGCGGCAATAGTTATTTGTGTCACAAGGGAGCAAAATTGTGTATTTACGGCGAGGGCGTACATTGAATCCAGAATGTAGCGAAGGATTCTATAATAGAATCCTGAGCGTAGCGAGGGATTCTAAAGTAGAATCCTGAGCGTAATGAGGGATTCAAGTTTTTACGCCCAAAATGAAAATAATTTTGCTCCCGAGTGGCTCATACAACTTTTCACACTGAAGTTTCTTAAACTTGAAAAAAAAACTAAATATTATTAAAGAACAACCAGCATAGAAAATGGCGTGGCTTTACAATTATCAACTTTAAAAAATATCATTTGCAATGCAATAAAACACTTAGAAAAGCCTTGAACAGAAAAGTTGCACTTTGCTCCCTCTCGTCAGGGAGGAAAAGTTACTTTTCTGAAGGAGAGGTGTGAAAAAAAAATTTGGCTCTCAAATGTATGCAATAATAGGTAATTTTGTATAGAGATTGGGCTAAATTTTGTGCCGCTGAGTATATTTCTGGTGTACAATAAAGATTCATTGTACAGTAGTGTATTGTAGGTACATATTCGAACCGTGCCTGATTTATAATCGTGGGTTGAACCGTTTATTATGTAATTTTTCAAATGCCTATACTTCGTTTTTTAGCATTAGAAAAAAGATAAACAATCTCGACAAGTCTTTTTATTGTAAAAATAAGTGGTCTATAAATTTTTAAACAAGTTCCTATCAAATGAATATGTCGCTAAAGTCAAACTTTCAAGTTGACAGACACGTCTATTGGCATTATTGTTTTAGACATGCGAACGATTATCAACTTTAGGCACTTGTCCACCGGCGACGATGAGCGGAAGCGAGTAGAGCGAGTAACTAGAAAGAGTGGGCGAGCAGCGAGAAGCGAGTGTAGTTTTGTCGCTCAGCTGTAAATGTTCGCGTGCGACGGGCGATTACTCGCTCCTCTCGACTCGCTCGCGCGGGCGGCCGCCCAGCTGACATCGCCGACGTGTGAACAGCCAGCGATCAACTATAATATATGTGTCTCTTTTACTCACACAGGATCTTATATCTTTTGTTCGTTTCTTGAGCGAGAAATAGTCGACAGATCGTTTCCTCGCCGCGGTGAGACAACTTTAGGGTGGTAGACCACATATTTGGCTGATAGTACCTACATATAAGCGTTTAGACTTTTAGCTTCTCTTCTATGCCTTGAGCCACGTGCAAGTATCACCTGGCTAGTATGACACACGTGTCGCTGCACGGACGTATCCGTCACATGTCACATGACATTTGTTTGTGATTCCCCCCTGGCACTAGATTCACTAGAATGCATACATACGCCTACAAGCGTTTCAAATAGGGCGCCATTCAACTCGTGGTACTTAGCAATTTTGGAGGGGGAGGGGGTCGGCTGATTTTTCAAAGTCAAAGTCAAAATATTTTAATTCAATTTAGGCTAACAAGCACTTATGAATGTCGGTTCGGAAAAACCTCCGACTGAGACGAAACCTGGTAAGAAACTCAGAAGTATAATTTTTATTAACCCCCGACGCAAAAAGAGGGGTGTTATAAGTTTGACCGCTATGTGTGTCTGTATGTCTATGTTTCTGTGTGTGTGCTCTTAAACGGGTGGACCGATTTGAATGCGGTTTTTTTAAATTGAAAGCGATTTTCTAGCGATGGTTCTTAGATATGTTTTATCAAAATCGGTTCAACCGTTTTTGAGATATTAAACTTTGAAGTGACAAAGTCGGGGGTTTTCAAATTATTGTTGGTTAGGTCAAACACCAGTAAAAAATCGACATTTTTAAATAAATCGGCCGCGAAATTTGAAAGCGTTCGCAGACCACATTTTGGCTCCTGCGGATGCGCACCACTGGTGAAATCATGAAATCAAATGTAATTAATTATGCATATAAATACCAAAAACACAGAGATGCTAGCCCGGTATTCGAACTAACGACCCTCTTTTTGAAAGGGGTCAAAGCACTAGAACCACGGCATCCCATAGGTACCTGTCAAATTTACAAACTTGTGTAACTTTTAATAAAATCTCGCTCAAAGCTAAGATAAAACAAAGATTCGAAAAAACAAGTTTATTTTGTAAAACAAGAATGAATGTAACAAATAACTTCGAAATGGAAACTTGCCAATTGCAAACATTATATTTAACAGTCCGCAGGGATTGTGTTATTTGTGTTATAATGAGAGGAGTAAACAAATTTTTATGCGTAAAAAAAACTGCACAGTATTTTCCGCACTTTATTATGTTGGTTAAATTCCACTTAAAAATAGCTGCGACTTTTGGGTTCTATCTATATCTTAGAAGTTACAGAGTAATCCTTACGGCAAGGATTCTCAATCTTTTCAATTCCATGAGTATCTTTACAGGCTTTGTATTTTCGTATGTTCCACCGTAGCGTCTAGACTGCTCATCCGATTTTAACAAAAATAGGGTGGCAATCAATTTATAATTCAACGTTTTTGAAGATCAAATTCCTACGGGTTTTTTTTTAATCCCAGAATTTCACACGCGAGTGCATATATCAAGTAATATTTAAAAAAAAAGTCATGAATATCAGGGCAAATCTTAAAAATAATCCAAAAAGCAGCAGGACCTCCCAAAAAGCAAGACACGTGCTAGAAAAACAGAACAATTGCCAACCCTAACCAAACTGCTTGTTAAAATGCGAGCCCCAAAAAGGAAAACATGTCTTAGGAAAGCAAGACGGCTGGCAGCCCTAAGGGGCTATGCGCGGGCGCGAGTACAGTACCTACCCTTAGTGTAAGTTTTCGGTTACAAAATAAGTCTCGATCGCGTTCGCGTTAAAATCTCAATTTGTATGGAAACACGAACATCGCAAATGTTCCGCTAGAGGCACTGTTCGTGTTCCATACAAATTAGATTTAAAACGCGAACGCGATTGAGACGTATTTTGTTAACCGAAAAACTTACACTCGAAACTCGAAGTTCGTGTCGTGCCACTCTGACACTTATACTGTTTAATACGAGAGCGAGAGGGACGGTACAATACGAACTTCGAGTTTCGTAGTAGCCTTGCAGTACAATCCTTAATGCACGCGACGAGCGCAGTTATCGCTGCTCATCTATTTTTCAATAGGCGTGTAAGTACCTGCTTCGTGCGAACCGCTTGAGCTAGCGTAGACCAAACTAACCTACATACATACATAAAATCACGCCTCTTTCCCAACGGGGTAGGCAGACTACATCCTTCCACTTGCTACGATCCTGGCATACAACTCCCGCTTCCTCTACATTCACCAATCTTTTCATGCATGCACGTCGGTTTAGAGTACTCCTGCCCCGACCTTTCTTCAGAACGTCCTTGATTTGATCGTGGTACGTTCGTCTAGGCCTTCCTCTTCCAACGTTCCCATTCACGATCGTCTTATAGATCTGCCTAGTCAATCTAACCTACTTGTTTAAAATGCGACTTGCAAAGCACGCGAATGCCGCAAGTCCAATTTTACGGGAAACCCACACATGGGCACGGCGGCCATGATACCGCGCCTCTGGAATGCCCGGCGCTGATTGGCCGAGAGCAACGTGCCTCCGTGACGTCACGCACTCCGGCGCAACTTATGGCGGAAAACGGGCGCTCGTAAGTCAGAGGAGGCAGCGATTTAGACCCATATACAGAATAGCATAATATATACAGAACATAATAGCAGCTATAGAAATACACCATCCAAACTAATATAATAAAGATAGTTTGAGAGCCTTTAAAGGAAATAAGATAGTTTTTATCCCGGAAAACTGCAAAGTTCCCGCGAGAGAGAGATAATCAAAATTTTCGTGGGTAAAAGCTAATTATGTATAAATTTCAGCTGTTTATCTATTACGGTTTTAGAAACAGCCTTTTGACTTACAGACAGACGCACAGTGTAACAACATTACTAGGGTTCCGTTTGCCATCCTGCAGGTACGGAACCCCAGAAATGTAATACAATATAAATGCAAGTGTATCATCCCACTAGGCCACTAATATTATAAGTGCGAAAGTTTGTAAGTCTGTTTGTTTGTTACTTCATCACGTCTAAACCGCTGAACTGATTTAGATAAAATTCGGTATACCTACTTACCTACAGATAGTTTGAGTCCCGGGGAGGGAAATAGGATAGTTTCTTTACCAACAATTGCATAGTTAGTAGGGATAGCGTTAACCGAATTCTACGAACGGCTTTTTCTAACATGATTCAAATGACAGATGCCAAACTGACGTAACTAGAGACCCTCCTACTGTTACGCAAACTATCGATATTTTTGCATATGCCTAGTGCTAAAAATGGCAATAGCATATTTGTTGGTTTAAACGTTACGCTGTCGAACTGAAAGTCTTATTTGAATTGTAAAATATAATTTATTCAACATTTCGAGTGTCACTTTCCGACTTCTTAATCTTGCAAATTAATAATAAGTTCGTTTATTTTACCGCTTTTATTTTTACCGATAACCCTCACCTCTAGCAATTGCGGCCTATTGACAACAACATTTTAAAGGCGTTCACTAAAGAAAGTAAGTTAATATAACACAGTGCCTAGAGCCTTAGAGTGCCTTGAGTTCAGATATTCGAACAATCAGCAGTTTTAATGTGATTTCATTTTTTCAAGCATTATATCTCTGTCGGAAAAAAATAATTAGTTACCGCCTTACAAAGTTACATAATCATCAAGTGTCGTTGAATCATGTTAGAACACATAGAGTATAGTAGACCTATATTTGCAGTTTATATTATATTTAGCACAAGGATAGAATCAATTGCAGTAATAAACGGCTGTTAGATCAATTTGTTAATAGTGGGAGCCAGGAAGATACCACTGAGGGGCCGTCTGTTTTGCTTTTGCTATAAAATACAGTAATAGCGGAGAATGCCACTAAAACTACTTATATTATTAATGCGAAAGTTGGTGTGAGTGAGTGAGTGAGTATATTTGTTACTCCTTCACGCTGAAACGGCTGAACGCATTTGGATGAAATTTGGTATGTAGATAGCTGGACATCTGGAATAAAACATAGGCTACTTTTTACTCCGATATTCCCACGGGATAGGGATAAAATCTCGAAACAACAACCGCTGGGCTTAGTCATGAAATTTGACATGATTGTTTGTAAAGTAACGTCAGTGAAAACCACGATTTAATTTTCGGGAAATCCCACGGGAATTTTTTCAAATCCCTTAATTTCAATTCAGCTGCTGGATCTAATGGTTTACGTGTGCGAAGCGGCGGGTAAACACTAGTATTATAAACGCGAAAGTTTGTATGGATGTTTGTTACTCTTTGACGCAAAAACTACAGTATGGATTTTAATGAAACTTTTCAACAATAGAACTCATTCATCAGAATAACACATAGGCTACTTTTTATCTAGATATTATAACGGGATTGGGATAAAATCTTAAAATATCCACCGCTGGGTTTAAACTTAAGTTTAAATTTGGCATGGTTGTTTTAAATGTAACGCCAATGATAAGCCCACGGTGTAATTTTATGGGGTTTTTTTTTAATATAAAACGAGGGGGGCAAACGAGCAGACGGGTCACCTGATGGAGAGCGATCACCGTCGCCCATGGACACCCGCAACACGAGGGGAATCACAGGTGCGTTGCCGACCCTCGGAAATTCTTCTCGGGAATTTTTTTTTGTTACTCATTAACGCTAAAACGGCTGGACGGATTTGAATGAAATTCGTTATGTAGATAGCTTTATATTATTTTTGATTCTTATTTCTATTATAACTAGCATAGTATGTAAGCCAATTTTGTCACTAACACCAAATGGAACCTTCCGAATTAAAATATATATATTTTTTTAATAGCTGGTCGTCTCAAATAATACATGACATGGGTCACTTTTATCTTGATATTCCCACGGCATTGGGATAAAATCTCGATTATAAGTTTTTAGGAATTCCCATAAAAATTTGGTAAAATTTCAGAATTACAATTCAACCTGGACCTATGGTTTAAGCGTACGAAGCTACGGGTAAGCACTAGTAGTAGTACGGTCAAGGACTTTAATGAGCCCCCATGGAACCATCTCACAGTACAATCATAGTGACATAGTGACAATCGTAATGACTTTTCCTTTGAAAAGGTCCCATGGTGGCTCATTAAAGTCCTTGACCGTACGTAGGTAATGTTATTTTTATTTTACTGCATAGGTATTTAATCGCATCATGAACAATGTAATTCGAGGAAAATAGCACAGGGGAATTTGTTACCGTACATATTTTAGGTTAGTGATATATTGAGGAAAACTATTATGAGAATTCTGTAAACGCTCTTTTAGAATATTATTTAAGTACAAGTAAACCAGCAAGTATTTAAATATTTAACTATATATGGGACTTGTTGTAATTAGACATCGAACTCTTGACATTGAACAAGTGACACAGTTTCATGTTCATAAAGCAAAAAATTGACTTGGGCCGCAGAAGGTAAGATATATTTTATCTTGTTGGTATGGCACCTAAATCAACAGTGGGAAGCGAAATGTTTGTAGGTGTAACGCAAACTGGACCGAGTGGATCTGGTAAAGATTACAGGAAGCTTTTGGTTGAGGGTACGGTCAGCACCAAATCTGACAACAATGAGTGCATAAATACCTGATATAGGAAAACACTTAAGAACTTTTGCAGGTGGTAGGACCTTGTGCAAGGTCCGCCCGGATTGCTACCACCATCTTGCTCGCTAATCCTGCCGTGAAGCAGCAGTGCTTGCACTGTTGTGTTTCGGCGTGGAGAGTAAGACAGCCGGTGAAATAACTGGCACTTGAGGTATTCCATCTTAGGCCTCTAGGTTGGCTACGCATCTGCAATACCCTGGTGTTGCAGTTGTCTATGGGCGGTGGTGATCTCTTACCATCAGGAGATCCACTTGCTCGTTTGCCATCCAGACGAATAAAAAAAAAAGAAGAAGCAGTTCTGGTGCATAGGTTGTCTATCCCGGTTCAAGACGGCAACGCGGCGAGTGTATTGGGCACCTTTGCACCAGGTATGACGCGGGGCGGTTTATTTGACTGATTATGTATTTGTTCGACCTTTGTGCATTTGTTTTAATACTCTTAAGATGACCTGTTGTATTAGTACCTAGTGCACATAATTGATATGGGACTTGAGTCATTTTTGAATATGGAACGAAGACTTATCTATATCATCATCCCAGCCTATATACGTCCCACTGCTGGGCACAGGCCTCCTCTCAGAACAAGAGGGCTTTTGGGAATCATAGTTCCCACGCGGGCCCAGTGCGGTTTGGGAACTTCACACACACCATTGAATGGCTTCGCAGGTTTGTGCAGGTTTCCTCACGATGTTTTCCTTCACCGAAAACCTCGTGGTAAATTTCTAATGTAATTTCGCACATGAATTCCGAAAAACTCAGAGGTGCGAGCCGGGATTTGAACCCACGATCCTCTGCTTGAGAGGCCATAGGTCAAACCACTCGGCACTCGGCGGCTTATCTATGTACGGACAAGTTACTACTACATACAACAGATCACGTTCTTAATTGTTACCTATACGACTCTATTTCTAGGGTCGGTAGGACGTGTCCGATATTTTTGCACGCTCCACTCTGGCAGATATTAATGTAGGTGACTGTACGCAAAAACCCGTCATGAAGATACGCTTGAAGGCATATTTTTATGTCTTCCGATACCTAATGATGATGACTGGATACCCGAGTGTTTTAAGAGCTGATTATGAAGCTTCTAACGGAGGTGGAGCCAAAGATGCGTTATAACCTTAGTATAGTCAGCAGCAGAAAGATGAGCAGTTGTGATGCTCAAAATGATCTAAACGGTATCCGTTCATTTCGCAACCAACGTTTGGAAACCTGAGTATAATTTCGCAACTTTTCACTTCGCAAACTCTAAAACTGTGAATATTTCAGGATTCGTTTCACGGCCATCGTGTAGAACCTTTTAAGTTAGGTTAGGTTAGTTTTATAAAAATCCTGAAATATTCACAGTTTCAGAAATATTAAACAGTTGCGAAATAAATCAGGTTGCCAAACGTTAGTTGCGAAACATTAGTGAACCGATCTAAACGCTCTCTTATTACCTTTGCAGTAGAGTCGTGTGTGCATTGCGAGCACCATAACCGTTCATCCACTTCTGCTGCTACTGTACATACCCTAAGCATAGATAAAGTTGAAGCACTAAGCTAGCTATAGATAGGTAAGAATGGAATCATGTGCGTATTAGATTCATTGACTATCAATAAGATTCATTGACTATCATTGACTAAAAATAATATTGATACGACGATAGTAAATAAGAGGTGCGGCCTATCAAATAGACATAACACTCAAAGATACTGGATTACATTTTAAGCTGTTAAGACTGAAGTTTAGTCCTACGTCGACAATCAAAAAGGAAGAGGGTAAATGTAAACTTGAGAATCTTTTAGTTGCGTCATTTTTAAATAGCAAAGAGAAACTTCGACAAACTTAATGAAAGTTTTAGTTTTTGACAAAAAACGCTTTTGATATGAGCATTTTTTTGCTGACTGTACGTTTTATAGACTGTCCTTATATTGTTTTCCCAACTACATATTCTAATACACAATTTATTATTAGCTAAATACCAAGCATATATCAAGTTACATAATGTTTTCATAGGGAGATACGTACTTTGAATACCTCGCTGCGCCCACGATTTTATTTGAGAACCCCTCGCTGCGCTCATGATTCCACTCTAGAATCGCTTACTCCGCTTTGGGTTCAAAATAACGCCCTTCGTGTAAAAAAAACCCCGCAGGTCTGTAAACTCTGCTAGCATGTGTTTCAATCCATATTATTTAATATTTATATATCTACTTCGGAGATCTCAGAAATTACTTCGATTTCGATGAGCTATATATTTGTATGGGGGTTGTCGAACAGTCATTATTTTTGACATTCATTCATAAGTGCTTGTGTTGAAACCTTTTTCCGGACTCCGACCCGCCTTCGCTTATGAGTTGGGCTACTCGATTGGAAAGCAGCCGGCCTCGACTACCTGTCAGTGATCACGCAAGCCTCCAACGAAACGGGTTAGAAAGGGCACAATTAAATCGTCATACTTCAAGTTGAACTACGAATGCCAAACCAAAACTCCTTTCAAGAAATACCATCCCATCAAAAACATTACATGTAAAACTCTCGCAACTTAGATACTCATAGTTCTGATAGGTATATTGCTAAAAAGTTTTGAGATGCAATGTTCTAAGTCGGTTATTTTAGTCAATATTAGGGGGTATACATAGAACTCGATTTTGAGCAACTTGGCTTATTTTAAAACTATAGAAATAAAACTTTTTTTTGTTCTCAAATAAAGAGTATCTGACTTGGTCATTGGCTACGGAACCTTAAATAGTTACGGCTTGACGGATTAATTAATTTTTATTCAGATATCAGACGTCTGGGGGCCTACCATGATCTTTTCATAAACGATCCAAACGCAGAGCAGTTCAATTTAGGCACCTAAACTGAATCGTCGAAATTGACCTGAATTTTTCTAGGCAACGGGACGTGGCTGTCTCACTGTGACGTCATCCAGCGTATTTCGTAAATAAATTATAAAAAATTAAATACTCATCCAAATTCAAAATCACTGAAAATGGTATCTTAAAATATCCTAATCTTTCCAGAAATAAAATAAAAACTATAAGTAGGTTATTTTTTTTGGTGCATCCCAATTCGGGTAGCTACGAGATTGAGAAAGTAAGCAGTTGATATTATCGTATCTGCGTACCGTGCGGGACGCTTACTATACTCTAGTTAATTTATAAATAAATGATACAATAGATGCATAAAATACCCTGAACATTATTTACTTACAACCTAAGCAACAACGCTATATGCACAAGCACAATTCGCTTTAATCTACGTTAATCTGCCTTTGTTAACACCATATAATAAAATACAACACGTATTAAACAAAGTAAATAACATTCATAAAACAGTTGATCTCGTGTTTTACTGCCGACGATGTTCAAGTAAGCAAAATTATGTTGACTTAGCTCACGTACCTAATGTCATGGAAGGAGTTTAATATTGCAACATATAAGACAAGTAGTGAAGTTCAGGCTAACCGCCACGCAGCGATGACGAAGCTATTTTTTAGAAAAACACTGTATTGGTGTCATCAAAATTCAGAACGTAGGTTTTTTATGTATGTACGTTCACTTAACGAAATCTAGAGTAAGAATGGCTTGTTCCCAATTCTACAGATTTTCTTTACATATTCCCAACTGAGCAGATTCTCATCTCAATAAATAGATTCCCAACGCGACGAATTCCCCAACTCGATGGATTCCCAACACGGCGGATTCCCAACTCGGCGGATTCTCAATTCAAAAAATTCCCAACTTAACGGATTCCCAAGTGCCTTTTCACATGCACGCGGTCACGGCACGGTCGCCGTGCCGCGTTAAGTATAAATGTACTATAGCCATTACCCGCAACTCCGTCCGCGCAGAATACGTTTATCGCTATCCCGCGGGAAATATGCAATTTTCCGGGATAAAAACTATCCTATGTCCTTCTCCAGATCTCAAACTGTGTACCGAATTTCATCCAAATCGGTTAAGCGGTTTATTTTGACAATTATTAGCCCCCGCCCCTCTTGTCACACCATTGCTATGAAAATCACTTTTTTTCCAGTGTTTCAAACCACCGGACCCCTCCCCCCACTAAATGTGTGACGTAATTTATGGATAGGCCCCTACCTCAGGCCCTAGGTACCACTACGAATTGCAAAATTCGAACTTCATATCTTGCCGTCCCGCTGACACTTATATTATTTAATACGAGAGTGAGAGGGACGGCACGATACGAACTTCGATTTTCGTATTTCTTAGTAGCCACCCAGATCCTATTTTCGCGGGTGTACGGATTCGGATTCTAAAGTCATTGTACATATTGTATAGGTACGCCGATTCACCCAAAGTCAATGTGTCACCTTTAAACATAGGTAGGTACAGTTGCATCACCATTTTCAACGCGATAGCTAAATACAACCGCATTCATGATACGACAGAAGTGGGTGTGTCAAACTTATCAACGACCTTCTACGTGCCTTATATGTACCTAGTTATGTAGAATCGATATGGTCTGATTAAGAATAACGTGCAATTTATGATTGTTATCAATCCATTTATATGTAGTATATAGGCTTTTCTTTTCTATATAAATGAGGATTAAATGGTATTATTGCAAGGCGTTATACATTATGCTTTTCTGATTGGCGGAGCGTTCGTGCATGTAATATAATATACGTAAATGTAGTAAAATAATCTCGTAAACATACCTACCTACTCTGTATATGTCAGCAAGTGATTGGGTTAGTTGGACTTTTAACTGAATACTTCTGTAATATTCTTAAGGATTTTTTATGTTTCCATGCATTGACGAAAGTCGAAAGCCAACCGTGAACAGTTGAGTTCAGTTTGTTCGCTCGAGCTCACCTTGAAAAGGAACTACAGATTGGTTCAAAACAGTCGTGCGAACATCGCCTATTAACGCGAGTAACCTGTGTATCTTTTTTGATAATAACCTATATATCTGTGTCTCATGGTTGTTTTGATTCAAAGCCATACATAGTCAACGGCACTAAAGTAGAACTCAAAATTGTACTTATTCTTCTTCCTTCTTCTTTCTTTTTAAATTTAAGAGCTATGCTCTTGTCGGTGGAGTAATCGCCACTCCGCACGGTCTTTGGCCAGCTGTTTGACTTCCTGATACGACACGACACCCACCCTTTCTTTCGCCTATTTAAAATAGATCAATCTTGTACTGTACTTATCACTTTGCTCAAATTCATCTCAAACGAGCGAGAAGGAAAAGGTTTTAGGTTCTACTTCTGTGCTGTTTACTACACTAATGTTATATTAACATACAAAGTGACAGAAAATATCAACTTATTCGCAATCAAATCAGGAAGCGGACAGAATTAATATGGCATTATATTCGAGACAGCAAAAAATGTAGCCCGTGCTTTCTGATCTGATGCAACATTGGTTGTGATATTGCAATACACACTGAGTAGTATTCAGCCAGGCCTTTCAGCCAAAAGGTCTTAAGTAATAACACATAACAGTGATTGTATGTTGACGACAGAGTAGGTAGGCTAGTGGTAGAAAACCTGAATACGAAAGGTTCCGATTTCAGCATAGGGGTAAATATATAAGTAAGTATAGATGTAAATATATATAGAAGTTAATAGAATTGGCGTTTGCAAGCGATCAAAGTTTCAGATGGGTTGTTCAGGAGCCCAGTGGTGCGATTGGTAGCACACTTGACACCTATGGGTTCTAAATTTTATCCGATGCACCAGAAAAACTCTTTATTTTTATAAAAGAATTAGGTATGCGAATGGTTATTAGTATTACATTATGTTAGGGTTAGGATATTACGAAAGGAAATGTAGACTTGAATTATATTAATCAATATCAAATTGGTTGCTCCATGTGTTTCTGAAAAAAATATTCAGACAGACAGACAGTTCATTGATCCTATAAGGAAACCTATAAATTCATAAAACGGTAAAAAAAAACATGTTTTATGGACCTTTTGAGAACGCGTTAATAATCGAAACAGCTGTGAAACCCGGAAACCCTACTATCGCAAAGTCAGACGCATTTTTGGCGAAGCCGAAGCGAAGTGCAAAAATCGAACTTCGTATCTTGCCGTCCCGCGCTGATGCTATATTTTTAACACGAGAGTGAGAGGGACGGTACGATAGGACATTTCTTATTTAGACTGGATTGATACTGATTATCACTACACAGCTTAACAAATGTAAGTCCTCATAAATACATAATTTTGCACAACCACGCCCATTTCTACACGCGTATAAATAAACAACCTTGCAAGGATGATATCACTACTTTTGACGTGTCAAATTAGCAATAAAAATTGCGTTGAATGTTATTTTTTGCAGCTGACGCACATGGCAATAACGTACAATGTTTAATTTGTTTACTCTTTGAATTTTACGGCGTATCACTGGGCAATAACTGGAGTGTCGTACTCGGTTTTAGAATAGAAGTCGCCAAGCGGTACAGCGGAAGACCAGCGCTGGCCTACAGGGCCAACACTAAGCTGAGCTGGGACCGCTTCGCGATTTCGAAAAAGCTTTCTTTCATATTATTTTTTCCTTAAATTGTCTATGTGTAATATGCTTGTTTTACGAATATATAGATACCTAGCTAAATTATTCTATTCTATTCTAATAGAACGGACCAAACCAATCTCGTTCCATGGGTGTATTAACTATAAGTAAATCACTAAGAGACATAAGACTGAGCAGAGCTCTGTTACCAATTACGAACTCAGGACTCAACTCTGTACTATTTTTGACTAGCTTTTGCCCGCGGCTTCGTCCGCGTGAAATTCGATTATCGCGCGCCGTTCCCTCGGGAACTGTGCATTTTTCGCGATAAAAATTAGCCTATGTCACTCTCTGGCCCATAAATTATCTCTATGCCAAATATCACGTTGATCCGTCGCTCCGTTTCGACGTGAAAGACGGACAAACACACTTTCGCATTTATAATAGTATGAACTCTAAGGAAAAAATGAACAGGGCAAATGAAGTTAATTTCTCCAATACACTTGTGGCCTACTTCTCCTCTTTAAAATTTTATGCGCAGAAAAACAGTGTAACGATTCTTAATTTATGACGTTTTTTAAAGTCCATATCTTTTTATAGGCAAGTCACCTGATAGGAAAAAAATCCCCGCCTATACATATTTCTATAGATGAAATACAATAACAAATCTGATTTCTTTTGATTGATCTGACCTCTCGTACGTGGTCCGACATGCACTTAGCATGTTCTTCACTGGGAAACTGCCGCTGCTTACACACTGCAGATGTTCGTGCAAGATCGATTAGTTAAAGTACACACAGGCTTTTTCCATCATAAATGGCATGATGTCAAACAACTTGATGGAAGAGAAACTTACCCTTGGAGGTTTAAAACCACGCCATAATTACGCCGTTCGTTCAAAACATTCTGCTAAACAAAGTTCAATCACTTATTTTTATCAGAATTCTATCATGTCGTCAACATAGATTCGACCTCGAAGGCTGTTAAATCTATTAAATACATCGAAGATTGGTAAGATTACTAAGGTCGTAGATAGCCGCATGCTATTTTTCATTTCGTTATAAAAAGATAACAATAATGCATTAGAAGGAAAATTAGGTAAAGTAAATTAAATAGTCAAATCAAAACTTCGTATTATATTGGAAATATACTTAGGCCGCAAAGGGATCTTTTACAAACTTTTTTTGCAATCGTAAAGGATATCGGATATTGTTGAGAATGCGCCGCAAAAACTTGGGGAAAACTTTAATTCTACTTGTGCTGATCGTGCAGGAACAGTTATACGAAAACTGGCTAAACAACATACTATTCTGATAGAAACAAAGAAAAAAAATCATAAACACATTGACCAAGTTATTCAATGTCAAGTTTTATCAGTTTGTGTTAAGGTGCACACCGCTAGTCCCGCATCCCAACAAATTGCGCACAATTATGAAATTGCCACATCCTTGACAAAGCCGCTATCATTACAAATCAAAACGCTATCTATCACAATCAAATTGGCAGTAATTTGGTCAGAAACACATCTAATTGTATTAAATGTTGAAAGCAATACGGTATTTAAGATGCTGTCTTAAAGGCAGTATTGTAAAACTCAGATTTGTACAGCACGATTTTGCTGACGTAAGATAAGACGTCAGCACGAGTGAAGTTAATCAAATTCTTGCTTGTATTTAGGTTTAATAGATTTGTTTTGCAAAACAGCGCTAACAATTAGGCCAATAGATGCTTCCCGTGCGTTAAACAGTATGACTTGCAAATTGCGAATAAGCTAAAGAGAACCAATAACATTTTAATTTTAAAATTGGAAACTAACCAGTGATTGATTTAAATCACCTGATAAATAGTACGTACCGTCCACCAATGAGATGGACGGATGACCTGGTTAAAGTCGCGGGTTCACGGTGGTTGCAGGCAGCTTCCAACCGAAGTAACTGGAACTCTATGGTAGAGTAGAGGCCTACGTCCAACACTGGAAGTCCTACAGCTGATATAATGATGATGACCTGAGTATTAGCTAAGGTTAGTTGTGTCTATTACTGTAATTTAATTAATGATAAATAAATATTTTTTTCCACCGTTTTAAGGATTTCTAGAGTGATATTTTAGAGTGACGTAGGTATGTCCTGACCTAACCTGACCTGTTTTTCTGTATCGCTTACTATTTCCAGTGTACAAAAAAGAGTATTTGTATTGTATTATACCTATTGTATGACAAAAATTAATGGCCAATTATTTCAGAAAATCATATTCATATGCAACGATCCTATCTACGGCGTCTTCAAATCGATGTCCTAGATGTGCTCTCTTGACCACATGATCTTCTCTCGTTCTTTTTCCATTTTTTTCCTTTATTTGACTGCAGCTCAAAATCAGCGCTGTGTTTCCGTACCTCAGCATTGCTGAGCTGCCAGCCCTTTCGGCTAGCTATAAGTTTACTTAAACAAGCTTAAACATTATGTTATGTACCTACCTGATGTATGTTACCTAAAAGTTAATGTAAACATTTTCTTTCTTTCTTTCTTTCCCTCCTTGTTAGAAATTTTTTTTTACAAAAAAATAATTTCAATTTCAATATTGTCCTCGACCTTTCACTAGTTATCTTACTTATTCAAAAACTCGTTCGAAATGTCATAGTTTTTACTAATATCAATATGCTCTGGCTTTTAAAGGTTACTATGTAAATATCCGGTATGGCTAATTCATTAACATAATTGTAAACATTAATTAATCACTTTTCCTTATCTCTTTTCATATTACATACATAAAACGTTAGAAACTTGTATGTTTTGTAAAGGCAAACGAAAATGTCAATGTGGCAGTTATTAGCTATGAAACACACTGACGCCCCCGCGCCGCGCCGCACCGCCCCGCCATCGCTCTGTGTGTTTCAAGCTTACGACAAATATGATCGTCAAGTTTCAAATACAGTACAGTCAAACAATTTGGTTCCTAAGCTACTATAGAACCTTGTCATCATCATCCCTGCCTATATACGTCCCACTGCTGCCCAGCACTTATGCCCACAAGACCCCTCTCAGAATGAAAGGGCTTGGGCCGAAGTTCCCACACCGGCCTAGTGCAGAATCCGAGCTGCTTCAAGTTTTTTACTTGAGACCGTCGAAATTAGGTACTCTCTAATAATAAATCATTTTTTACAAGTTTTTTTTATTTTAGTTTCACCTGTACCGATGTTTCCCATCAAATCTTGCATATTAAATTTGATCCACTTCTCGGTTACCAATTGAGCTGAAATTTTGCATACATGTGTAAATCGCTTGACGATACAATAATCTGGTAGTGACATCCTGGTCCTCCGGCCAGAGTCGTCTCCGCAGGACGGAACTCTTCAACGGTTAATGGCATCGATTTAAAATTTGGTAAGCAAATTTAGTTTGGGGGGTACCTAACTACTACCACTTTAGTTGCAACATAACATATATGTAACTCAAACAAATCCATGATATCTTCAAACCCCGTAATTTCGAAACCCAAGGCTATACGACGCCAAAGTCCATATTCGTCGGTGTGCCCACGCGCAGGCGTACGTGACGGAGGTCGCGTTCGACCAATCACAGCGCGCCGCGGAGAGGCTCGTCGCTGACGCTGCGCTTACGCAATGCGCCACATTTTCGAGGAACTTTAACCTATTCGAACTTCGTATCTTGCCGTCCCGCTGACGCTTAATATTTAATACGAGGAGTGAGAGGGACGGTACGATACAAACTTCGATTTTCGAATTTCGTAGTAGCCCACTGTTTCAAATGAAGTAGATTGAATCTACCGAGTGGTAGTGGTAGTGAATTGAAAGCCGTGGTTGCCTAGCGGTTTGACCTATGGCCTCTCTGAGTATTCGAAATTCATGTGCGAAATTACATTTGAAATTTACCACGAGCTTTACGGTGAAGGAAAACATAGTGAGGAAACCTGCACACAACAGCAAAGAAATTAATGGTGTGTGAGAGATTCCCAATACGCACTGGGAACTTCAGTCCGAGTCCTCTCATTCTGACAAGAGGCCTGTGCCCAGAAGTAGGATGTATATAGGCTGGGATAAAAAACCTGTTTCTTTTTCGGCATTTGTGCTCAATTAAAAAAATGGCAAAACCATGGTTAAATAATAATTGGGTAGTCCTCTTAGGCCAAGACCAAACAAGGCCCAAGTTTTATTATTTCAGAACATAAACGCAGGTATTACAGGAGACAAGGAGCTTAGGGCTGGAGGTGGGGTCTTCAGGATTTCAGGAATGGAAACAGGATAATCTGAAATTATAAAAAGAAATACAAAAATCATTATAAACAATTATTTTGAACAATGAATAAGGCCGAAACATGTCGAGCTAAACTCGATTTCAGACGTGAGTTATCCGGATTAATTCTTTTATTTTTTATCTGATATTTAAACGTGGCTTTAGCACATCATATGTGACTACGTTAGCCTTATGGGGAACCTCAGATATATAATACACCACACTACAGATATTATGCTCTCCCTTGCACTGAAACCACGTCTCTGGATGCAAAGGCCTGTCCGATTAATTTCTTGAAATATAAACAATAACTTTGCTCACCCGCATCCACATATTTGAGCCTAAAATCTGATAATGTGGAGAAAGGTTGTGTTGCTCTGATGATGAACTCTAGTTGAGTTCGAAACGCGTCAGCGTAGTGTGGTGGTGGCGATAGTTGGGTTTGAGTGATGTGTGTGTGCTCTTACAGTGGGGAGGCGGAGGAGCTGCATGAACACACATTTGTTGCATAGACGTGGCAATTGTAAGGTCGCGGGTTAGCAAAGTAATAAAATTGTTTATACTTAGCAAAAAAAAATTGCTTAGTAATTCACATGTTTACAGTATAGTTATGCCCAGCGGACCCCAAAATACGCTGAGCCTATATCTTGGGGCCCTGGAAGTTCATTGATTACCTCCACAGTAATGCCTGCCTGATTCGATAAATTAGAAATTTCTAATTTGCTTTGTACTAAAGGCAGCTTCAAATGTCAGACATGAATTATTCATTGCGGTCGCACTTTTTCTTTAAAGCATCACTTGTTTGTTCAGTTACAAAGCATGGGTTTGGAAATGATGATCAATGATCATCCTATGGTAGAGTTGAACTAACGTTTTTTAACCATAATGTACTCAGCAACACAAAATTTGGCCCACACTACATACAAAATTACTTATTACTGCATACATTTGAGGGCCAGATTATTGGCCACTTAGCATATATTACCACTATTCAAAAGATAATACGGTCAGTTGATCAATGGTAGAATATAAATACAAATAAATATGTATATGTAGAATTATGAGTATGGTCCTTGTATGGTCATTACCATGTGTGGTTTATTAAGGATTGGCATTACAGCACTTAACGAAACGCCAGTGTTGCCATGCGTGGCGCGCTTGACAGAGCCTGAGATCTGGACGCGGGAAAAGCGATCGTCAATTGTCACTTTATAAAAGAAGTCTGGCGCGAGTCGACAGTCTCGGGAACTGTTACGCGTTTCTTTCTACTACTAGGCTTTTCCTTAAGTTATTGTGAATCGTTATGATAGTTGCATTTCTAAGATTTCAGTGAACGAGTGTCGTATTGTTTTGGTTTTATCTTGACCACAATTAGTGGACTTTTGTTAGTTATTCAAAATAGTTTCATTCTCTCTTATGTAAGTAACCCGTAATTTCTCAAGTGAATTGTAAAATTCTTTTTGAGAATAAATTATCTTTAAACCTAATTTAATTTTTTCGGTCCTTATATCTTTCCATTGTAGTGTCTACTCTAGTTTCTGTTGTCCTTTCAATCGTTCAAAGGTAACTGGAAGAGATCCCTTTAAGGGATCAGTTTGCCTTTGTACATCTCTTTCTCTTGCTAATTGTAATTTTCATATGTTTTCTGTACAATAATGAGTTACAATACAATACATTTGTGAAAATTTTGAGACAGCTCAAACAACAGTAAAATTTACTGATTGTAAACATTTACATATCTGTATTGAAATACACTTGCATTATATACATACATATACATTATGTGTAAAGATTTAAGTATTTTGTATTTGCATCTGAATAAAGCAGCTTAATAATAATAATTGAAATACACTAGTCTAGTTTGTTGTGGTCTCTGGCAACACTATAATATTTTTCACCTATGATTAGTTCTGTGACGTTTTGAGTTTGACAGTTTTAGAGATGTACCATTTATCGAGTGAACAATCGATTTGTCTAAGAGTTATTAGTGCCTATTTTTGGAGAAGTTACATTATATTTAAAAAAATTATATTATTCCAGTTTTCCGCCCACTGGGCCACGGTTTTCTCGTTCTCGCTGGAAATAATCCCTCAAACGAATTACAAACTCCCGTCTCTGGGAGTTCAAAACAGTCTTTAGACCGTTTTGGCATTTTGCCAAAAAATAACAACAAACTTAACAAGAAACAGTAACAAAAGTCAACACAATAATAACAGAAATGAACAATAACAAAATACAATGCAAAGAAAATGCAACGGAAACTCAACTCGTATACAAGACAAACACACTCGTACTGACAGTGATACTGAGAAGCACTGGCCACAAGAGGCGCAATATGACGCGGATGAGACAAGGATCTTGAGTGACGTGTGCAATCAGCTGAGGGAGTGGTTTGCGGCAAATGGGCTTATTATGAAACGTCACAAAGTCCAACGTGGTGCTTTAAGACCAGGAACCATGTTGAGACTTCTCATGTTCAAAGTCCACTGCCGCTGTGCAGTACGAGCAGGTTTCTGGGATTTGAAATTGACGCTGGATTAACATGAAAGAGCATGTGGACAAGCTTTGTGAAAAATTGTGCAGTATCGTCTTTGCCTTACGAAAACTTAGGCCTCTTATGTCCGGGGAAAGCCTTAATCCAAATGT